>NW_024344374.1:6088019-6539023 GCF_902729225.1 Pteropus medius
ACACACACACACACACACACACACACAGAGACATGTGCCTGTGGGAAGGTTTTTGGGAGCAGTTACCAGGCGAGGATTCACAGAACAGGAGCTGAGTTATGAAATAGAGAAGAGAAAACAGCTTCAGGGGGTGGGATGTGAGCGAGATCAAGTTCTGAGTTCTGAGATCAACTCTGAGTTCAAGTTCCAGCTTATGGAACTGGAACTTGAACTCAGAGTCAGAAATGACCAGGTGTCAATAAACCTTGCAAGAATCTGCAAACATGTTGGAAAGGACTTTGGGCTTCCCATCAAATACGGGATTAAAGAAAGCATGCCAGTTGGAAATAAAAAACAACAACGCTCAAGTGATGATCTCAGCTGACCTAAGAGCACAATAAAAATAGACGAGATCGGGTACGTTCATGTGGCATGGCTGTAGATCACAATAAAAATAGAATATTCAAGAAAGTTAAGAAATAACTTAAGTTAAAAATATATCACACTTCTGGGAAAAGGGATAGCTTAGAAACACGTTTGCAAGGTCCCTTCCAGCCTATACTCATTCAAATAAAGAAAAACGCCCAAATATAGAGAAGGCCCCAATCTTATACATACTTAAAAAATTGACTAGCTATGATTCCATTTGTACCAAATTGAGAACTGGTCTGGGAGTTGAAGCATTAACACTGAAGATGGTGATCATTGCTGTTATTGGTAGGGGACAAAATTCTTAGGGTCCCACTATTACTACCCAACACAGAGATGGGGTGGGTTGTTTTCCCTTGGGAGCCACCCCTCCAACTCCAGTGAGAGGCTATGGCGGAAAGGGGTTTTGTTTCAGCGAAAGGAGGGAAAAACCCTGGGGGAAAATTGTTTCCTTGTCGATGAAAAACCTAGAGGGTAATGGCCCTGGGAGGCCACACAACTCTAGCCCTGACCTCACCATTCACCGAGCTAGTCATGCCCTTGGGCGGGTGGGGAAGGAGGGGAAGGAGGGGTGGCAACAGGGACTGGGGAGGGGGGACTATGGGCTAACTCACAAAATAAAATCCCCACTAGCATCTCCCTAACCAGATGTCTGCTGAAATGGCTGCCTTTTTCCAAAGTTGGGAATCAAACAGAAATTTGGGGACTCACCCCTCTGTTCCCCCAGCAAAAAAGACAAGGCCTCAAACCAGTGAAGCTGCTCACAGCTGTAGGATTTTTAACAACTTCTAAAAGAAACCACAGCTGCCCAGATGATTTCATCATCATTATCATCAAATACAAATAATAACAAACAAATGGAGTACAAGAGAGAGTCCAGAAATAGAGCTTTATATATATGGTAGACTGATTTTTGATAAAGGTGCCAAGGTAATTCAAATAAGGAAAGAATAGCCTTTCTGATCAATCGTGCTGGTGAAATTCCTTACCTCACACTACATATACATCAATCTTTATCTTACACTATTCATAAAAATTAACCCCAAATGGATCATACATTTAATGTAAGAACCAAATTATAAATGTAAAAGCCAATACTATAAATCTTCTAAAAGAAAATAAGCAGAAAAATTTTGCAACCTTAGCCTAGACAAAAGTTTCTTAGATAAGACACAGAAAGCATAAACCACACACACATAAAAGTTCATTGGTCTATATCAAAATTTAAAACTTTTGCTCTTCAAATATGCTGCTAAGAAAACAATGTCTAGAGAGAAAATATTCACAATATGTATATTTGCTGAAGCATTTATATCCAAAATATCTAAAGAACTCTTATAGCTCAATAATAATGAGACGAGCAACTCCACTTTTAAAATATGCAAAAGCTTTTAACAAACACCTTACAGAGAATATATATAAATGGCCATTAAGCACATGAAAAGATGTTCAACATCATTAGTCACCAGGGAAATAAAAATGTAAACTGCAATAATGTACTATCACACACCTATTAGGATGGCTAAAATAAAAATGATGGGCAATACCAACTGTTAGAGAGAATATAGGAGACCAGAGACTCTCATACATTAATGGTAAGAATGTAAAAAGCTACAGCCACTCAGAAAACAGTTTGGTGGCTCCTTATAAAGTTAAGTATATGCTTATAATATCACGCAGCAATTTCACTACTCATTATTTACTCAAGAAAAACATGTTCCCACAATGATATGTACATGAATGTTCAAACAACTTTATTCATACTAGCCAAAAATTTAAAAAAATCCAAATATTCATTAAGTGTCAATGGATAAATAAATTGTGATCTATCCATACTACCCAGCATTAAAAGGGAACAAACTATTGACATTGGCAAGAAAATGAATGAATCTTAAAAACTTAAAATGCTGAACTAAAGAAGCCAGACACAAAAGGCTAAATATACTATAATTCTATTCATATAACACTCTAGAAAAGACAAATCTAATATACAGAAAAGAAAGCAGATTGGTGGTGCCTAGGGCTGGTGGCGGGTGGGTGGGGGTCGACTGGGAAGCAGAAAGGAACTATTTGGGATAAAGAAAGTGTTCCATATCTTGATTGTAGTGGTGGTTACATGGGTTTGCACATGTAGCAACAGTCATTAAACTATATTTTTTAAATGAGTGCATTTCATCATATGCAAATATACTTCAATAAAGTTGACTTAACCAAACAAGAAAAGATAAATTATTTTTATGGAAAAAGCAACATAGTATAAAATTTGTACCTTTATGATGATAAACGGGCACCTGGAACAGCCTGCTAAAGGCTTGGTATGCAGGGCGATGGGATAGATACATAGAGCATAACCTCATTTTTCAAAGGAAGTCATTAATGGATAATTAGAGATTCAGATTCTGATCAAGATAACGAGTTTACTTAGCAAGAGCTGCTCATTCTCTTCCCTAAAGATGCAACAGAAATGTGAAAGAGGTGATGAATTCTAGAACCTAAAGGAAAATGGTGAGAAGCCCTTGAAGAGATAGAAAGTTGTTGAGTCTTGGTGAGGGAGGGAAATAGGCTTTGGAAGCCTAATAGTAATAAAAATAATACAAATACAAAGTGTTTATTGTTTACCAGGCACGCTGCTAAGTCTCGTATATGTATTATCTCATTTAATCCCCTGAACAATTCTATGAGTAGGAACTAACTATCCCCGTTATACAGATGAGCAAACTGGGGCAAGAGAAAGACAAATGGTGGGCTTAAGATCATAGAGCTGGTGAGGGCTGAGCTAGGATTGAAATCTAGGCAGCCTGGCTCCAGTATCAGAACCTTTCTCTCTGCACTATGCAGTCTCCCATTTCAGTGTCAGGAGCCACAGGGCAAGGGAATGACTGAGGAACCCCATTCTCCTCTGGCCATTTCCTGCCCCCAACATTGCCCTGCCTGGGTGAATAGCAGGATCATGGAAATGTCCACATAAGGTCGAGTGGAGAGGGCTCTTCTGTCCTCCATGGCATCTTCTGATATGATGAGGTGGGCAGGTGGCCTCTGATCATTACCTTGCTTCTCTCTGCATTTGTGACTAGGAAATTACGACCTAGGACACCAGCTCTGCAAAAGACTTGTGCCTGGATAAAGTGGTTTACAAATTGCCTGAGGAGTGAGATTGCCTGGGAGGATCATGCTAACATGGCATGGTTGAGCCTGCCAGAGGCTCCCCCACCCCACCCATCTGGAGATGTTCAGGCTTTCATCCCTCCCTGTAGACACATGGTCAGCCAGGGTGCCCGTCAGACACAAGGGAATATTAGCTTACAAGAAAAAAATAACAAGACATCCGAGGAGCAAAGACACTATAAAGATGACAAACTGAAGAGCCAGCATCTGAGGAAGCAGAATTAAAAAACCAGCAACATAAATATCAAGTTAAGCATTATAGATGTCCTTGGAAATACAGGGGAGGAATTAGAAATGTGATAGTATGAAAGGAACAGCAGATGTTATGAGGAAGAAGCAATGCCATATGAGAAATAAGGTAAGTAAATAATTTTAACTTTATTACTGCCTAAATACATAATGACAAAAAATTTAAAAAACAGAAAGTATGTCTATGACAATGCATAACTAAAACTAAAGAGTATTGATATAATGGGAGAGATGGCTGGACCATGGGGATGTGAAATTGTGCTAAGATACTCGACTGATTTGAAGAAGACATGGATAATATTAAAAGGTATAAAGGAGACTGAATATAAGGTAACAAGGAGAAACACATCAGATAATAAGAGCCAAAAGAAAGCTGGAGTACTTGTTTGATTGTAGGCAAAATAGATTTTAAACTTTTTATCCTACCCTCCCCACCAAAAAAACTAAGGGAAAAATAATGATGTCATATAATTGTACAAGCATAGAGAACTAAAAAGACATAATAATTATACATATATTCATAGTATCTACAGCTATTTAGCTTTAAAATGCATAAAGTCACAACTGATAGAACTAGGGAAAAAACAGATAATACAATTGTTTTCTGGAAGAAGTTTTAACACTTCCTTCTCAGAAACTTTTAGATCATACAGACTTAAAAAATTAAATACCAATATAGAAGATTTAATAAATATAGGATTGGACATTTTTAAAGCAGGGCTTATCTACATATTTTTTTCTCAGCACATCTGAAGAATGATGCTTATTATAGCAGTGATTCTCAAAAGTAGAAAGCCTGGTTGAGGAAGAGACATAGAGAACACAAATTTATAAAATTAGCAGTGATGCAGTGATGAAAGAAATTTATAGAATCAGAAAAATTAAAGCTACTCAAAGTTTAAAAGTCTGCACAAAAGAGATAAAATCCTAAGACAGTTGACTCAATAAGAATGAGACTCTAATATAAACATAAAATATCTATCTTTTTTTAAAAAAATACTAGACCCCAGCTAACCTAGACTTCACCTGCTTTAATTCTTAGAACTAGTATTTAGTAAGTACTTACCCTGTGTCAAGGACTCTTCTTTGTAGCAACTCATTTCATCTTCACAACAACCCTATGAGCGAGGTTCCATGATTATCCATTTTACAGAAGAAGAAACTGGGGCAGGAAAAATTATCTTGCTCAAGGTTACCCAATTCATAAATGTGCTATAAGCAAGCACTTATAATATACTAAATATTAAAGTATGTAAGACAATATCATCATTATTTACTTTTTTTAAATTGAGGAATCTGATTTAGGGAGGGTTAATTAACTTTCCCAAGGTCAGAGAACGAGGACATGATGGAGCAGATACTTGAATCCAGTTAGTCTCATTCTAAGAGCCTAAGGACATGAACACTAACCTGCCTCTTACCAAGATCAGGGGTAGTTCTCTATATATTCCTTTTGAAAGTGCCCAAGGTACATTGTTGAGGAGTGGGGAAATGAGCTTCATAAATAGTATGTAAAATAGTTCCTTAAAAAATAATATATATCATATATAATATATACTTATTTTACTTATTCATATAAATTTATTCTATTTATATGTGTATATATTTATTTATATAATAAAAATCTATAATAATTATATAATATATAGAGAGTAAGAGAGAGAGAGATTAAATAATTCGGGAGGCATAATATACAGCCCGATAAGCGTTTAGAGTCACATCGCATGTGTTGGATCCCTGTTCTACTATTTATAAACTGTGTAAACAAGATATTTCATCTCTCGATGCCTCAGTTTCCTTTGCTGTCAAGCGGGCTAATAAGGTACCTAACTCATAGGGCCATGAAGATGAAACAAACTTGCTACACGGAACAGTGGTTGACCAAGGGTAACTGTTTACTAAATATTAGTTACTTTATTTGTTAACTATGGCTATTTCTGGGGAATATTTCACTGTTGTTACTTTTGTAATCAGGGGAAACTATTAAAAATTAGAAATAATGATCCTATTGTAATTAAAACTATATGATACTGATGTAGGAAGAGGTAAATAATGAACTAGAATAGAGGTTTCAGATAAGTCCCAATTATACTGGTATTAATTGATAATAAGTGCGGAATCGGCAGGAAAACGTGGGCTATTCCATCTAACCAGTTGGGGAAAGCTGCTTTGGGTGGAAAACCAGCGTGGAAGTCGTGCAGGGCTGTGGTTGACTTTGGGTGCTGGGCTAACTGAACGGTCTACCTGTCTGCTGTGGATCGGTGAGCTGGTTTGATTTAGTGCCCCTGATGTGGCTTTCTCGTTTCTCTTTGCTGAGTGAGAGTATCCACCTGAGGTGGGAAACAGATGACTATGGTCCCCTTAGGACAGTGTTCTCAGCCCTGGCTGCACATTAGACACCCGGGAGGTAGGGGAAGGAAGGAAGCTCTTAAAAATGCTGATGGCTGGGTCCCACCCCTGAGCATTTAAGTCATCATCTCTGGAATGAGATCCAGACATTGGCATTTTCCGAAGTCTCCTAGGTGAGTCTGTTATGCAGTCAGCATTAATAACCACTACTTAAATGAGATATTATTTTATCAAAATGATATAGTAAATGTTGATTTCTTAGAAACAAAATTCTTCACACGAGTTGTTTATTAAGAGGTTCGACATTCCCGCATTTCTTCCCTTTGGGAACCACGGTTGGCAGGTACAGGTTGCATTTAGATTTTTGTCCCTGAGAATGGTAATTGCTCAAGCTGTCACGACAGAATGGAATTTTTATGTTTCCTTGGTTAGAGTGCGAGAAGACTCTGTACAGCCTGGCTGAACTTTAACCTCTATGTCTGTTTGGTTGGTCCCTCAAACCCAGAAAAGCAAGTGGTCCTGTTTACTTGTGCATCACTAGCAATGCAGGATTAAGTCAGTTAAAGCAGAGCCAACACCAGACCACCTCACGGAATCCGAAGCACTAAGAAAACCAAAAGTCTTTCTAAAGTCAGAATTCTTCCTGTATTTCCAGATCTCCGTGGTTTCCGAGCCACTAGCCAGATACCTGTGCTTGACTTTCACCTAGGTCTAAACAATTTAAGGAAGGAAAGAGCTTATTCTAGGTCAGAAAGTTTCTGGGAAACTTTAAGTAACATTGCCTCAGGAGAGTACATTTCTTGGCCTCTTTCTCTTGGTAGGCGTGTCCGTCTTCAGGGTACAGGAGAAGAAAATCCTTTATCTTTTCTTAGATCATGCCTTTTTCTAGACCTACAGGCCTGAGCACATGCTGAAAACCCTGTTAACAACTGCTTTGGGGGAGGGGAGCTGCTTACGATTAGACCACTAACGATAAGGTTGAGCGGGAAGGACCAGTTGCTAGTCGCTTATTTATGTGTCCACAGTGTCTATGTAATAAGCCCAGAAATATAACTAACTCAGGCAGAAATGACAAAACATCTCAGGTCTTTCTAGAAACTCGTGAGAGCTATCCTTGGGAGGTGAGGGCAAGTTGCAAATGGGATGGCTTGATTGAGGTGTTTAAGAAATTATTTTATGGCTTAATATGGACATGCTCGGTGCTTTCAGCACCCATCACAGACTTCTGGTCTCCACGTGGAAATGGAACAACTGCTAGAAAACCAGTACTGTGAAGACTAAGTGTCACACAGAAAAGTCGAGTTGGAATAGGAAGTATGGGGGAAAAAAAATAATAAGAAGGCTCTTTAAAGTCCCAGTCGGGTCTCAGATTCTGTCTCGTGCAGAATGGCCAGCCCAGGAGTAGCGGAGTAAGAGTGAGCCCCACACATCAACCGGATGTGTGAGAAAGGCAGAAGCAGCCTTTGCCTCTAGTGTTGGCCAGACTGCCATCTGCTGAACACTTCCCAATAAATCCTTCTGCTTTTATGTCACATGCCTTGACCTCCTTCTTCTTTAGAGATTTTCTGGGCCCCAAAGTGAGAAAGAGCATGAGTCTGGGAATGAGAAGTCCAGAACTCTGGGGTTGTGTGACTGAGGATACTACTCTTTCCTTCTCTAAGTCTCATTCCCACGTTTCAAAAGAACGAGAGGCTCTAGATTTTCCCGCTCTGACATACGGACATTTACAGCACCCCATGTCATATAGGTAATAAAAAAATATGTCTGTTAAATGAGAGGAAGGAAGAGAGGAACGGACTGAAGAAGGGTAAGATATCTCAGCAGGCCATGGTTTTTTTTTGTTTTTTGTTTTTTTTTTTGCATAAAGAAGCCCTGAAAGTTTCTGCAGATTAGGAAGGAAGGAATCTGCTTCTCTTCAATCCCTATGGAAGGAAAATAAATGAGGTGAGAGGCCACTGGCCAGCAAGATGCGGCCTGCATCACAATGGAAGGCTCTGTAAACCTGAAAAAGCAAAGCTACCTGTCGGGACCACAATTTTGTGAACACCTCAAGCTGGTCCTCCTGAAGTGTTGGCAGAATAGGGGCTGGAAAGGTTTTCTCCCAATGGTATCAGAGAGGTCTGCAGTCTTGCAAGAGCCAGCAGATGAGACCTGGTTAGAGATTTGACCTGAGGCAAGGCCTTCACCCCATTTTTGGGTGTGTCAGGGGATGTGGTCTACTGAGGTTATCAAAAAGTAGACGCCTCATAAATGCAGCTAGTTGTTAGCCTTGATGATGCCTAAGCCACAGCGTGACCAACCACAGTGCATGACTTTCCTCTTCTACTTCTCTGTTTAATTTCTCTTACTGCCTGCTTTCTCTGCTAGACGGGCAACTATGGGGGCTCACACGTAATCCTTTCTTTTCTTTCCTTGTTCTGCCTACTTCCGCTTCCTATAAAAACCTTCCTAATAAGACCCCCTGCATTCCCTCTAAGGAAAGGTGACTTTGCCTGAAATAATCCACGTTTTTAACTTCTCATTCTCGCCTTCTTTCTGTCTATAAAAACCTTCCATTTTGTACAACTCTTTGGAGCACCCTTCTAATTGCTAGATGGGACACTGCCCAATTCATGAATTGCTAAATTAAAGCCAATTGGATCAACAAATGTTGTTGTTGTTGTTGTTGTTTTTAACATTAGTAATCTTAATCCATACTATGTTAATGCAATACTTTCAAAAAGTCAAACTTGGCAACAAAATCTGTGTAACTCTCTATGGTGATGGATGTTAACTAGACTGACCTGGTGATCATTTCACAATATGTAAATATTGAGTCATCATTATATTGTATACTTGAAACCAATAAAATGTTAAATGTCAATTATATCTCAATTAAAATAAAAAATGATGCCAAAAAAAGTCCATAATAAACAAAATGTCAAAATTCTAAATAAGGACAGACTCTAATCTTGCACTGGGTCTATACGCTGACAGAAGTGCTTCATTCAGCGCCCCCCACCCCCCCTGCCGTCTCCCTCTCCCTGCCCTTCCCTCTCCTCCCTGTGCCCCCCACGCACCCCTTGTCCTGGCTCTGACCAAACTCATTCTCATGTTAGTGCCTTTATCCTTGCTGTCCTCTCTGTCTGGAATATTCCTCCCAGATCTTTGCATAGTTGGCTCCTTCTCATTATTTGAGTTTCTGCTGTAATGTTATTTTCTCAGAAAGGCCTTCTCTTCTCTGACTTTGCACCCATCCCCTGCCCCACCCTGCTCCACCCCTGCAGTTACTTCGTATTCCATTAGTTTTGCTTTTTTCAGAGTACTGATCCCTATGAGATTGTGTTATTTGTTTATGCATTTGCCAATGTCTCATCAGTGCCTAACACAGCATGATATCATTTAATCCTTTCGTTAGTCCTCTAGGATGGGTTAGATCACCATTGTTTTACAGATGAGTGAACCGAGGCATAGAGAGGTTAAGAGACATTTTCATTTTATGTGACATAAAGTCGCATGGCTAGTGCATATGTGAAGGCTAAAAACATCTAGAATGCTCTCTCTTTTCGCCACACCTACTGCTACCACCCATCCTTTGGGCTTCCTATTTCTTTTGCAAAGAGAGATTTAACTCTCTTATTCCCAGAGTCACCTCTGCCTTCTTCACTGAGCCATTGTTGTGATAATAGTAAACTCCCAACTCTTTGCTCTATTAACAGCATCACCAACAGTGAGTTTGCATTCCCAGGGAGAGCTGTAGTATGAGACACCTCCTCAGTCAGTCTGAGGCTGGGCCTGCTTCCTTCCTGCAAGTCCTGCCTATAATCACAGAGAGTATAACCAAACTCACCAACTTTCTTCCGACTTCTTTACTCCGAACCAATTTTGTGACTTTGGGGCTATGAACTAGCCAACTGTCTAGTCAAGTCCGATGAGAAAGTAGCAGCTCTGAGAAACAAATCCTATCTGTGCTCAAGCTAATTTCTTCTTTGGCCATGTGTAAAAGGTTCTAGCTGTGCTTCTGGCTTCCCTAAGGCACACATATGTGTGTCTATGTGTGAATGTGTGTGTGTGTCTTCCCCAATGCAGGTATCTGTGTGTTTAAACAAGTTGAGATACCCTAAAATTCACTAGTAATTTTGTATAACCAGCACCACAATCCAATTTTAAATACTGTCATCACCCTAATAAGATCTCTCATGCCCAATGACACTTAAACCCCATTCCTACTCCCAACCCCAGGCAATCACTAATCTGCTTTCTGTATCTATGAATTGGCCTTTTCTGGACATTTCACATAGATGGAATCATCCAATATGCGATCTTTTGTTTCTGGTGTCTTTCATTTAGCATAACGTCTTCGAGGTTCATCCATGTAGCACGTATATACTTTGTTCCTTTTTATTACTGAACAGTATTCCAGGTGTGGGGATTCGAATGCAACTCTGAGCAGCTCTGGCCAATGGCTCCCTCCTCTAGGTCTCTTTTCTAGAGAAAAAGTCCAGCTTCTCTACTCCCGAGGCCTCCTCTGGCCCTGAATAACCTTCCTCCAATAGTCTTCATGGGAGGGCAAATCTGAGCCACCTCATCTTGCACTTAGAAACAAGTTACTTTAGATACGATGTCCTCAACCCAATGTCCTCTGGAGGTCATGGGTTTCCCTTGTTAGGCTGAAAGCTCTTTGTAGGGAGAAATTAGGTTGTCAGTTGCTTCTACATTCCCTCAGTTTTCCAAGAACAGTGCTGAGCAGAAAGAAAAATGTGATAGGTATGTGCGAAGGATGCTTGTGACGCGAGGATGCAGCAGGGACTATGGGAAATCCCTCTGCCCTTTCCATCCCTTCAGCCCCAGTTGCCTGGTGCTTGGTGTGTGCTTTAGCGCTGCAGCATTGAGCGAGTCCAGTGAAGCATGAGCAAGAGCTTGGCTGCGTCAGCTCCCCTGAGGCCACAGGCCCAGATGTCCCTCTAGTCCGCTCCACAGAATATACTAGAAAGAGCATAGGGTCCTTCCAATAAGCTCTGGCCCTGAGCGACCTTAGGAAAGGTTTCTTTTCTAGAAACCGGGAAAAGTACCTACCCCACAAGCTGTGAAGATTAAATGAGATAAGGTGTCTATAGCATAGTCAGGTCCTCGGCGCAGCAGTGCCCCTCCCCCAGCACTTTCCTCTTGTCCCTCCCCCCTCCTATTCCTCCCTCTCCCTAAGTCAGCGGATACTAGAATTTTGAAGCTACTTTAGTTTCGGTAAAAGCAGTGCTCACGTGAGGCCTAAAGGTATTTCTATCTCTGTGGAGGGAGCTAACGTGTTTGGGGAAGCAGTTTCAAGGCCTCTGAATTCAGTTCTGATACTGCTGAGCTGGTGCAAGGCAGAGTGACAAATGGGCAGCACTCATTTGTATTTGTAAAAATTTGTAAAAATTCAGATGTATTTTATTTGATTTGTGTAATAGAAGTCCCAGAGAGGTATTTCTTATTTGTTTCAAATTTTGTATTTGTTGTCAACATTTTAAAATTTAGAGATTTCATATTATAATCTGGATTTCCGTCTTCTCTTGGAAAAAAAACAGAGCATCTGTTCATTGAGTTTCATGCTTTGAAGGGCAAGCATTCTC
This sequence comes from Pteropus medius, assembly GCF_902729225.1. Classification (NCBI taxonomy): domain Eukaryota; kingdom Metazoa; phylum Chordata; class Mammalia; order Chiroptera; family Pteropodidae; genus Pteropus; species Pteropus medius. Next base: position 6,099,779 of record NW_024344374.1, read on the forward strand.
CAGATGGCCTCAGTCCCCATGGGCTTTTTCTTGCTCCAAAGACTAGTGTGGGTCTGGCTTCCCTCCTCCACTAGGACCAGCCCACCCATGGCTACGCTGCTCAGAGGTGCTCCAAGTCAACAGCTCAGACTGTCTAGTCCTGCCTCTGTGCAGACTGCAGGCTCTGAGAAGCAGTACTCCCAAGTGGCTCCTCTATGAGACTTGGACATCAGAGAGCACAAATCCATGAGCTTTTGTGATTGTCTCAGGGAAGCCAGAAACTCCATGAGAGCAGGGCCATATGTGTCTGACTTGCTCACTGATGTCTCCCCATTGCCTAGGTCACTCCCTGGTACACAACAGATCCTCAATAAATCCTCATTGAATGGATAAATGGATGAATGGACAAATGAATAAAGGAATTGACAAACATGTATCAGGGACTAGAGTGATAAAAACTGTATACCACTCTCCTAGATATGTTGGTTTTGTGATCCTGCCTATTTCTCTTTCGTGAGCAGTGATAAAATCATCAAAAGGGAAGATAGTCTGTGTGCTGGCCTTCTGGAGGAGGGAGCTGGGGAGATTTCTCTTTACATTCCACCCACAGCATAGGAAGGACAGAAAGCTTAGGGAGCCAGCCAGGGGATTACAAAGCCACCAAAGGCGGAAGGCCAAGAAGGAGAGAAGCCTGCTGGGGTTTTCCTCTGGTGGGCATCACTGGTGAAAGATCTTAAGCTTGACTTGGTTATGACCTGAGGCAAGGTCTTCACCCCACTTTGGGGTGTGTCAGGGGATGTGGTCTACTGAGGTTATCAAAAAGTAGACGCCTCATAAATGTGGCTAGTTGTTAGCCTTGATGGTGTCAAAGCCACTGCATGACCAACCACAGTGCATGACCTTCCTCTTCTACTTCTCGGTTTAATTGTTCTTCCTTCCTGCTTTCTCTGCTAGGTGGGCAACTATGGTGGCTCAGGCCCATGAAGCCCCAGACTGATGAAGCTGCTTCCTTCCCTCTGAGTGGGCCCAGATGTGGATCCTTTATCCTCTTCTGGTACACAGCAGGTGCTCAAGTCCAGCCTGTTTGCCCCCGCAGAGATGAGCCACGAACCCTTTTGGGCAGTGGGAGCCCAGATGAAAGAACCAGGCCCCAAGCACTGGACAGCAAATTGCTACTTCTTTTCCTTCTGGCCACATGTCTCTTTCTTTGGGCAAAAGTTAATTTTAATCAACCTCTATCAACTTCCTGAGATTGGTTTTCCTTCACTAAGATTTTTCTGAAAGTTCGTGCCTCCCCATTTCTGGTTCGCAGAAAACCTGGGGTACTCTGAAGGCTGGTTGGGGAGTTCAGCAAATTTAAGCATCTGAGATGCTTCCCCTTCTGCCTCACCCTGGGGCGTAATTTCCCACCATCACGATGATGTCATATTGGGGGTGTGGGGCACCAGGGAAGGTCCTTTGCTATCATATGTACCATTGCACCACTTTTGGGCTCTTTCCTCTCATTCATTACTCATGCTCCAGAGGAACAGATGCTCTGTCATACTCACTTCCTTGTGGAGGTGTTAATCATGGCTAACTAACATTTACTGAGTATTTATTTTGTTTGACCAGGCATTATACCAAACTCTTTATCTTCATTATCTCTTTTGATGCTCATAAAAATTACACAAGGCATGCAATATTATTTCCTTCATCTTGCAAATGAAAAAACAGGCTTAGAAAGGTTATCTAATTTACCCAAAGTCACCAGCCAATGAGTGGTAGAGCTAGAATCTGGAGCCAAGAAATGAAACTCCAGAGCCTTACATCCTAAAATCCTATTTTATTTTATTTTTCTTAAAAACTTTGACGTTTATAATACAGTCTTGTTGACTGTAATCACTAGACTGTGCATTAGATCTCTAGGACTTATTTGTCTATGAGTTGCAAGTTTGTACCTTAAAAATATATCTCCAATAGCCCCTGCCCCCATCCCCCCATAACCACAATTCCGCTCTGTTTTCATGAGTTCAGAAAAGCCCTACATCCTTACCATCATTTCCCTATCGTCTCCTAAAGCTGAGGGGTTGAGGAAGGAGAACAGATCTGTATGAGGGTTTCCTTTTGAGTCTATTAGTGAGCCATCTCTACGGATAGAAAGCCACCATCTGTGTGGAACTCGAGGCAGCTCTCTGGTCCTTCTAGTCCCCAGTTGATGGGGAAGATGTTCAAATGAGCCAGTCTCTGATCAGATCGCCAGGCCTCATGGTCTTGCGGAAGTAATGAACTCCTCTCCCCCACCCTGCATCTCCCCTGCCCACACCTTCTTCTTCTGGAAAAGGACCCTCCTGGACCTTGACTGAAAGGGTTCCTGAAAGGGTTCCTGCCCTGAGGGAGGCCAACCCTTGACCTACAAACCCAAGGAACAAGCCCTCACCACTCATTAGTCTCCTGTCTCCCGCTGGCTTCTGTTGTACCTATGCCTCTTTGCCGCCCAGGAAACCACCAAGTTACCTGAGAGTAACACCACCTGGCAGAACTCTGCTCTCCCTCTTAGGGGCCCATAGGAAGTCTGGTTTAACTGTGCCAAATCTTTTGATCAAAAACTGAGGTTCATGGATGCTCATAATTCACAAGGCAATTCTCAGAAGCCTTTTTCTTGTGAAAGAGTAGGAGTGGAAAATATAGTATATTTTAAAATTCAGCATTTTTCATTCTCTTTTTAAACTTTGAGATCTAAACTCTCGTTCCCACCCCATGAAACCCATAACTTCCACATCCTATGTTCTCTAGCCATTTTAAATAGAAGAGCAGCCAATAAACACACTGCTCTCTGTGTGTGCACACGCTTGCACACACACAGGCTAATTTTTTTTCCGATTACAGAAGTAAAATATGTCCGGTGTGGTTTGAGATGCCTTATGAAGATGGATCTGACAAACCTTGCTGATGGGCTGCATGTAAATGATAAGAGAAAAAGGGAGGAATCAGGAATTATGCTGAGATGTCTGGTCTGAGCATATGGATCTAAAGGAGACTAATGGAAGAAAGTTTCCAGTGGGAAACTCACGATTCCACTTCCTCAAAAGGGGGTATGCTACTCAAGAAAAGCTGGAGAGGAAACTGTCCCACCCTCTTACATGGAGGAGCAAGGCCAGGAGGCCAGGGAGGGCTGTGGGACTCATGGACCCACGGCGCTTGTGTTGTCTCTGCCGCTGCAGATCAACAGTGGGCAGGAACAGCTTCCACGAGAACAGAAGATTCTAGGGCATCAGGGGACGTAGGTATCCCAGGCAGGAGGCTGCACACCACTGCACCATGTGCCTTGAGTGGCGATTGAGCCAAGGAGAAGATGTATAGGATAACTGGTTCCCGTGTAGCTAAACACAGAGAAGAAACCACAAGAGCAAAGTTCCCCAATTCGGACAGCGCTTGGCCCAGCTCCCTGCAGGCTGCTGTGTCAATTACGTAATGGGTGGTAAAGGTTTCTTCTTCCTGAGGAAGTACCTCAAAAACAAGAATAACGCTAATGACAAAAATGCCGGACACAGATGAGGTGGCAGGGGAAGCTATTCAGGGACACTGGTAACCTAGCAGGACCTTGCAAAATAGACCATAAAGTGCAGGCTTCTGGTGCAGAGACATTAAATAACCAGGCTAAGTTCACGCAGCTAGTTAGGGACAAAGTCAGACTCTAAGCCCAGAAAGTCTGGTTCTAAAGTTGGTGATTTAACCTCTATGCTACATTGCCTCTCAAAACAAAAGATAGTACGTACCATCCCACTAAAACCCCCAGACACACCTCTGTCCTTCCCACAGAAATTGCTTTTTCAGGCAGAGGTGTAAAGGCTCTTCTGAGTCCTGTGGGCCCTATCATTTGGGGGCGGAGCCTATGACAGTCTCATGGGCATTGTTCACCACTCTTGGTTTTCCATTCTCTTTCTCTGCCTGCATTACCTGGAGCCCTGCAAAGCCTCATTCTGCCTAATATCCCCGTGGCAGGAGTTCTGAGAAAACACAGCCAACATTTATAAATCCTAAACCCAAGTAGGTATGAAATCATCTTCAAAGAAGCATAGTCCACTAACTAAAAGAATTTTTCAAAAGAAGCCCAATCTCTATTGTATTAGGAAGGATTTAATTTAAAATTTCCAAGAAGATTACTTTTAAAGGGATAGAGCCTTTAAAAATAAGACTGCCAAAAGACAGTTTATAAAACTTATAAACGAATCTTTCTTGAGAATCTTTTCTTTTTCTGTTACACCATCTGTAAAATTAACTGCCCATCCCATCCAGTAGTTGTTGATAGCAAAATGAGGTTTGCAAGAGAATTTTGCCCCCCACCAAAGGAAAAGTCCAGTGTTCTTCTTAGGAAGAACAAAGCAGGAACACAGTATTACAGTAAATGTTTATCCCTACTGAGGCCTTAACATAGAAATGAGACATCAGAACTTCTCTAATTTAGCAGTTTTTAAACTGGATTCACAAAGGTAGCACATTGAGCTTTTTGAATCGAATTTAAAACAGCATGAAAGTGAAAATACCACGGAAAAATAAAAATGCTGTCAATTAGACTAAATGTCCTAAGTATTTGTTGACTTAAGAAACAATCAAACCTGTAGAGTATTTTTATGTAGAGTTAATTTGAGCCAAACTAATGACATATGCAGGGGAGCAAGATCTCAAATGCTCCGGAGAATAACAATTTTGCAGCTTCTTTCATGCATTTGAAATTAAGGCGAGAAAGTAAGGAAAATTACATGGAGGCGGGAGAAAGCAAGGCAGGGATCGGATTACAGAATAGTTAAGATTATGTGCTCTCTTGAGGGTGGTTACATTTATTTCCAAACTGTGTTAATCTGGGTACACAGAATCAGTAGATGGGCCTTGCTTAGGGCAAAGAGAAACTTTTACTAAAGCAGTTATATGCCTAAGGCATGACTTTAGGAATTTATGAACAGATCACCCTATGAGGTTACTTTCCACAAAACCGCTTTTTTGGGTCCATGTAATATAAGATGCATTGGGTTTTAGAGATGTTAAAATGTGAAAAATAGTTCATATCTTAGAATCAATGAAATATGGTTGTGTCATTGTTGTTAGGGTGAAATGAGTCACTCCTCACAGTAGGAGCTCAATAACCGTTAGCTCTAAACATTAATTATTAAAATATCTTGGCTATTCATATATTTAGGATTTAATCCCAGTCGAAGTAAAAAGCCTTATTCAAGGAAAGTAATTCACTTTCTCATGGTGGAATGGAGAAGTATAGGTTTAGTTGGTGAGTTGGATGGTTGTGAGGAGGTTGCCTGAGGCCAGAAAGACAGGCTGCTTGGAGCTGGGGTGACACACTCTGCCCGTTGCCTGAAGGAAGACCTTAAGTCTGGTCACTGCGTCGTAGAACCAGGCTAGAGAACGGGTGGCCCTGCCTCCTAGAAGCAAAGTCACAGCGGGAAAATCCTGGGCAAGAAGGTTTAAGAAACCTGTATTATTACCTTAAAAATGAGGCTGTGAACTAATAACATACTTGCTAAGAAAGGGTCCCTCACCAACCAAGAGAGAGTAATTGCATTAAGTGTATGAGAGAAGAGCAAGGCTGCCCCCTGACACCTCTTTGCCCTCCACAAATTTCTGCGTGGGACCAATGTGCCCTCAGCCTTTTTGTATCCTTCGCCGACATCTTTGATTTCACATACATTGTCAGCTAGGACTTATCGGTCAAACTAGGGAGTTGGAAACCCAAGGCTTTCATGGAGGATGGATGCCATCAGTCAGACAGAGCAAGATGACCCAAGCAGGTGACAGCATGTTAGACCACTCTACGTTTCATTCTACTGAAATTCACATTAGAGGAAGAACCACAGCAGCTGCCCACAGTACCCATGATGAGGAGTGGTTGCAGAAAGCAGCTTCCTGCCAGAGTCCTAGAGCTTTTCTCCGGCCCTTAAAGTGAAGCCTATCCCTGATGAACTAATTCCAGGCCTGTCTAGGGTGGGTATGTAGGGAAGGGGGGCCAGATACAGCTTCCGGGTAGCTCCATGTTGGGCAGGGAGGACTCATGGCAAGAGCTAGACTCTTTGAGAAAAGAGCTGTGGGTTCTTTTCTACTCAGCATTTGACTATGAGGTTTCCTATCGAGTAAGGCTCAGAAAGGAGACAGCCTACACTTCCTGTTCACAGACAATCATGGCTCATACAGATTCATCTACCACCTACTTACATACAGCATACATGTTACATGCACAGTTCTCTCCCCTATGGAAAGGCATAGAAAATTACAAAAGGAAGGTTATACCTATTAATCGAGTTTTACATAAAGCCCCTGATGTCCAAAGCTGACTTGGGTTAAATCTATTTTACAATAATATCAGTAAGTAAATTATTCAAGCAAATCATTTTACGACAGAATACATGATTCAAACCAATCTTGGGAAACGTGAGAGAGTTTACTTCCACAAATAATTTTTTTTTTACATTTTGAATTTAGAATTTATGATTTTCAAGCTTAGGGTCACCTTTGAAGTATAAAGGCTAAAAAGCAATAACTTCCCATCTTGAGGCTTCTAGCCAGGCCTCCAATTTCAACACATTCTTTAAAAGATATTCAATGTACATCAAAGAGAGACTTTGATCAAAAACACATTATTTCAGCCAAGGCCAAGCATAGTTCATTTTCTTTTTGACCAGTACAAGTAGGCATGTGAGTGCATGCATGCACACGCAAATGTTACTCTGATTATGTTGATTTCTCTGAGGAAGCTTTAACCAAAGACAGAAATCCACTATTGTGATTTACTAAACCTTCTTTTTCAAATAAAAAGACTGGTTCCCTATAATTTCCATTTAATTTCTTATTCTAAGTAAAAGGCTGGGGATCGCCATCATATCTTGCCCGAGCAACAGCAGACATTTCACTCTACCCCACATCCTCTTCATGTTTTAGTTTTTCCCTCTTTCTCTCCTTAGCAACATCTTCCTTGAAATACCAGGTATGCAAATTTATTAATAAACTCCTCTCCACGGTAAGGTCTCTGAGGAGGAGGTCAGCACCAGACTGCTTGGAATTCCTGCTGGGAGAGAGCTCTGTGAGACCTCCATGAGGCAAAGATCAGGACAAAGTCCTTTAGTTCCCTCAAAAAAATATTGAAGAGTAGAAGCATGCATTACCTTTAAGGATCAAAGGAATGCTGTTTATAGGACCTTTTTTGAAATTTGTTTTTTATTTTATTATTTTTTTTAAAGTAAACCTATTTTAAAATTACAGTTGACATACAACATTATATTAGTTTCAAGTGTACAACATGGTGAATAGACATTATATACCTTATGAAGTGATCACTACAATGTCTAGCACCCACCTGACACCACACATAGTTATTACAATATTATTGACTATATGTCCTGTGCTGTACTTTACATCCCTATGACTATTTTGTAACTACCAATCTGTACTTCTTAATCCCTTGCCCTTTTTCACGCAGCCCCCCAACCCCACTCCCATCTGGCAGCCATCAAAATGTTCTCTGTATCTATGAGTTTGTTTCTGTATGTTTCTTCATTTATTTTGTTTTTTAGATTCCACATATAAGTGAAATCATATGGCATAGGACCTTTTTTAAAATATGTAATTCACTGAAGGAAACTGGACTTTGGGTGGTAAACACACAATAGAATATACGGATGTCAAATTATAATGTACACCTGAAAATTCTATAATTGTATTAATTAATGTTACCCCAATAAACTTAATGAAAAAAATAATAAAACATAAAATAAAATATGTAATTCACAAACTTGTTGAGGTATAATTTACATGCTATAAAATTCACCCATTCAAGATCAATCTTTTTAATACATTTACAGAGTTGTGCAACTATCACCATAATCTAACTTTAGAATACTTACACCACCTCAAAAAGAAACTTTGTGCTTATTTTCAGTGACTCCCCCATTCTCTTCCTCTTTTTAGCTACTATGAATAGGGCTACTATAAACTTTTGTATACCTGTTTTTGTGTAGACATATGTTTTATTTCTCCTCGTAGTGAAATTACTGGGTATCTTATTTCCCTATTGCTCCTATAACAAATTACCACAAATCCAGTGGCTGACAACAATACAAATTTATCTTAAAGTTCTGGAGGTCAGAAGTCAAAATGGTTCTAACGGGCTAAAATCAAGGTATCAGCAGCTTCGTTCCTTCTGGGTACTCGAGGGGATAATGCATTCCTTGCATTTTCCAGTTGCCCACATTCCTTGGTTCATGGCTCTTGTAATTACACTGGGCCCACCTAGATGATCCAGGATAATCTCCTCATCTCAAATCCTTAACTTAATAACGTCTGCGAAGTCCCCTTTGCCAGGTCAGGTCATTTATTCATGGATTCTGGGAATGAGAACGTGCCCTCCTTCGGGGCATCGTGATCTTGTCTACCAGGGATTACATGGTAATTCTACATTAAACATTTTGAGAAACTGCCAAACCATGTGCCAAAGTGGCTGCACCATTTTACATTCCTACCAGCAATACATAAGTGTTTCAGTTTCTCTACATCCTCGCCAGCACTTGTTATTGTCCATCTTTCTGTATTATAACCATGCAAAAGTTAAGTCACGCTTGGCACTAGTAGCATGGAGAAGGCTGTCTCAGGAAACCAGAGAGGAACTCAAATGATGAACTGATCCCAGGAAACCAGAGAGGACCTGAAATGTTGGACTGATCCCACAGAATCCAGATGGAGATTTGGATTCTGTGGGATCAGAGATCTGTTTTCTCTTTTAGGTATCTGGGACTTGACACAGGATTATGGGTTAGGAGATGGACTAGCTGTTTGCATAATGACCAATTTTATAAAAGGCTTTTAAATTGGGGCAAATGTCAGCAGGAGGACAGCTCCCAAACTGTAGAACCTAGAAACTGGGGAAAGAAAAATTAATTTGAGTCAAGAGGGTATGTCAAGAGATTCACATCAGGAAATGAGCCTAACTTCCATGCCAACACTGGACACCCTTGCCTATTTGTCCCTTGAATAAAGAACATTAAACTTGTTACTAAAATGTTTTAGTTTTGTCATTTGATGCTATCTATTTACATACATATGTGTACTTTTATATATACTTATATCTTTATATATAGTTGTAAAGTTATAAAGTTCACTTAATGTACTTTATTAATTACTCATATATTTTCTCAATTTCTTAGGAATTACAAAAATTATCATTTTTTGCACAGAGTATCTCTGATGTAAAAATATAGTGACAATGTCCTTGAATGTGTGTGAATTGATTTTGCAAAAATTCAGCCAAGAAGGGAATGTAAGTTTTTGGAAAATCAAAGAATATTTGTTCTTTTGACCTGTAAAGAAACCCATCCAACTCATCTGTGCTCTCGGGCCCAAAACAGAAGACTTGAGAAATAAATTTTGTCATAACATTCGTTTGTTTTTCTGTTTTCCTTTAACCATTGTTTTAATACACTTCCTCTCTCTGCCATTTTATATTTGTTGTCCTAACACCTGTCGTCAGCAACTTTAGTAGCAATGACATTGAGTGAGGTAACTTCCCAAGGTGCCTAATAAAGCCAGCCTCCAAACCAGCTCTGGCCACTGCCTCACCCACCGTTCTTCCTGCAGCAACATGCTTCCTCAGCTCTCCTGAGATGTACACCACGGGGCTGGTTCTACCACAGCCACAGAGCAGCATGAGTTGCAGTTATCAGACTTGAAAGTTTTCTCTTTTCAGACTAGCTCATATAATCAAATACATCACAAAAATCGCTTTTGCAAACTTGGTTGGAAAACACCCTTCATTCCTTCCAAGGGGACGAAAAAAAGAAAGAAAAAAGCAAAGAAAGAGAAAGACATCCGGGAGTGTTTGATGTCATTTCCTATTGCCTTTTCAATTTCTGAAATCAGCCAGTGTCCCATTTCTTTTCTCATTTTAGTCCAGACCTGGAATGTGGGAAGCAGCTCTAGCTGAAAGGCTTTCCTGAAGGCCCAAGGAAGCTCCAGAAAGAAATGAGCCCGCAGCATTTCCACCTCTCTAGAAAGCCCAAAATAAGTCACCATCTATACAGGGTCAAGATGTCTCCTGCTCCCAGCTCTTTGTTCATGCTCCTGCCATATTGACACAAATTAGAGAGAAGTGTTCACTGCTGAGTCAAGCACATCTCATCTCTTTCATTTTCACAATAACAAGAATGGTAATCATTGAAATACTTCCAAAAAAAAAAATTTTTTTTTGAATCCTCATATAGTGCTGATGGGACTGCAAACTGGTATAGGCTATTTTTTAAGAAGTCAAAGATATTCTGCTAAATGAAAGAAGCCAAACACAAAAGATCACACATTGTATGTTTCTCTAATAATGAAATTTCCAAAATAGGCAAATCTACACAGACAGAAAATAGATTAGTAGTTTTCAGGGGATGGGGGAGGGAAGAATTGAGACTGTTAATAGATATGGGGTCTCTTTTTGGGGTGATGGAAGTATTCTAGAATTAGGGAGGGTAATGGTTGCTCAACATAGTGAATGTACTAAAAACTACAGAGCTGTATACTTTAAAATGGTGAATTTTATGTTACATGAATTATATCTCAATTAAAACTAGAAACACTGGGGTCCCACATTTTAAAGAGTCTGAATTAAAGCAACAACTTTATATGGATATATTCAATTACATAAAAGATACCTTTCTCAATTTGGAAAATAAAGAGAATAGAGAGAAATAGGAAGGCCAGTCATTTCTGATCAGGATGATCAATTGATCTACTTGCATTTTTGTAAACAAAATAAAAGTCAAACAGAAACTTACCATAAATCTTACTGTGGATTTCACTCCTCGGATTCTACCCAAAGAAAATGAAAACATGTTCACACAAATACTTGTACAGGAATATTCATAGCACGGTAGCCAAAAACTGGTCCACCAAGTGGTGAGTAGAACAATAAAATGTGTATCCACATATGAAATACTATTCATCGATAAAAGGAATGACATAATGATGCATGATACACAAAATACATTCAAAAACATTATGTTAAATGAAAGCCAGACACAAAAGACTACGTATTATATGATTTCACTAGTGTGAATTTTGCAGAAAAGGCAAATATGTAGAGACAGAACACATATCACTGGTTGCCTGGAGATGATGAGAAACTTCTAACACTGGATTGTGGTGATGGTTACACAGCTAATATAAATTTACTAAAACTCACTGAAGTGTATATTTACAATTAGTGAAAAGAATGGGGAGATGGTAAAAGAAATCGTCAAGATAAAGAAACAACTGTCCCAATGGGAAAATATATTTGCAAGCAACGCCTCCAATAAGGGCCTAATATCCAAAAAAAAAACAAAGAACTCATACAACTCAATAACAACAACAAAAAAAAACAAACAATCTAATCAAAAAATGGGCAGAAGACTTGAACAGACACTTCTCCCAAGAAGACATACTAATGGCCAAGAAACATATGAAAGGATGCTCAACATCGCTAGCTATTAGGGAAATGCAAATCAAAACCATAATGAGATACCATCTCACATCTGTTGGAATAGCTGTTATCAACAGGACAAGTAGTAACAACTGTTGGAGAGGATGCGGAGAAAAAGGAAGCCTCATACACTGCTGGTGGGACTGAAATTGGTACAGCCGCTATGGAAAACAGTATGGAGGTTCCTCAAAAAACTAAGAATTGATCTACCATATGATCCAGCAATCCCTCTACTGGGTATTTACCCCAAAGACTTGAAAACCCATATCTGAAAAGATATTTGCGCATCGATGTTCAGAGCAGCATTATCCACAGTGGCCAGGACATGTAAGCAACCGAAGTGTCTTATGATAAATGATTGGCTAAAGAAGCTGTGGTACATATATACAATGGAATATTATTCAGCCATAAAAAGAGATGAAATACTGTCATTTGCAACAACATGGATGGACTTCGAGATAATCATGCTAAGTGAAATAAGCCAGACAGAAAAAATTGAAAGCCACATGATATCACTTATATATGGGATATAAACCTAAAAGCAATAAACAGGCAGGAAAAACAAACAGAGACTCTTGGACATGGACAATAGATTAGTGGTTACCAAGAGTTGAGGGGAGAAGGGAGGAGGGAGATAGACGAGGTAAAGGGAGTCAACTATGTGGCGACAGAAAGAAATCTAACTATGGGAAGGGAACACACAATGCAATATATATGCGCCTTCCTGTTAAAATGTACACCTGAAACTTACTGGATTTTGTTAATCAATGTCACCCCTAAAAAATTTAATTAAAAGTAAACTTAAAAACAAATGAATGAGGAGATAGAGAAGGGGGAAAGGGGAGGAGGCAGGAAAGGAGAGGAATCGGGGAGGAGGTGAGATAAAGGAGGAGAGAGGGAAGGAGAAGAAAAGAAAAGAATGGAAATAGACAGAAATATTTTTAAAAACAAAAAATTTGAAACAATATAATGAAAGTAACACAAAAGTTTCAGATGAATACAAAATACCCAGAAAAGTTTAAAATAAAATGTGGGCAAAGATACATCAGGCAAACACAAACAGGCCTGGCAATAGTCGTAGCAGAAAAGTGGAATTCAAGGCTTAAGGCTTCAGTGGGACAGAGAGAATCATTTCATATAAATAAAAAATAAAAGAAACAGTGAAGAAATATTAAAGCTTGTCATGTTCTAATTTTCTTTTTTAATTAAATTAATTGGGGTGACATTGGTTAATAAAATTATACAGTTTCGAGTGTAGAATTCTATGACACATCATCCGTGTATCACATTGTATGTTCACCTCCCCAAGTCAAATCTCCTTCTGTCACCATATATTTGATCCCTTTTACTCTTATCTACCTAATTTTCTAAATACACAACCATAACAATATGTTTGTAACTGTTCCTACTAGTCTATCGCCAATTAAATGGACAATAAATAAATTTATTAAATTGTTGGATAATACATACATGCTTGAATTATTACATATATTTAATATGTATAAAATAGTTCATTTTTAAATGTCCAAAAAACAGTTGCACAGAGAAAGTGCCCAGCAAGAAAAGCTCATTAAGTTCCGAAACACAGAACTTTTTCAGACCATATTCTCTGAGTACAAAGTGTAAGTAGACATTAATGACGAAACGATGACTCAAAAATAAAACTCCTACTGTATAGGAAGGGGATTTTTAGCTGCTTTTCCCCATGCCACATGCTTCTCTGCCCACTCTCTTCCTGTGTCACACTCTTCACCCAAGCCAGGTGGCTTATACCAGCTGCTCACTTCCCCATCTTCTCACTTCCTTGTCCTTCTCTGGCTTAGCGTGTCTGGGGACCTCTGATGCCCCACTGGTAGTAATCAGGGCACCTCTTAGAGCCTAGCCAGCTCTTGCAACATGATGCCTGACTACTTGGTCCCAAGATTTAGAGCAGGGCCTCTGCTGACCCAGAGTTTTGTGCTCCATTCTAACTCCTCCAGAGCTTCTCACTGAGCATTATTAGGGACTGGCTGAGCTAGTCATAAAATGGTACTTTGATTCCCATTTAATCAGTGTTTCTTATTTGCAAGAATCTCTAAGGAGTATAGAGTTGCTGGATGAGGATAATTTATGCACTTCTGCATTCTCAGGCATAAAAATTACTGACATGTGTCATCGATATTCCATTTTAATATCTATCCATTGGAAACTAGAAAAGACTTCTGCCCACTCCAAGACATTAAAATATCATTGCAAACTATTTAAAAATAGAACTTATAAAAACTAAGATGCTGCTATTTAATAATGTTTTTATTACCAAACAATAACAATATGTGTTAACATTTAAGACAGAGATTTAAACAAAATCTACCCTAAAGGAATCTGGATGATCACAATAATAAAGATAAAAGTGAAAACTAATTAATTAGGAAACAAAACTAGATTAAACAGATAAGTAAATCTAAGAACTGATTCTTTGGGAAAACATAAAAACAAAGAAACACATTTTTGGCAAATCTGGTTATTAAAAAAATAAGGCAACACAAATAATTACATTTATTCTGAGTTTAAAAAGGATTTAATTACCAACATGAAGATTTAGAAATCACTAACAAAGGCCATAAACTGTTGTGTGCTAATGAATATAAAGATCTCAGTGAAATATACAGTTCTTGCCTCTGCCAAGCTCCCTAGCACCCCTTGTACCTCCATCACACCCCCAAAGCTTCACTCCTCCTGTCAGCAGCCCCAAAGCAGGAAAATTCCCTTAGAACGAGGCCATTGGCCTACACTTTAGGCATGGCATGGCTGTCTGACCCCTTTCTCTATCTAAAAATGCAAAAAGTTCAGGTTACCCTGCAGTCCTCAGGGCACAATGCCCATTCCTCTCAAATAGTTTTGACCTTGTCTTTATTCAAGCTAAATTGCAGCCTCACTTTTAGTTCTGTAAGAAAGCCTGAGAAAATAGTGAACTAAAGACTTTGTTATGGGAGAAAGTGAATGGGGTTGGAGGGTAGGATGATATGGGTGGAGAGAAGACAGTGAATGTTCCATGGAAAAAAGTTAAACAACCGTGCGCCAGGCTAATCAGTTAAATTTCTGAACTAGTCCCATCTTTTCTAAGTTTTAGTTGTATAACTTCTGATTTTACCTTTTCTGTAAATTGGAGATCATTGCCACTTACTTCACAGAATTATTATAAGGAAATAAGGTAACACATGCAGAAGTGTTTTTGCAAAGTGCAAAACTTGATACTAGGGCAGAGCAGAGAGAGAGATCTCACTGCATTTTTGGGGGCGAGATAGGACAACACATGACGTTCAGCTTTCAAATACAACACTCATCCCTCATCTGTCACAGACTTCTTTTGTCTATCCAGATACACCTGGAGCTGCCCGTAGGCTGCTGTGAGTTGAAGACCTGTCAAGTCAGAAGGTCTAGTTGTCCCAGCCAATTTGGGGGAGCATACTTCCAGAGCTTAGTAATGCCACAAAGATGTAAATAAGGGCAACATGAGACCCTGTCTACTCCCCTCAGGCACTCAGATTTCTTGACGACGAACACTCCTGGGCAAAAAGATGGGTGGGGATATAGATCTGGAGAACCAACCTTTAATTAAGAAACAAATACTTGAAAACCCCGTCAGGACTCAGACCCATGTGGGAAAGCGTAGAGCAGATGAGGCCATCAGGCCGCAGCTCAGCCCGAGTGGGAGTGGGGGCTTTTTGATTTGTCCGTATACTGGTAAGTGATGGGAATCCACTCCTCTGTCTCTCCTAGCAAATATTTAGCGAAATCAACATTGATCATTAGTGCTTTGTGGAATGGATATTCTATGGAGAGAAATGCAAAGAAGACTTGAGTCTGATGTCATGAGTAGCAAGATCAGAGGCTGCACTTTAAGGTGAAAATTTCTGAAACAGACGGCAGTACAATGTGCTTAAGTTCATGGTAAAGGTGCATTTCATATCACTGAAAGAAGGGATTATTCTACAAATGATGTCGTTAATCATTTGGGGAAAACTATAAACTGGCTAACCATTTGGTGGGGGAATTGACCCTTTACATCAAAATGCATTCAGGTAAAATATGGACTTAAATATAAAAAAATAAATCATAGTAGATTATATAGGTGAATATTCATGTAATCTTGGAATACGAAGAGGCTTTAGAAGCATAACACAAAAATCAGAAAACACAAAGAAAAAGATTAATAAGGCTAAGGATTACATAAAAGTAAACATTTCTGTAAAGCAACAACAATCAAGCACGAACAAAGAATAAATAAAAGGCAAGCATGAAACTAAAAAAAATTTGCAAGAAAAATATTTTTTTCAAACACCAAATGTTTTTTGAAAATACATAAAGATTCCTTACAATTAAAAATGAAAATTCTAACAGAAAAATGGATAAAGGACCAAAACAAGCATTTTATAAATAAAGTTATTAATTAATTAATGCCATTAATTTAGGAGGAAAAAAAATTCAACTTTAGCATTATCAAAGAAATGCAAATTAAAACAAGAGAATACCATTTTGTTTATTAGATTGACAAAAATACAAAATAATTATAATTTCTAATGCCATTGATCATATGAGAAATTGCTCTCATTCATCAAGGATGAGAATGTAAATTGGCATAAATTTTCTAAAGAAACTGGACAGTATAAATTAAAAGTCTTTAAAATGCATTTATTTTGCCCAGAAATGTGACTTTCAGGAATTTACCTATCCTAAGAAGGGTGTAGAATTTTCTAATAGAGAAAAATGTTTAACTCCCTAAAAGGCCCAAAATAAGAAATAGATTCAATGTCATTTCACTTATATGTAGAATCTAAAGAACTAAATCAATGAAGAAACAAAACAGAAATAGACTCATAGAGAACAAAGCAATGGTCGCCACATGGGAGTGGGATTGTGGGGCTGGGTGAAACAGGTAAAGGGATTCACACAGCAGAAAACGTGGCTGCAAAGGGCTCCCCGGCCTGGCATCTCTCTATTTCACTACCAGAGGAAGACTGATATTTCCTCTGTCTGATTCCAAATTTTAAAACCCCAGAGAAAATTGGCTTAACTAGGGTGGGAATCTACTGCCTTGTTTCTCATTATAAGCACACTACCTGACACATGGCACAGGCTAAATAAACTTGTTAAAAAGTGGATGTGAGAGAAATGGAGATGCCCTAGTGAAGGATGGTTGGCTCCTGAGTTTGGGTGACCAGTTGGGAGGTGATACCATTAACTCGACCAGGCTTCAGAAGAGGTAACAAAAGGCGTGGAGGACCTCGAAGCACTGCTTAGGGGTTAAGAATGTGAATATTAAAATTCGACTGCTTGGATTTGAATTCCAGCTTCAACGCTGACCATCTGTGTGACTGTGGGTGAGTTATTTCATCCTTCAAAGGCTCAGCTGCCCCATCCATAAACATGGAAAAAAAATTAACACCCAGTTTATAGGGCTCATTATGAAAATTAAATAAAATACACTGTGCAAGTGCTCAATAATCTTTGACTGATATTATTATTCTGCTTTCAACCACACTGCATTACGCTTTCAAATTGACTTTCACTATCTTTGCGGTTAGAACTGATCGTTTTCTAATGATAGAATAAGTTTCATGTTTCACCATTCCTGCCAGTTAATCAGTCTGTTTCTCCAGTAAATAGGGCAAGAATATATGCTCAATCATACTAATTGCAATAAGGAGAAATAACTCTGAACCCCCCATCTTTGCTCGAGTCCGTGTCATAACAGAGCCTGTGCCATAAGAAGAGTTTGTAGGTTACACAGGAATGTCACCAGGAATGCTCTTGGCAGATTTCCACGCAGTAATAGCTGGAAGAAGGTAACAGCCATATTCAGGGAGTGCAAGCCCAGTCCAGCAAAATCTGGAACAGTGTGGGGACAACCACACAGTCATGCTCACTTATTGCTGCTACCTCAACTACATATGGAGATACCGAAAAGGATTTGTCTTCTCTCTCTAAATATTAAGGTTTGAACTAATTTTGCCCCCTCTGAGTTGTAAAGTATCAGCAGAGGAACCGAAACATGTCCCGTATCCAGGAGAATATGTAAGTTTGAAAGCAGTAGCTATTATTATTATTATCATTAAATTTATTGGGGTGACATTGGTTAATAAAATTATATAGGTTTCAAGTGTACGATTCGATAATACATCACATGTATATTGCATTATGTGTTCACCACCCAAAGTTAAATTTCCTTCCATCACCGTATATTTGATCCCCTTTACCCTGATCTACCTCCCACTTTCCCCTTGGCCTCCAGTAACCACTAGGCTGTTGTCTGCATCTATGAGTTTTTGTTTGTTTGTCTTGTTCGTTTGTTGCTTTCAGTTTTATAGATGATTGGATAAAGAAGACATGGCACATATATATAATGAAATGTTATTCGGCCATAAGAAAAGATGAAATACTGCCATTTGCAACAACATGGATAGATCTTGACGTTATCACGCTAAGCAAAATAGACAAAAAAAGTTGAGAACCATATGATTTCACTCATACGTGGTATATAAAAATGAAAACAATAGTTTTTTATGTGGTCTTTCTAATTTCTCTGTATATTTGGACTATAGTTTTGGGGCCACCCCTACCCTGTAGATAGATGTTGTTTTGAAGGTGTTAGTGGAACCTGAAATAAGGAGAAAATTTTGTGGGTAAGTTTTCCTTTCTTTTTATTAGTAGAATAAGCTTTCATATTTTATATAAAGATCCTAATTTTTATAACAGCTTCAAATATGTTGGGGCAAATTATATTTTCCAAGATGGCTACACCAACATCTATTCCAACCCATATGCTCTGATTATAGAAATGTGCAAATAGCAAGTTTCAGTCAAAAGATACTGACTGCCTATTGACCTCTAAGATACTGACTGCCTATTGACCTCTAAGTTATGACCTCTAACTATTGACCTCTAAGTTATGACACAGAATCAGACCATGACACTGAAAGTCATGGTATTCTGCTTGAGCATGATGTTACAATCCCAGGATGCAGAAGTAGATTTCCTGGGTTTGACTCTTGGTTTACCACAAACCAATTGTAAGACCTTGGATTAGTGACTTAAACTTTCTAGGCCTCCATCTCTTAATTTGCAAAATGGAAATAAAAACTGTTCCTAATTCATTGAGTTTTTGCTAATGAATTAATACACATACGTAAATGTAGAATAGTTCCGAAAGCGTCATACACTTAATAGATGCTAGACGATATTATTATTCTGGGTGTTCTTGTTCAAGTGACATAGAAGGAAGGAAAGAAGAAATATATATTATAATCCAAGTACCAGGCTGACTTTCTTTATTCAGGTTAATAAGTGAAGGCAAGGAACCGTCTGTTGACTCACTCTTCTGCTATGCTGGGCATTTCTTGGTCGATCATATCCTAATATGCTGGGGCAATCCCTGCAGAATAACTTGTGCCAGAGGGGGCGCAGGCTGAGGATGCTGGGCCAGGAATGAGCTATGGAAAGAGAGGCCCTAACAGGTAGAATGTCCTTCAGAGTCCTGCAAGCTTCCTGCTTCACTCAGTGAGGGAGAGGTAAGGGCCTGGCTCTCCCTGTTTCTGACTGAATTCCATATTCTTAAGGACATACCACACTTATTCCACCCCCTCCACTCTGAGCACCACAATGTATGGAGACGGTCTCATGGTCAAATGCTTAGTCTGGATTTAGTGCTAAAAAGGAAACCCCTGAGGGTGGGGGTGAAGGGTGAGAGGAGGTAGGGAAGGGGAAGAGATATAATTTCTTGAGTGCCTAATAAAAGTCAGGAAAAGAGCTGGGTCCTTTTCCATGATCTCATGTAGCCCTCAAAAAAATGACTCTGAGTTCAATATTTTTATTTATTTCTAGGTAAAACAGGAAACTGAAGTTCAGTATTAGAACAGGAATTTGAACCTAGTGCTGGTTCCAAGGCTCATGATCTTCTGAGTACATCACGCAGAATCCCACAGTGAAAAATGTTAATATTAGTCTCCATAAATCCAATCACTCCCCTAACCACAGACCACAACAAGGAGGGAAAATAGGACAGTAGATGCCAAAGCAGGACTTGAGATTCATAATAACAGGATATGCTGAGTGCAACAGAGTTCTCTGGTTATCATGTTGTCGGTCACCAGCTCTCATCCTGCCTGTTTACAACTCAGGAAATGAAATAGGGAGGGTGAACATGAAGGGAAAATTGACAAGCAAGCAACCTCTAGAAGTTTCTCTCCGTAGTATGGTTCTCTCACATTTTGTTATTAGCAGGATAGAGAAAATGTCAAGGTTGCAGCCAAGATAAGTATGTAGCCCATGATGCCTGGGGCCACACTAGACTACAGGCGCAGTAAGAGAAATATACAGTCATGGATGCTAGCTTAGCAACACAAGCAGAACCTGAGGCACCAGCAGCTCCCTCCCCCAGCCGATCCTTCCTTTTTTAATTCAAGGGCTCACGTAGGCTCACAGGCTCATTAGGATTTAGCAGACTTTAAAGGTAGATACACTTTGTTCAAACCCTGGTTCCACTGTGTCCCCTCATAGGGTCATTGTGAGACCTATGTCCGTGAAGACAACTATAAAGGATCATTACAGGGTAGTGTTCACTCATTTCATTTGTCAAGGGTAATTCTACACTTCTCTAAATGGTTACAGGATCCTGCCAGCTCAAGGCCTGAAATATTTCAAATTAGCCTCTTTGCCCAGCCTCGGTTCATGTACCAGAATGCTCCACCAAAACATCCAATCTGACTTCATTATAGTCACAAATATAGATTTGAAAGAAAAAAAAAAAGTGTATCATTCAACTTTAAATCTGTATTCTACTATCTTACCATACTCCTATAGTGCATTGTTACTTAAAATAGTTTGAAAATCCTCTAGTTATCTTTTGGAATAGCACATCCTATACTCTAAGGAGAAGGTAGGGTTTTCAATCATTTCGATGGGAAGAGTCATTTTCAGTTTAGAGTTCCTTATCCCCTTGTCACAGCTGACCTTGAATTCATCCTTGGTCTAGGTAGCTTGGTTCAGCAGTGGTGGCTCTTCTTCTGGGGTAAATTCCAGATATTTTTTTCTACCATTAGTGATACTTAGCATATTCACAGGGTTGTGTAACCATCACCACTATCTACTTGCAGAAAATCACCCCCAAAGGAAACCTCATACCCATTAAGTGGTCACTCCCTGTTCTCCCTTCCCCCTAGACCCTGGCAGCCACTAATCTGCTTTCTGTCTCTACAGATTTGCCTGTTCTGGATATTTCATATAAATGGAACCATACAGATAATGTATCTTTAAGAACTAAGGCTAACCCATCTGACTGAGCGGTCCTGACCTGGGAGGTCTCAGGCCTGTCAAGTCTCCCCAGGTTCACTGGCCTCATCACAGTCTAGCCCACCTATCTGACCTTACACATCTAAGCCGGCAGCTCCAGGACTGTTAGTGGGGCCCTTCTGCTGTAAGGATTAAGCTCTCTGCTGGTATTTACAGCCAAAGAAGTAGATATAATTTCTTGAGGAATGAATATAAGATGGGTCTAGGCTAGAGCACGGAGGAACTCCCAACAGAATAAACTAAATAGAGGCATCACTGAAAAAGGAGACTAAGAAAAAGTGGTCAGAGACTTAAGAGAAAACCCTGGGATTGTGAGATGGCACAGAGGGCAGAGGAAAGCACGTTTCAAGAAGAGAAGAGTCCACAGAGATCAAATAAACTGAGGGCTGAATAAGCAGGCTTCATGGGGGCAGTTCTGGTAGTGAGACACCTGAATTAGAAATTAGATTGCTTTGGGTTCCAGGAGTCGAGCGGGTGGAGACAAAGAGGGTAATTAATACTATCAAGAAGTTTGGCTGTAAAGGAAAAGACAAGAAAGGAGGTTGCATCTAAAAAAGAGCATGGGGGTCTGAGGAGGGATATTTAAAGGTTTTGTTAGGGGTTTTGTTTGGGGTTTTGGGCATGGGAGAAATGAGTATGGTTTAATGTTGGTATGGAGTATCCCATCAAGGAGAGATTTAACATGCAGGAGAGAGGATAACCACATACTGTGGTGTCTCAGAAGGCAGAGGATGGAGCCAGGATGAAGCTCCTCTGAGAGTGGATCTGCCCCAGCCTTGAGAGTCTTGAGAGAAGAACCCTAGACACACCATCTGTCAAACATATCTGGAAGCAGGGAAACTCTTGGCAGTGATGGGCATGAGGCCAAAAAATGGCAGGTAGAAAGCTCCTCCCCAAATGGCCTGGCCTTACATCAAATGACTACCCATAAGTGGGTATACAAGTAATCTGTGCAGAGACAGCCTGGCTCCTGTCAATATACCTCCCTCAGGGAATCCTACACAGCTGTCCAAGAGGCGGACAAAGCCTCTGTTTGAGAGTCTCTCATTGTGTAAAGGGTCAGTAATGAGTGGAAAAGATGGATTAGAGTAAGAGCCAAAACACAGGGTTCCTGACTCCCAAACTGATTCCTATCACCCCTAACAGAGGCCATGCCCCCCAGGTGGAAGAGGCTCTGAGATGGGGACCAACTAAGCAGACAAAAGAAATGATCAGAGTAAGTACACAGAGCATGTTTTACAGGAAGAAGTAAAAACAATATCTTGGCTTTTAAAATAAATAAATCTGGAGGGTTTTGAATCATTAATTATCCTGTCTGCTGGATGTACATCCTGAGATTTGTTTGGCCTCTCCAGGAGAGTTGGCTCCATTTCCCATGAAATTACACAAAAGCCAGGGCCAAGTGAGAGCAGAGAGGCAATCGTCACATCTCCCACTGCAAAGTCACATCACTGGCCATGGCACTGGCGACCAGGTTCCCAAGGCTGGCGAGTGTTCGGGGATGGGCTGCACATCAGCCTGCAGCGACAGCTGAAGCATTCGTGAGCTCTGTACATCCCCCTCCACTCGAAGCCTCCCCAGGCCTCCACTCACCCTGGCATCTACAGTCCAGCCTGATTCAATTCAAACTCTCCCCTCCTCTCTTCTTGGGTGTTCCCAGCAGAGCTATGGTCATGTGACTATAATGTGATTATGAGGACCGGGGGTGGGGGTCAGAAGAATGTTACTGGTTCTCAGGACTAGTCAGAATCCTCAGAAAAAGGAGAAAATGTCAGGGTCAAGTGCTTATTTCCGAAGCCAGAGACTCATCTTGCCCAGTGTGATTGCCACAGACGTGAGTTTTGTGTGCCTCCCACACTCCAGGCTCTGGGTTGGAATGCGAAAGGTACCAAAGCAACTAATTCCCAAAAAGCACTTTCAGGGCGCTATCTCATTAAATGCTCACATCTCTGGGGGCACAGAGAGTATTACTGGATTTTTTCAGATGATGAAACTGAGGCCCAAAGACGTTAATGATACGTCCACGGAGGAGTCAGAATTTGAACCTGGGGTTATGTTGATTCTTGGTCAATATGGCTCAGCTGCCTAAGACTCAATCCCTGAACTCAAGAAACTCACAAGAAATGTCTACGAATTACCAGAATGTGATCATTAGAGTCCAGTGGGGATTTAGAGAATGAAAAAACCACATCTAAACTTTTTAAATTGGGAGAAATGGTTCAACCGGCTGAGGAAAACCATCCGTGATATCTGCAAGCAACTTTGTTCTGAAAAATCTTGTTGGGTGGACTTGCAAGATGACAAAACACAGACAGACTTCCAGGGTTGGAGAGGAGGGCGAACATTTAGGTTGGGACTTAATTGCAGCATTCGGATACCCAGAGATGGAGGAGACCTCTGAGTGTTACTTTCAAAGCAGGATCAGTCAAACAAAAGCCATGACAGTCAAACAGAAAGTCTTTATCAGGGAGGCCTGTAAGGTAAAGCATGACAGGAATGAATTTGTAACACAGATCTGAAAGTGCAAGAAGAGAGCACATTGCTCTGTTTATGTAAAATTAAGGCAGGTATGACACTGGGACCCCATTCCATTCAGCTGGCAAGAAACTTAATTTCAGAGATGGAAAGGATCCTCTTCTTTTCCCACCTCCCATTCCCATCCCGACTTCTAGGGCTAATGATCAGGAGTTGCGATGGAAAACAAAACACTCAGGAGGCATCTCGGGTCATTGGTGAGCATCAGGGACCAGCGAGCTTTTTCTGTGAAGGATCAAGCAGTAAAT
This sequence comes from Pteropus medius, assembly GCF_902729225.1. Lineage (NCBI taxonomy): Eukaryota > Metazoa > Chordata > Mammalia > Chiroptera > Pteropodidae > Pteropus > Pteropus medius. The sequence continues at coordinate 6,123,347 of NW_024344374.1, forward strand.
ATTTCAGGCTTTGCAGGCCGAATGGGTCTCTTTCACAGCTACTCAACGCTGCCATTGTGGCTTGAAAGCAGCCATAGATAACAAGTAAACAAACGACTTTGGACACTGAAATTTGAATTTCATATCATTTTCACCTATCAGAAAATATTATCCTTGTTTTGAGTGTTTTCAAACCTTTAAAAATGTAAGAACTATTCTTAGGTGATAGGTCATACAGAAGCAGATGGCGGGCCAGATTTGACTTGCGGGCGAACACTTTATCGACCTAGTTTCCACCAAAATGCCTGTAGGCAAAGCTTACATAGATCCTTGAGGATGGGTGGCACTGTTGTCCCACAGAAACCTTTGCCAGGGCTGAAACCCCAGTACTCAGAGTCCAAGAAAACCTTCCTAGACTTAACATAGAATTGTGACTTCCGGACAGCTTGTCACCTTCCCGAGGTCCTGCGGAGGATGGGCCACACAGCTTCATTACTTAAAAAAACTACAGACATCCATTCCTTCTCTTGGGGGAAAATCTTCACTCTTTCGCTACTAGGGACTCTATCCCTTAAAGTCACTCTACAGCTCCCTTCCCTATCATGGTATGCTCAAACCCCCCAAGATGAAAGGGGAGAACTCAGGAAGGAAGGTGGCCTGTAGACTGCTTCTTCTTTAGGCTCTGCAGCAAGGGAACACAGACTTGGCTATGCTGGAATGCTGGAATGCTGAGCAATGTGCAAAATAAACAAAGACAAATATCTCACTGAATTGTCCTGCTCGCTAAATTGTCCTGGGCTTTCCAGCCCAGGAGTAAGTTCGTGCTTCAACGTTCCAAGCTTAAGAGATCAGGCTGTCACTCCACACTTCGGTGGGTATTAGGATTTGGTATCCTCAGGAAATTTCCGAAAGGAGAGTCAGAGTTTTGGTAACAAAGAGGGAAAGTACTCGATTCAGCCTTCCCCAGGACGCTAGGTGATTGACTGTCTTGGCTTATAAGCAAATTTGTTAGTTATTTTGACCAACCAGTGGTCACTGCCAACTGCCTCTCCAGGAGGACTTCTAGCATATCTGTGGTACGAAGAACTCTCGGCTAATTTCCACATTGCCTGCAAAAGCCTCTGCTTTAGGTGAATTGCTTAAGCTCTGTGAAACGTCAGCCATAATTCCAAGAATGAGAGGTCCAATGCCACTTCTGCTTTAGGTGAATTGCTTAAGCTCTGTGAAACGTCAGCCATAATTCCAAGAATGAGAGGTCCAATGCCACTTCAGTCATGGCGCTGTCTCCAATCTCCCAGCCCAAAGAGGCCTTTTCAAAGCACACACTCAACAGTGCCTGCTCTTTATGTCATCGTCCCCTTGGCCGATCTCGGGCCTCTGTGGTAAGAGCCTTGGCTTCAAGCATGGTTCCTGTAGCCACCTGCTCCCCAGTAGAATGACCAGGTTTCCTGGAAGAGAATATTCTCTACACAAGGAAATTTGAGATAGGAAAAGCCATCCTCGGAGTATAGGGATGGAGCAGATACTTGAGCCTGGGAAATTCATCTTGTGAAGAGTTCACAGGAGGCAGGTGTCTACTGCCCAGACTTTGAATGTTATTCTCTCAGGTGGAAACCATTATCTAGGTTGAGTTTTTGTTCCTTATCTGTGTACCCATCAACCTTTGACAATGAGATCATTTTTCATGTCAATACATATACAGGAAAGACTCAACGAAACTTTATTATATGGATAAATAAATGAAATGCATTCTCAGGAATGCAGGCAGTATTTGCTGAATTTTCCCTACAGCTCTAAAGAAAGGATATTTTATAAAATAGCCTTATCATTTCACAGAGCTATATAAAGCCCCCTGACTTAAGTGACTTTATTTTTATTTTTTTGATTTGACAAAATGATTCTTAAATTCAAGATGGCTGCACACATCTGCTTTCGGACAGGAAGGGGGGAAAGGAGAGGCAACAGCCCCTATCGCACCCTTTATCAGCAAAGTAAAAGCTTTCCCAGAAACTCCCCTAGTAGACCTAATTGACTTCAGCCTAACTGACTAGAACTGTATTCTCTGTCTCACTATCTACAGCATTGATAGACCTCACCTCCTCGTCCGCTCCTCCCTTTGAAGCTGGCACAGCGTGAGCAGAGGATGCCCGCATTAGCACCCAGGTGGTGTTAAAGTTGCATTTTGAAGATCCTGGGGGCTCTGACTTCTATTTCTCTAGAAACGAGGTAGAGTTTTCCAAGAAAACTGAAGTGGGAACTAGGAACTATGGGGTCTTCAGGGAGGGCTGTAAAAGAAAGTGGGAAGAGGGCCTCTTTAAGGAAAAGAGGGCTCTGTGTGGATTTCCTTTCTGGAGCTGCTAAGGACTTGCCCCTTATATTATATAGGAGGAATGAGTCAACTAAGAAAGTCTCAGTTTCTGCTCTGCGATAATAAGTTTATTCTTCACTAATAGCTCTGTGATTATCTTATTAGGGGCCAGCATGTGTTTGGTCTGTGGGAAAACTGTGAGCAGAAAGTTCTAGGGGAGGAGAAGGCAATCATTGTTATGCTACTTTGCACAGCTCTGGCAGAAATGATCCTGAAAGTTCATCAGTCCCCTTTCTTGGATGATGGTGATGATGACAATGACAACAACAATGATGATGATTATAATGAGGATGATGACGATGACAAAAATAATAACAGCAGCTAACATTTATTGAGCATTTAGTATAAGCCAGGAATATGAATTATGTAATTTAATCCTCAATACCACCTTTTGGCCTTCTGCTTTTGCCAACCCCCACCCCCATTTTTTTTCAGATGAGGAAGACAAGTGTGCTGAATGAACCATCCAAGGCCACCCAACTAGTAAGTGATAAACGCAGGATGCGAACCTTGGTGCAGAGACCCCAGAGTTCATGTCGCTAGCCCTTACCTTGTCCCGCTTCCTTTGGCATAGCTGCAGCTCTACCAGACTGACCTCTGGCAGTGAGAGACCGTTCTCCCTGAAGGAGAGAGCATGAGGCTAAATATCCTAATTTCCTGTTTCTTTTCATCTCATAGGTTAATAAGAAACACCTGCGTCGTATAAACACACAGACCACCACTGCTGCATGCAGGACACACCCAGAATTACAGTGTTTCAAGTGCTCTGTCAAGAATGGAGGCAGATGTTTTCTAGATTCCTTCTATTCAATAAGGAAAGCAAATTCCTCTACTTAAATTTCATCCTTGACAAATAGAGGATTATAGTTTAAAGTATGCTTTAAAAAATCTTAGGGGAAAATGACTTAGAATAGTAAAATGGTGCACAAAGAAATATGAAGCAAATGCAAACTAAATGAAAGTGAAGACTAGTTATTTTAGATAAAGCAGAATTCAAGAAAAAAGAACTAAATTGAAATGAGGCACATAATTTATAATTGACATGTAATAGCCATTATCTTTTATGTATCAAATAACATGACATCAATATAGAAAAGTAAAAACTGCTGAAAACGAAACAAAACTATTAAAAAAATGAGATGTTTTAAAATAGTTCTATCAGTGTGTGACAAATCAAACATACAATAAGAGGAAAAGAAGTGAGGCAAAGAACTAAAAATAAATGATGAGGATCAATTCAGAAGAGTACGTTGTCTCTAAGTTTTGCTCCTGGGCTCAGACCCCAAGTCTAAGCGACAGATCCCATGGCTCTTCCCTCTGATGTGAAAGACCAGCAAAGCTGCAACAAATATCCTCGTACATGTACACTTACATAGCAACATCCTTATTTCTGAGAGGTGCATTACCAAGTGTGAGATTTCGAGGCCAGAGGTAAATATGTTTTTAGTTTTAATGGATGCAGCTGGATTGCATTCTTAAAGATGGCAACAATTCAGAGTCCTAAATCCAGTACTCTTTTACATTTTGCTATTCTAAGTGAAAAATAGTATCTCATAATTGCTTTCATTTGGATTACTGTCTTCCACATTTATTGGCCAGTTGTATTTCCTTTTCTATAAATTGACTATTCGCATCCTTTGTCAATTTATAGAGTCTCCTTGCATATTAGGGTATTAAATCTCTATTATATGTATCATTAATATTTTTTTCCAATCTATCGTTTGTCTTTTGACTTTTGATTTTGGTATTTTTCAATATACAAAAAAATTTTAATGTGGCCAATGCTATCTTTGTTTCCTTTCATCAATTCTAGGTTTCCTGATTTGCTTAAGAATTCTCCCCTTATCCAAATTTATGCATATACTCTCCTAAATTTTCTTCTTTTTTTCACATTTAAATCTTTAATCCATCTGCTCTATACTTTTTATATGTGATGTATCAGGAGGAGGTCCAACTTCATTATCTTCCTGATGTGTAGCCAGCACTACTAATTAAAAAGATGGATTCTTTCCCCCTTTTAATTTAAAGTCCACCTTTGTCCTATAGTAATTATGTACATGCGCCCAAGGTTATTTCTGGACCCAATGTGTTTCTTTGATCTATGTATCTATTCTTATGCCAAGTTCATATTGTTTTTATTACCATTGCTTCATAGAATTTTAAGTGGTAAATAACTACAAATGAAACAAAATGTAAAGTGAGAAGCTATTGGATTTGGATTTGGGTCCAAACACCATTGATCACTTTTGTGAGTACAGTTTCCGTGGAGCTATAATAGAGATGGAAGCTGGATTTAGCAATGTTCAAGAATGAGTGAGAAGTATAGATTGTGCTCTTGAAGAATTTGGCAGTGAGAGGATGGAAGAAGGTGGTATGATGGATTGAGTGGGAAGCAGGAAAAAGGAAAATGTTTTAGAGCTCAGGGAAGATTTGCACATTCGTGGCCCAAAATGAAGGAGTCAGTGGATAGAGACTGACAACTGAGGATACATATCTACCAAAGCGCTATAAATGTCTGTAAACTTCTTCCCAAAAGAACTAAAATAATGTGATTCTCATAAAATGCTGTTACTTAGTTGCAGGCTCCACATACGTATGCTGCCATCAAGGTCTGCTGTAACCTCGATTCAACATTAAACGCCATATTAAAAGAATAAATAAAATCGACTATATCTTCCCCGTTGGTGAAAACGATGAAGTTAATTTTGTCTCTGTCGAGTAGGATCCTGAGGACAAACACTGAGGGAGGAGACAGATGGAAGATACTAGATTCCAAGGCATCACAGGGCCTCTGCTTCCTGATAACCAAGATAGTAGCAGTGGTTTTACTTAGTATTTTTGCCTGTCCCCTTTTATTCTGATCCACACAGGAGAGTGGCTAAACCAGCATCCTTAGGGCTCCGGGGCAGTGGTTTCCAAATTTGGCTGCATGTTGGAATTTCCTAAGAAGCTTTAAAAAATATCTCAATGCCCAGATCACCCTCCAGACTAATCGAGTCATGTGAGACCTGAGCATCAGTATTTTTTAAAGCTTCCCAGAATCCGGTGTGCAGCAGAGGTTGCGAACCACTGATCTGGAGCTTCTGAATCAGCTGACAATGTAACGCTGTTTTCTGAAACTGGGACATGTGAGCCTAGTGTGAAGAAATATTAGAGACAGATGACCGAGATGCCTTCCTGTGACAGAGTATGTTCTCTGTAAGCTGGTTTACTTAGGATAGCCTTCAAAGAAAATGCTATTGGTACCTGGATTTGGGGTGTTTTCCAGGGCATGTCTAACGTGGGCAAGAATCAGCAGGAGTGTTTGCATAATGGGCTGCTTTTGTTACTGTGTAGGGAATAAAATAAGTTTAAATATCACAGGAAATGAAAAAGAAGCTACTTCAGATATGGAGTTGAATGTGAGAACTTAATTACTAAAAGTAAGAAAGAAGTCATTCACTTAGTAGTTTCCTAGGAGGCTAACTCATTTCTTTGTCAGCTCTCCCAGTAGCTGGAATGCTATTAAAACCAACTAAAAGGCATTTAAAAATTAACTGTACTACATATTGACATACAAGCACCTAGAACAAACACATATTCACACATACCCTAAAATCAAAGTTTGCAAAACTGAAAATATATATACCAGGAAACAAAATGAATAATATTAAAATTTAAAAATAGAACACCAGAGTGTCTCCCTGAAATGTAAGAAGCAAAAAGAAATATTTACTAGTGTTTGATTTTCATTTCCAGGGGTCAGTCTCTTCGTGACCTCTTCTTACCTAGAGAACAGGAAGTTGAGTTAATCATCTACAGAATTCTCTAATAAAGAGATGAATTTCTGCATTTATGTAACTTTATATACACAAAAAATTGCCAAGCTCAAGATTTAGAGCATGAAGTGAAATAACTCTGCTAGGTCCTGGTAGGTGAACTTGGATAATGATTTAACCACTTTACAACTCAGTTTCATCATCTTTAAAATAGGGATGATAATTATGATGATGATAAGTAGATACCTACAACATAGGTTGTTTACAAAGTGCATAGCACAGGGTAGGCATTCAACAGTTGGTAATCATGCCTCTAACTATGTTCTATTTATAAACTGCCTATGAGACACAGAAAATATCCCTACCCGTCATTATCTGATATATAAGACTCATATAAAAATAGCTAAAATGTTTTGGCATTTATAAAAGATATGTGGTTTTATTTAGGGACACATTCTTCTGAATCTCAATTCTTGATTCTGATCCCTCAGCTGGGACCACTCTCCTTCTGAAGTAGTGCTCCTCTCTCTCATTTACTCTTACATGCCCTAAACCCACTGAAAAGCTGAAAATATAGTGAGTAAACAGAGCACAAACTATTGGTTTATTTTTAAACTTTCCAGATTCCCTTGGAGACATAATCATCTCCCATCAGCATATTGGCTCATGCTTCTTTCTCCTTGCTCTCTGCTGCAGCCACCATCCCCATTATGAAAACTCCTTGGAACCTCACACATTCCCATCTTCAATGTCACCAGGTACTGCCCTCTGGGACATTCATTATTTCAGTTCCATTTTCCCAACCTTTCTTTCTGCCCCATACTCCATCAATTCATGGCTTTTTTTTTTTTACTCCTAAATACAAGGACCTCCATCATTACTTCATTTGAAACACTCACTCATACGCTAGTAGAGAGACATACCTAGGACTTTATAAACACCTAAATCTCAATGTTTTCAAATATTGCCTCTCCTCCATTCTTCCTAGTCTCTCTCTGACATTCTGATTATATGATTCAGCCTTTCACATTCTGTTCTCCATATCTCAAACTCTCTTTTATATTCTATAGATCCTTTTCTGCCTGTGCTTCATCTGGGTAATTTCTTTAGATCTGTCTTCCTAGTTTGCTAATTCTCTCTTCAGATGTATTTAATATTCTGTGTAACTCATCCACTGAAAAAGGATTTTTAAAAAATAGTTATGTGTTTTATCTCTAAAAATTCTAATTCTTTTTCAATTTTATTTTTTGAACAGACAATAAATCCACATGATTCAAAAATCAAAATGATACTAAAAAGTATAAATGGAGAAGTTTCTTCTTCATGTCCATCCACCCCCTTAGAGGTAATTACTTCAATTAGTTTCTTGTATGTGCTTCCAGCATGACTTTATGTAGGCAAAAGCATATGTGTATTCTTATTTTTCTCTTTTTCTTACACAAAATTTAGCATACTAGATATGCTATTATCAATTTGATTTTTTACTTAAAAATATATCTAGGAAATGTTTAAATTTGGTTATTTTTAAATCTTCCCAGTCACAGTGAATAATCTGATTACTTACTCATTTTTAAATTCCCATCTTTATTTCTATAAATATTCCATGCATAGTTATTTTATATTCTGTGTCTAATAATTCTAGTATCTGCAGTCACTAGAATTTCTACATGATAATTATAGATTCAGCTAACTCTTGGTCATAGTAACTTGTTCCCTTGAATGTTTGGTGATCTTTGAATTATTGTTAATAATAATTAATGAGGGACCTGAGGATCTAAATTGAAGATGCTTTCCTTCAGAATTTGCATTGATTTCCACTTGGAACTAGAGGAAAGGGATATTACTGACCAGCAATAACTACAAGCACAATTCCAGGGTCTTGCATTTAATCTGAGTTTTTCATTTAGCCTCCATGCCCCTACATATTGGGGCCAAATTTTAGGCCTACACAAAAACACTGACAGCAATGTTTTCCCTGGATATGTTTTTGGATTTTCATATAATTGACATGTCTCTTTCAGTGCCAGTACCAATTTGTTTACTGCAGGTTTATAGTACAGTTTAATATCTGGTAAGGAAAATCTTTTCTTCTTCAAAATTGTCTAGGCTTTCCACAGTCATTTATTTTCCCAAATGATCTTTTAAGTTATTTACTCATGGACTTTTCCGAAGTGAAACAATCTGTGAGGACTTACAAGGAAAATAATTTAAAAAGTGAATGTTAACTCCAAAACCCTTTACCAACACAGACAGGAATGAAAAAGAACTGAAAATAAGGAAAAGTACTCTAAATATGCTGTAGCTATGAAAGCTGCATTATACTAAACACGCTGAAGAATGCAACCAGATATAATGCCATTTGGAACAAATTGAGTGGATCCTACGACCTAACACCAATCTCTAGTTTATGATCATAGTGCAGTGTTATAGGTCCTAAGTGGAGGAAATTCCAAAGGTTCCCACCAGTATGAGTTCTGGGGTTATGGGCAAGCAGATAGAAGAATAAAAACACTCCCCTCTGGGAGCCCATTGACCCACCATTGATTGCTAAGGGATGACATGTTGCAAGAGATATTGCCCTACTAAGCACACTATTTCTTCTCTGTCACTGTTTCCTATCAGATTTGCGCAGTGTCTAGAAGCAAAACTTCACAATCACAGAGAAATCACGTGCTAACACGATTGGAAAACTAGATAGAAGGAGATAGAGTATTCATATGTTATTTAAAATATTCTAGGTCAGAGAAAGGAGGAATTCTTGACAATTAACAAATACCAACATACTACTTTGTTTAAACCTAGGAAATGCACAAGAGAAAAGAAGAGATATTAAAATTGATTTTTAAAGCCTTCTAAGTAAAGTATTAGCAAATAGAATATAGCAGCAGATTTAAATATCAATACAAGATAGTCACGTGTTGGAACACTATGACTGTGTGTTCCAAGAATGTAAAGGTGGCTAAATACTAGCAAATCTATATTAATGTTGAACAAAGGGGGGAAAGCATATGATCCTATGGTAGATATCAACAAAACAGTTCATAAAATTTAGCTTCCATTCCTGATAAATGCTCTTTGTTAAGTGGGATTAGGTGAATAATTTTCTTAATATTGAAATGTATCTTAAACCAAAAGCCAATATCATGCTTAGTAATTAAGCACTTATAATTTTTATAATGACATCTCTTTTATGTGATAAACATTGCAATTAGACAAGAGAACAAAACGAGATCTTTAAATATTGGAATGAAGAAGAGAGAATTATCATTATCTGCCGATAATACAAAGTCTAAGATTAAGCAGAAAATTATTGAAAAGTAAAAGTAAAAAAGAGTTCAAAATGTTTCCGTGGTATAATGTTAATACTCAAAATGAAAAGTCTTATGATGTATTACAAATATAATCCAAAATCAATCCATTTGTAAAAGTATAAAAACATAAAATTATACAAATATGTTTGAATGATATGAAAAAAACAAAAACTAAGAAATATAACTATATAACTATATGTGACTAAGTGAAAAGGCATACCCTGGGAATGGACAAAAAAATTTAGTATAGTATAAACATAAATAATCTTCCAAAATAATCTAGAAAACCATCCTATTTCTAGAAAACCATCAAAATTCCAACATGATATTTGTAGGAGGGAGCATTTTAAAAAGTATTCCAATTTTCTGATTAAAAAGGTAGTATTTCAAATTAATAGTGATTGGGAAAAGATAATCACATAAATAATTGTGTCATTATAGTTGTGATGAATAGGATGAAAGAAAAATGCAGGTTGATGTGAAATGTTTTAAATAAAATGTGGGTTCTTGTTTCGTTTATTACACAAAATAAATTCCCAATACAACAAATGTTTAAAGTAAACACTAAAATTACAAAAGAACTAGAAGAAAGACTGGACAAATATATTTGTATAATCTTGGGTAGAAAGTCCTTCTGAACACGTCATGGAAACCAGTGATCACAGACAAGAGATCAATAATCTCAACTATGTAATAACACTTTCCAATGAGAAAAACAAACAGAAGTCCTATAAAGCTGAAAGACAAAGGACAAATGTGGAGATACACGTGAAATACAAATGACAGCCTGATGCTACTCTAATATAAAGAGCTGTGTTGTTATCAAGAATAAATCGTTTCTCCTCCCAAGTAAAAAAGTATAAGTTCCTCAGCTGATAAAGTTTTTTCTCGTCCCTACTGACTCGTTTCCCCATACTCCGAAGGTGAAGGAAGGAGGTGGGACCAATGTCAGTTTTTATCACTCACTCCTACAAGGATCCTCTCAGTGCCCTTCACGCCTGCATGCTTGTAGTGTGTGCCTTCCCGGTATACCGCTCAGTTGTTTCTAAGCTTTGCGTTTGCGTTCTTCTTGGATCCACAACATCGCCCATGAATGTGGTTGTGGAGGGGGCAGTTCTGCCTGCCCCTAGGAGGAATCAGTTCACCGAGAAGCACAGCTGCCTATTTCCTGGTTCAGGTCATGGGAAAGGCCTTTTTTTCCTTTACAGAAAATCTCCATCTTTGTGAAACAAAGCCAGAGTCTGCCATGAATGGCAGTCCAGTCGTCCTCAGATTCTGTCTTTAGGCGGTCTGTCTTAGCCTTCAATGGCATTAGGAAGTCTCCTTCTCTCTTCTGGGTCTTCATGGGTGATTGAGGGAGGAGCTCTAATCATGAGTAACTACATTGGAGACCACTGTGGACCATAAACTTCATATAACAACTTGATCAGCCACAATGACAAAATTCCCCCAGGTTGCATATAATATGAAACGTGGTCCCTGTGTCAACAGTCACCTACAGAGGCCAACACTGACTCCAATGCTGGGCCGCTCAAAATATTGTTGGAATCCCTCTTTGAAGATTGCCATCAGAGCCTGCAGCACAGTTTTTTGGTATTCTTAGTCCACAAGTGAAATCCTTTTCAGATTGTATCTGATTTTTGGAAATAGGAAAAAGCCGTTTGTCACATGCTCCAGTTTATAAAAGAAAAGTCCAACTGGCAAAGTTTTAATGATATGTATTTTACATGTATGTATAATGTTTTCGCCATACATAGACAGAGACAGAAAAAAACTGTGATAATAAGACCAACTGATGTCCTTTCATAGCTCATAAACACATTCCGAAGGTTGTTCCCAAAAGGGATTTCTAAAGATGTTTTTTAACACTCATAGCCATCACCGAAGTCAGTGTTCAGCCTTTCAAAGTAACTACGTAGAAGGAGGAACATAATTTAGATGAAAATGTAGTATGTTTCAGAAAAAAAGTTCTCATTAGAGTCACAATTTGTCTAGCAGATGTTCTCTTTTTTCTAAATGTTATTTTGAAAGGCTTAATAAGCAAATCTTCCCAGGCCTACCTTCCTGTACCTTTTAATGCCCGCCCAATCTAATGCACCATTGACTCCTTCATTTTTACTTTGGTAATGTCTCCTTTACATTGGACCTTCTTCTCTGTCCCTCTATTGTGCTCTTTAATGTCTCTCTTTTTGAAATTCTATGCTTTGTTCACATTTTTATGCCCCCTCCCCCATTACTGGAATTACCCTCCTAGTGTTCTCTGTCTGACAAAACCCTACTAATCCTTCAAAGTCCAGCTCAAATCCAGCTGAGGAGCCTCCCTCACTCCTGCTCTCTGTTGTTCTGCTTGTCATTCTGAACCACGGTGCAGTGTAGAAACCCCATCGCTGATGGTACTCTGTAAGCTATTTACTGGATCTTGCGAAATGAAGGCTGGACTGAATTCTCAATCACAGGGCAAATTCGGGGTCCAAATGAAAGCAAATCACAGCAGTCCAGCAAGAGTTTCATTCACGCATAACGAATATCACATTAACAACAGATGGGGCTGAGCTTAACACTTCCAGTCTCATTCTTCTGAAACGGTATTGGGAAGCTTCCTGGGCACACTCAAAATAGAGGACATACATCAAGTTCTCCTTTGGGTTTAAGAAATATGACTCAGAGAGAAATGATCAATTGGAAACGGTCAACGAGAGAAGAATAGTATTCGGCAAGAAAAGAAAAAATATTAACCAAGAGAAGAAAGGTTGAAGATACATGCTGTGTGAGCCAAGATGAAAATCACTCCCAGCCTTTTGATAGTGAACATTTTGATCAGCTGTCTGATGTCCACCTGGCTTCCTACTCTGATGTTCTCACGGAGAACATTGGTTCCTTCATTTTTGCTGGTGTGAGAAAATTAAAATACAGGTATGACTTCCAGAAAAAAAAATATCAGCAGACTTGTGAACTGTCTGATGCTTTTCTCCCCCTTGCAAGAGGATCTTGCAGCTTCTCTTTATGATATGTAAGACTTTTATGTAGTAGGTCCATTAACTCTTTGTTGACCATATTTATTGCAAACAAATTATTCTCATATTTCACTAATAATCTGTCATCCCCACTAATTTGAAATTGCCACCAATGCTTTATACTTAGAGAGGACTGCTAATAATGCACTTCCCCATATGACAGACAGGCTCTAAAGATGGGCTCAGGGGTGGACCCAGAGTAATTCCAAACTAATTCAACAATTACATTCAGGAAACTAGTAGTTTAAAAAACAAACAAACAAATTGGTGATTCAGCAAGATTTTACCTGAAAATAATTTAAAAAATAATAATCAATACTCTTCGGACTTAGAGTATGTGGCATAAGTTTTGAGTGTGGAGCATTTCTAAAATACGATATAACTGAGACTAACTTTAGCTATGATTTTTTTTTTAATGTGCATCAAATCCCATCCCTTTGTGTTATGGATGGCTTTAAAAAAAAAAAGCTTTCATTTCACCATAATCATTCACTATAAAGCTTATAAAAATAAATATAAATTACTCTAGTGACCCATCATCACCGTCAAAACTGGGTTCCTTCTGGAAGCCTTGAATTTGGCCACTCTCAGGGACTATAGGACAGAATACACTAGGTTCTCTTGAGTTTGGCAGAGATAGATTTTTGCAGGCCAAGTGCACACATCTTGAATCCTGCTGAACCAAAGGCTGGGAGAGGGGACACGGGCCCATGGACACACAGAAATTGTGCCCTTTACTTCCCCAAGTCTCTGTGACTCACTTAGGTGGATGCATTCAGTCAAAGGTGAGAAAGCCTGACAGGCCCGGTTGCCTCCCTAAAATCCCTGGGCCATTGGCCATTTCCACTCCCTTGGCAGCCTTGGCACTTCTCCCTGGAGAGAATAGAATTATGCCCTTGGCTTTTGCTATAAAGTCAGATAGCCCCGTCAGAAGGACCCAGGAAATATTGTGGTGTAGTTTAAAGTTTATCATTGAGTTTATCATTTAGTAACTTGTGGTAGGCACAATTCTAAGGAGGCCCTCACAATCCCTGCCCCCTGGTGTTCAGAGCCTGTATAAACCTTTCCGCCTGAGTGTGAAGCTCTTCTAACCAATAGACTATGACAAAGGTGAAGGGATTTTGCAGATATAATTAAGGTTCCAAATTCGTTGAACCTGAGGATAACCTCTAGCTGAAAGCCAGCAAAAAGTTGGGACACTCGGCCATACAATCACATGGAAATGAATTCTTCCAACAATCTGAATAAGCATGGAAGAGAAGTTTTTCCCAGTCGAGCCTCTAGATAAAAAGGCAACCTGGCCAACACCGTGGGTGCAAACTTGTGATTCTCTGAGCAGAGAATCCAACTAAACTAAACCTGGATTTCTGACCTGTAGAAACGGGGGCCTAATAAATATGCACTGTTTTCAGTCATTAAGTTTGTGTCGATTTCTCTTACATGACAATAGAAAATTAATACATGTCTATGAACATACTCTTTGCTATAACTCTCTTGCAAATATTTTACCTCCTAGTTCCTAGCTGGCCCCCCAAAATCACATTACTAAAGATTCACAAAAAATTTTTTAAGAAATCTGAATTGGCACTTTGCAACAGGAAGAATGGCCTTAGTAATCAGAAATATTGGGAAATTTTCAGAAGTAAAGTCAAAAATATAAAATTTAACAATGAACAACATAATTCTTAAAGACGAAACTATTTTTGTTTTAAAAAATATTTTGGTAAACTATTCGGGTAAATGTGGATGTTTAGGGCATAGATTAACAAAATAATCAATCAATCTATTGGCTAAATTGTCCTGTATTTCAGGAATTTAAGGGATTTTATAATGAATAAAGATGGGAATGAATGGGAAGAGAAGAGAACTTTGAAAAACAGGGCTAACTGATATGCATAGGGATAAAATATAATAGCGAGTAGAATAATGGTCACCAAAGATGTCTACCTACCAATTCCAGCACCCGAGAATAGGTTACTTTCCTTGGCAAAATCACATTTTGTAGGTGTGATTAAGTTAAGAATCTTGAGATAGGGTGGTCATCCTGGATTTTCCAGGTATGCCACATGTAATCACAAGGATCCTTAAAAGTGAAAGGAGCAAGGTCACAGGGGTCAGTCAAGGAGAGATTTGAAGATACCGCGCTGTTATCTTCGAAGATGAGAGAAAGGCCACAGCTAAAGAATGTAGACAGCCTCGAAAAGCTGGAAGAGACAAAGAAATAGATTCTCCCAGCTGAGCTTCCAGAAGGAGCACAGCTCTGCCAATACCTGGACTTCAGCCCATGAGAGTCACGGCACACTTCTGACTTCCAGAATTGTAAAATAATAAATGTGTGTGGTTGTAGGCTACAAAGTTTGTGGCAATTTATTACAGTACCAATAGGAAATGAATATACTCTCCGTCCACATTATCTAAATGCCCAAGTCTGCAGTAAGATTTTGAGTGGAAATTATGAAAAGAGACTGAGCACCACAAGTGGGTCAGTAAGGGTGGAACAGGGACCCACACAGGAGGATGACACGATCCATCAACTGAACTAATTCACGGGAAGCAGAAACGAGGCCCTAAAGTTGGTCATGGGAATGTAACACATCCACCTCTACCCGCTCATGGAATTTTCAGAAATCTTAAAAAACAGCACTGGATGCTCCACAAATGTTGCAATAGAGAATTAAACCAACCTTATCCAAATCTTAAGTGTCTTGAGATTGAGTTTCAATTGAGAAGAAAGCCAGGTAGTTAGTACCCATCAGATTTTCATTCAACGTATGTATAATAGAATATTAAAGGGAACACTTTCTTTTCTCTATGAAATTTTATTTTTATGTTTTTTTTAACAGTAAGGTATATATATATATATATATATATATATACACACACACACACACACACACACATATATATGTGTGTATATATATATATATATTTGCACTGTGTTCACCTCCCATAGTTTTTATGCTTTTGAATAGTAATATACTTACATGTTTAAATTCAAAATAAGAAGATAAACACTCAAAAGACTTGCTCTCACCCTGTCTACATCTACTTCTTGGCTCCCTTGC
Source organism: Pteropus medius (assembly GCF_902729225.1). Taxonomy (NCBI): domain Eukaryota; kingdom Metazoa; phylum Chordata; class Mammalia; order Chiroptera; family Pteropodidae; genus Pteropus; species Pteropus medius. The sequence goes on from NW_024344374.1 coordinate 6,138,842, forward strand.
TCCATTTATAATCATTTTCATCAATTCATTGTTATTTTTCCAGTGTTTCTTTATGTAAAATTGAATAGATATTTTCATTCTCCCTCTTTCTTACACAAAAGATAGCATCACATGTGCACTATTCTCCACCTTGCTTTTCTCATTAAAACAGTACATCTTAGAGAGCTCGCCATATCAGCGCCTAAAGTTCTTCCTCGTTCCTTCTTTACTACTGTGGGCATTCCATTGTGTGCATGGAAGCATCACAGTTCATTTCACCAGTTTCCTCTTGAGAGGATTTGAGCTGTTTCTAAGCTTTTGGTGTTATAAACTATATCATAATGCATAACCCTGTTTATGAGTCATTTTGAACTTGAACACATAGGATAGGTCCCAGAAGTGGAACTGCTGGTTTGAACAAAGGCATTTGGACAATGGCACAGGTGTTGTACCATTCTGTACTCTCATTAACAGTGTTTGAGTAGCTGTTTCCCCACAGCCTCAAAAAAAGAGGTTAAACTTATGGATTTTCCCCAAATTTACAGATGAAAAGGACACCTCGCTAATTTTTCTTAAAAGTGAGCTTGAGCATCTTTTCTTATGTTTAAGAGCCATTTATATTTCTTTTTCTGTGAACTATATTTCATATCCTTTGACCTCTAGTTGGACTCATTTTGTTTTGATCAAAGTTTCAAAAAACTGAGAAGAAAATAATAGGTTGCGAGTACTTCCATATTCTAAAATGAGGATTTCCAAATGGTCTTGTGACCCTTTGGAAAGTTCAATACTCAGGATATAAAATGGTTTAAATTGCAAAAGTCAAAAGAAAGACGTTCTTCGGAGAAAGCTATTGGTGTGATGAGCATTTTCTCTGCCCCTCCCGCCCCCCGCCCCCGCAATGGTAAGGGCGAAGGGGTCTTCCTCAGTGCAATCCCAGAAAAAGGACCTTCAAAGGGACTGCCACTCAGAGGATTTGATTTGTGTCCCCTAAAGCTTCAGCAGACACAGTGGCCTGGTATCTGATTCCAAGGATAAGACACTTAAGGGTCAAGAAGCTGAGGCTGTCAGGCCAACGACAGGACAAAACAGTGGGAACCACATTGAAGCAAGTCACAAAGTGTCTGATGGGTAAGAAAACCAGTCTGTGGTTGCAGCTATCGGTGGGGCAATCTCCTTTTGGCATGGCAAGGATGGAGGAGTTTACTGGGTCAAGTAGATACTCCGGAAAATAACTATGCTGGAGGAGCCATCACGATGTGATTTCTCCTCTCCGACCTCCCCCTCCCCGAAAAAAAAGCAGACTTCCTGGGTAAGAAAACCCCAATAATGTTAGCAGTAAGAGGCTGTGGAGTGCGTTTTCAGGAGCAGGAGCTGAGGTAGTGAATCAAGATAACAAAAGATAAAACAAAATATATCAAAATATAAAATATCTATACACACAACAAAAAGTAAGCATGAACTACCTTGTAACTTGAAAACTAGAATACTCTAGACAGACATACAAAAAATTAAATGGAGACATATATCATGTTTTGGGCTAGAAGCACTCTTTATTTAACACATTCCCAAGAAAAATATCAAGATTTTGGGGGGCACTTGGCCAAATAATTATTTAGTTCATGTATAATAAATATGTATACATGAATAAATATATGAAAGCTGAGAACATTCTGAGAATTAACTGAAAAAATGGTAGCTTACTTTTACTTGATATAAAGAAACCTATTTTACAGTTACAGCAGGTGATACTGACACAGAAATAGATAATAGAAAAAAGAAAGTTCATAAATAGACTTTTGTATATGATTCAGTATTTGATTCAAATCGCTAAGGGAAAAAATAACAGTTAATGAATATTAATAGGACAACTGGTTAAATGATTTAGCAATAATAAAAAAAATCTTCTCCAACCTCACCCTTATGCTAAAATAAGTGTCAGATGGATTAAATATTTAAATGTTTTTTAAAACTGATGAATTATATTACATTGAGATTAGAAGTTCTTCTAAGCATGGCACCAAAGGCAGAATACATAAGGAAAAAGACTAATAAATTTGACTATATAGATTTAAAGTTTTTGTGTGGCAATGTATGACACAAAAAAGATCAAGGGAAATGATAAACTAGAAAATTTGTTTACAAAATATATGACAGCTAAGAAAATTACTGATACAAAGAGCTTTTTCAAATCAATAAAAGACAAGCCAAGTACTGAGAAAAAAGGCAGTTCACCAAGACAGAATTACAAATGCCCAATCGACATAAAAAATAGTCAAGAAAAATGCAAATAAAACACTGAAACATCATTTTTCACCTACCAAATTAATCAAGGTTAAAGGTATCAACAATGCCTAATGGTGTTGAGGCCTTCTGCTGGTGAGAGTATGAACTGCTATCAACTTCCTGTAAGATTCATCTGACAAAATGTAGGAAATATGAAATGTATATAGTGGTTTTCATTCTAAACATGAAAGGAATTTCAGCTTTAGGAATTAAGCCTAAGTGATAACTGCATACAATTATGCAGACTTGTGTAAGAACAGTAAACATCTGGAAACACTCTAAATGCACAATAGAGTACTGATTAAATAAATTATGGTACAAATTTTCAATGCAATCATGATTAACAGGAAAATGTGTTCAAGATATGCTGATAAATGAAAGAAATGTGTTACAAAACTACATGCATTGTTTGATGTCATTTAGGTAAAAAAAAAAAAAGTGTGCCAAAAAAGTATGCATATGCGTACACTTGGATGTGCACACGCACACACACACACACACACACTCCATCACCACCATCAAAGGATTTATTCATTCTCATCTCTCTCCCGCCCCACCTCCTGCCTCTGAAACAATGAGCATACATTCCTTTTTTAATTGATTTGCTTCATTGCATTCCCTCCCCACAAACTTGGGCACAGAAAAAGCCACATCTTTCCTCTTCATAATCAGGCACTTCCTATTTCATCAACAATGGCTGGCGTAGGCAAAAGGTCCTTAAAACATTATTAGAGTGCCTACTACTACTACCGGTTTTCTCTTAGATGAACAGAATGGAAAAATAGAAAGTTTAGAAAATCAGAATGTGAGGTGAGCGATAAAAAAGGAGCATTGAAAAATTCTTATTTACTTTCTTTAAAATTAACTTAAATATTAATTGTATTCTGAGCTAATGTGGATTTTCAAGATAACTACTTCCGCTCTGGTCTTATTTCAAGTGGCCAACTGCAAGTTCAGGTCTTGAATCATAGGTGGACTGTTAACTATTTCCCTTAATGAACCTCCATCTGTTTGGCTCCTTCTAGCTGTGATGGGGTGGGGGTGGGGGTGGGAGAGCACCTTATAGTGAAAAGATAGGTGTAAAAAGACATATGTGCTATAATAGTAAAGGTGCTGGTTAAATATCTACACATAGATACAGATACAGATATAGATGATATACATATACAGAGATGTAGTTTGGATATGTAAAGGCCTGACTCCTCCAAGGACCAAAAGCGCTGTCCGAAGATGAGCTGAAGGCCTATCAAATCCCAAGAATGAGGATTAGACTTGCCATCAGAAGACTTGGCCCCACAAGTCAAGCCGCGGAGCCTTCTGAACCCATTTCTCCATTCTAAAATGGGGGAAACAATAATCCCTCCCCACACAGAACAGCCATGAGGACGGAATGAAAGAATGCACGTAAACAAAAAGTATGGTGGAGATAAATAAAAATTGTGTATGTGCGCGCGTGTGTGTACACACGCGCGCACATACACGCACACACACACACACGCACAGATCAGCCAGGGAACAATCTGCTCCATACCTGGACAACCCCCCGATTTTGTTTCCCAGCCTGGAAGCCAGCCCGAGATTGGATCTTGGTGCTCACCTCAACACACTCTCCCCAGGACAGCTAATAGAGAAGATCCTTCTTTCCTCTGTCCCCACCTTAGGGGTTTGGCTTTACTTACCGGTGCTCAAAATCCAACTCCGGGTGCCACCTGACCAGTCCTTCCACAGAAGGACTCCACATTCTCCCAGGAAGACCCACTATCAGTCTCCTGAGATGCCCCGCACCTTAACCAGGAATCCACTTGGGAAAGAAAAGGACAGTATTGTGGTGAAGCTGCCAGGTGAATTTAGAAAACTTAAAGCTATCTTCACGTTTATGAGAAAACTATTAGAAAAGAACCGCAGGAAAATGGCACATCCTGTTTGCAAATGCTCGGCAACTGCTTCTGTTAAGGATTAACAATGAGCAACTTGGCATTATAATTTGGAACATTCAGAGAGAGTTTCAAAGTCCATATTTTTGCTATTTTAGTACTCTTTCCTGGACTGTTTTTACATTTCTGCACCATACCCAGAAGTACATTTTACTTAATATTTTACTTAATATTTAGTCAGTGATTTTAACCAGAAACTTTGACACTAAGCGAGTGAAATTTCTTCTTTTCTATGACGATTATGCTAAGTTCCCATGTGGACAACGGTAGCTTCCTTGGCAGTTAATTCTAGAGCTAGAAATGGAGGGGGCAGCTATAGAAACATAAGGTGTTTACAGAATGATAAAAAATAATAAGCGGGAGAGGCTCGGATTTTCTCTTTGGATAGAAGAGGGTTTGAGGAAAATCCTTACTCATCAGAGACCCTGTCCTATACTAATCATAGTAATCTGTAATAATTCCAAGTTTAACACAAGAGCTGTGAAAATAGTATGAGCTTGAATTGCACATAAAGATGAAAAGAAGAAAGCTATTCGTATTAGCCTATTGAGAGCTCTACTTGTAATTCACCTGAGATGAGAGCAGGAAGGGGTCTAAGTGCTGATCCTACGTGGTAGTCTAAGTTGCAAAGGACAAAGGATATAGGACGATTATTCCTCATACTGCCTGCTAATGGTTAGGGAGGAAAGTTAAAGAATACTCATTCAGGCTTTAAAGTCAAATCTACTACACTCCATCTGTAAATTCAGCATATTGACAGTAGGCTCAGGACTGTTCACACCTAATGTGTAGATAAAAGGGATGATCATGTCACCTACATTGTCCTCCTTTCCTGTAAACACAGGGACTCTGGCCATGGGCTTGATATTGTTTCAACCCATTGTTACTACATGGTCACTGAATCTAAAGGTAAGCACAGCGAATTTTTATGAGACCCTCGGTAATAAAAAAATATTAACAAGACTGCTATAAACATTCATATGCAAGAGAAGAACTGTCTAAATTCACAGAATATTTTTACTGGCATGAAGACTTATGGCTTTTGAATATATATAAGGCAAATGGAACTGTATCAGACATTGCAGGAAACTTATTGAAGTGGCCAGGCTAGCATACTTTCTAATTAGATGTCAGTTAATGACAAGAAAAGGGCTGCTTCTAAAGTGTTTGACAAGTTTGCCTATGTCAATGTTCTCTATCTTTTCCAATGACCTCCTTCATAAAGTCAAATTTTAGCCCAAATTTATTTTTTTTCAAGCTTGTATTTTTATTTTTTAGCCCAAATTTAAGCCCCTCTCACTGCTTATTGTAAAAGAATGGACTCTGAATTAATTAACAGAGATGCTATTTAGGAAGATGCATAGACTCTCAGTGATCAATACCTAGAGGAGCTGACTCTTGGGCATCACTCAGAGGAAAACACGGGCCCAGCCCATGTAATATGTAGCCTGTGGCTGATATTATGTTGTATATCAAGGGTCTCAAGCTCATAGACATAAAACTGATTGTGTAGCAGGGAAGATGTCAGCAATCCCTGAGTTTCCACCTTTTGGAGAATTCCATAGTGACAGTCACCATCTTGGATCCAGAAATGGGACCAAGCTGGAGATGGAGAAAGTTTGCAGGCTCCCACATACATGTGGATGGAAGCCGCATGGGCCTCTGTGCGGGCACCTGAGGAGCTGTCATAACATCTGTCCCAACAGCAGTGGATTCTCCCCACGTAGTGCTCATCTGCAATCTAGACATGGAGAAGGAAAAGAGTCCATTGACATACTTTGATTTTCCCAGGATGCATCTCTATGAGCAGCCCACACATACTCATGGGAAGCAGCATGGAAGCTGAGCCACCACTCTGTGTGTGAAACAGGGCAGCATCCATCACTGATCCTGCTCTTCTCCTGGGGCAGGTGGGCCTCCCACCCCCCTCCACCCTGAGATGCAGAATTACTCATGCCCTTTGCCTGCCGAGCATCCGCTGGGCCCAGGACAAATTCCACCCACATTCCTTGACCCTCCTCGATCCCAGCTGTTCTTCAGGACTCCAGTCCCATCCTCCCTCCATTCCACTCATTTCTCAAAAATAACAGTCTCACATACCACACTGCTAAGAAAGAGAGGAACGTGAGAATAATCACAACAGCCATGGAGACCAGCCCAGCGCCCACCATCTGCTGCAGCGTGAGCGACGAATCTGCAGGACAAAACCACACACTGAACTTGTAGCACATGGAATCATGGCCCTCCCAAGGGGCACATGCCGTTTTAACCCAGAGCTTGGCCCCATTTAACAAATCAGCCCGAGAATGGACAGAGAGCCTCCTGAGCCCCGAGTTGGTCCTGAGGATGTAAGGCCTCAGGAAGACACAATTTCATGGTGTTTCTAAAAAGGAAGTATAAGACCAGGACACATTCAAGTTACAAGGGATGAAAAAGCTGATCTTGTACAGCATACGAATGCAGCATACTGTGTTGCTTTCGCTGGTCCTCTCTCTAGTCAATTACACTTGATAAACTTTTATGGGCAGTTTTCCTTTGCACCGAGGAAGGAGTCCATCTGACACCATTTGGATTTTTGCTCCAAAAATGATAGTTAGCTCCAGTAGTCAAATATAGCAAACAAATCCTTTGTTGGATAGAGTCATCTGTCATTTTCCCTATATGTCAACGAGGGTGGCACCTTCCTGCTCAGCTCAGTAGGTTGCCATTAGGATAAAAGAAAAAAAATTGACATAAAAGCTCTTTGAAAGACATATGTATCTTCTACTTAGGGTGCATCACATGCCAACTCCCGGAGACCCCTGGGTATAAACTGGAAAACGCCCACATTTGAGTTGCACATTTAGGCTAAGCGACTGAATCAGAGCATCATGTTCTAAACTGATGGTCTCATTTTAATCTGCAAACGCTTATTTAGCACTTACTATGTAGCAGTACACCGAACACTATTATTACTATTCTCCTTTCACAGATAAGGAACTGAGGCATGGAATGGTTAAACAACTTGCCCAAGGTCACCAGCTAGTTAATGACAGAGCCAGGATCCAAACCCAAACTCTCTGGCCCCAGAGCCTTTGCTTTGACCACAGCACCATGCTTTCCCAGGGCAGACTAAATCCAGCTCTGTCTGCAGCAGAGCAGACCACATTCCCTCACCCCAGAAGTCAGAGCTGCACACCCAGACCTCTCCAACACAGGTTGACAATGACGGGGCCTCGGGCTATAGTAGCTCGAGTTCCTCTTTGGAAGAGCAAAGGTCTGTATGCAATGGTGCCACAAGATAGTGAAAAGATCTTGAGTGTTGACTATGTATAAAATTAAAAGTAAAAATACCACCAATCCATGGAATAAATGTAAAGAAGTGCAACTAAGTCCAAACTCTGACAAATAATTTGCTGTGGTTGTCACTGTTGGAATATCAAATTATTCCATTTTTCTGTACCCTCCTTTTACTGATGCCCCAAGTATATGCTTAGTCTGCCCCTGGGGAAACCCAGCACAGCCTTGGAAGAGGTGAAAACAGCAAAAGCAAAGATTTGTTACTGTAAGCGGGGAGCGGCTTGAGAAGACAAATAGTAGCCCCTGGACTTGAGACCCTCCAAACATAGATGACTTCTTTCTCTGGCAGTGACCGAGGCACATTCGAGAACAGTTCAAGCTACTTAACTTTTGTGTCGTCTAATCTGCACTGTCCGATATGGTAGCCGCTACCTGAAAGATGGCTATTTAAATCTAAATTAATTAAAATTAAATTCAGTTTCTCAGTCATACTATTTTAAGCACCCAATTTCAAGTATACATGTCAAATGCCCAGTAGCCACGTGTGGCTAGTGACTACGATACTGGATAGCACACCCTTAAAATCTTTCTGTCATTGTCACCGCTCAGATCCCTACAACCAGGTTAAGAGCAGAGTGGTCCTACTGGGGGACTCTCCGGGGTAGCTGGCACCAGCAAAAGCAGCCACGGAACACACCTGCAAATCCCTTTACCTAAGAAAGTGTTGTCAAGAGACTGTCTGGAAAAACTTGGCTTATATATTTGGCTACTTTTAGTATTCAGAAGAAAAATGTCTTGACATTTTAAGAAGCCATATAATAAAATGGAAGGAGGAGCTGTGGAAAATAGAAAAGAAAAAAAAAAAAAGAGTGTGATTTGAATTACTACACATTAAAACAATACAGTGTCAGCATAAGGGTGAATACATTGGAACGAAATAGAAAGCCTAGAAACAAACCCAAGTATATCAAATAATTTCAAAGCTTGAATACTGGAGTCAGGTTGTCCACGTCTGTATTGGGTCACCACCACTCCCTAACTATGTAACTTTGGGCAAATTATTCAGCCTCGGTATCCTCACTGCAGGATGACATCATAACATGGGAATGATAATAATAGTATCCACTTTTGGGTTATTGTGAGAAATAAATCAGTTAAGACATGTTAGAAGTGTCTGGCACAGAGTAAGCAATGAGCAAATGTTAACTATTGTTAATTATTGTTTCAGTACTGTTTTACATCATTGAGGAAATAATAACATTATTCACAACTAGTGTTGAGAAAATTGCTTAATAATTTAGAGTAATTTTGATCACTAGAACTTATACTCTATACCAAAATAAAATCCAGGTGGATTAAAGATTTAAATGGAAACCTAAAAGGATTAGAACAAAATGTAAGTGAATATTTATCTAACATTAAAGCAGGTAAGAATTTTCTTTTTTCTTTTCTTTTTTTTAAAGTTTTTTACGCCTACAGCACCTGGTCCTCCTAGGTGGTCTCCCATCCAAGTACTAACCAGGCCTGACCCTGCTTAGCTTCTGAGATTAGACGAGATTGGGCGTGTTCAGGGTAGCATGGCCGTAGACAGCAGATAGAATTTTCTAAGCAGACTTATTAAAGCAAGAAACCTTGAAATAAGAGAACAAGAGATCTGACCATATAGAAAAGCACATAATTCCGAAACTACTAAGTGAGTTTAAAGAGCAAATGGGAAACTGGCCAAAATATTTAGAATAATGAAGAAGCAAGGGGTTAACATATAGTGAGTGTTACAAATTAATAAAGAAAAGACAAATACCTCAATGGGGAGAAGAACCAATTCTTTAAAAAGGTAAATCACACACCAAGTATGAATACAGATGATTGATAAATCTTTGATCAACTGTTCTTTTACAAGTAATAAAAATACGAATTAAAACATCGAGATGCCATTTTTGTGTACTAAGTTCACTAGGTGTTTTTTGTTTGTTTGTTTTTTGTTTGTTTTAGAGGAAACACAGTATCGGAGAAGGTGGAAAGAAGCCAGTGTTTCCTGCACTGCTTGTTTCATCCGAGCCACCCAGCGTTCCTCCAAACTTTGGTCATCAATATCTTCTCTGTATTTTTTCCTCTACAGTTTCATCCTCTATCTATTTTAAATTATTGATTGATTAAAATGTGGAACTGAAGATGACTGTCGACAATGACTCATGTCCTGCATACTCCTAGATTTGACATGGACTCATTAATAAGCACACTTTGCATAGTCATTCTACCACTTTCCAGGCTCACACACGGCCCTCATTTCCCCACATTAACACATTATTAAGTGTGGGCCGAAGTCAAAATACATTATGCCTGCCCTGTTTCCCTGACTGATTAGTGACTGTGCAATAAGAAAAGAGAACTAAACTGCTTACAGCATCCATAGTGACTGCTGGGAACTGCTGCTTATTCTACCAGGTAGATACAGGGCCCCCTCTTGAAGATCTTGCCTGGTGCTTACTTCAAGTTATCATCATCTATGCTTGGCGAAGTCTCTCTCCCTTGTATGAAGTTCCATGTTCTTTGTTCATCCCCCATCTTCTCACTTTTCTCTTCTTCACCAAGATCACCTGCAGTGGTTTATCCATCTCATTTGCAAATTGTACGAACCCACTAGAATGTGCTTCATCCAGGTCGGAAGACTAACCGATGTAGAGCATTTAGCTTTTCCCTTGATTTCAAATATTCCCTTACAAGCCAACAGTACAAAAGTAAAGTAGGAGCCGGGGAGCCTAAACTTCTCTTGACCATCCATCCACCAGTAGGATACCGTTCACCCTAAAGAGTGGGCCTAACTCCTTCTTACTCTATATGTAAGTATTGGAAAGTCACCTTTATTGATTATGTGTAACACAACGTGGGGTTTGGCTCCAGGCATGATTCTTGCTGACAGAACGGTTCTTGGTTATATGTCTCTTTGTCTACATTCTCTCTGAAAATCTGAGTCAATCCAATTGAGAGTACTCATGGCGTGGCCACATGGGCTTTTTCAGGGACTTCTCTCATTAACTCCTTACTGAGAAAACTTCCAACTGGCTAATTTGAATTACACTTTTTAGAGCTTTGCCGTCCTCTGGTTATCCGCCCTTCCGTAGTCCCATGCCATGAAGTCACGCTTCTTGTTTTTCTGAATCACTTGTAGGATACTCTTTTAGAAACCCAGGTGAGTGAATCATGTTATATCCCAGATTCTCAGTGACTCAATCTTGGAAAAAGTAAATTCATTAGGCTGGTTCCACCATGTTCTTTGGGGTGGCTCCCTGAAGATGTATAGTACTCAAGCAGAGTGACAGAGCATCCCTGGGCTTATCTCCATCCCTTCATGAACGGCAACATCGCAGATACTGAAGAAGAGCACGTTCGAAAGGCCCCATTCCTACTCTTAGACTTTTTGACAGCTTGAAGACTTCCTATGGCTGTGGACATTTTTGCATGAATTTACATGACCAGGGCCATTTCCGGAAAGCAACAATTCTGTTCTCTAAAAGCTACAAATAATTAGCACTGTGACTTCCACTTAGTGTGTAAAATTTCTCTCTGCTACTCTACTGTCTCTTCACTTGAATTCCCTGCAGAGGAGGAGGTGGCAAAGGAAATCAAAGTAGAAAGCTAATTTAGAGATAAATAAAGTCTGATGAATCAGTAACATTATTGGATTTATTTTCTAGTGCAGTTTAACAAATTATCATAAACTTAGCAGCTAGCACCCATTTATTAGCTCACAGTTCTGTGGGTCAGAAGTTCAGGCACATTGTGACCAGTGCTCTGCTCAGGGTCTTACAAAGCTGAAATCGAGGTGGGCTACATTTCCCTGTGGAGGCTCTGGGAAAGAATTTGCTTCCTAGCTCATTCATGTCATGAGCTAAATTCAGTTCCTTGCAGTTATAGGACTGAGGCCCCCACATTTTACTGGCTGCCAGCCAGGGGCTGCTTAGCTCCTACAGGCCACCCACATTTCTGTCGTGTGGTACTCCTTGTCTTCAAAACAAGCAGGAGAAACCCTTATGTTAAATCCATCTCTCCCTTTGAACCTCCAGTTTTCTCTGTCTCTGACGTCTAAACTCAGATTTAAAGGGCCCATGGGATTAGAACAGGTCCATGTAGTTAATCTCCCTATTTGGGATCTTACTTACATCTTCAAATCCGTTCATAGCAACGCCTAGAATAGCCTTTGAATTAATAACTAAGAGAAGGTGGGTGTACACTGGGGGCCAGGAATTTGTGAGGCCATCTTAAAACTCGACCTATCAAATTATGAAGGTTGAAAATGAGTGTGTATATGCATAGCATACATATACACACTAGACTTATATCTTATATCATATATATATACACACTAGACTTATATCTTAATATAAATCATCTCTGGCTCTTTTAATTTGATAAGTATCACATCTACTATGCTTTATTTCTCATCAAATTATGCTTCTGGTTCCCTGATAATCATTCAACCCAATTCCATAAATTCTGATTAAGCACCTAATATATGGCGGACACTGCTCCAGCTCCTCAAATCCTCTCCCTTAAGGATATGAGCAAGTACACCAGTTGCTCTAAAATATGGCAGAATGGCTAAAGATAAGGGAGAGAGAGAGAGAGATCCTGTCCCACTGAGGAAATTTTAAAAGCTCCAGGGTGGAGACAGCACTTAACTGTAATCTTGAAGAACAGGAGGGATTGTAATAAGCAGAGATTACTGGGAGGTTATAGGGCAGTCCAGGTGGAAGCAAGCATGTAATTGTATAAGCGAAGATGGTAAGGAGAGAAGGCAAGGGCCGTATCCAGCGAAGAGCTGGCACAGCACTTTGCATGGAGAAGAATGAGAGGTGCGATGAGAAGGCTGTGCTGGTGTCGGACTGAGGCCTTAGAAAGCAGACTGAAAAGTAATGGAGAACTATGGAAGAACTGTCAGGGGAAATACTAAAATCAGCACTGCAGTTCAGAAGTATGAGTCAGTCGGTGGCGTGCAGGCCGGCGTGGAGAGAGAAACCCTGAACACTTGTAATGGGAGATGAGCTAGGAGGCTTTGCCAGTCGACCATGCTACAGATAAAAAGACCTATGCTCAGGAAGTAAACATGCAAATGGAAATGAGAGAGGCGTGCCTGAGGTGCAAAATGTGGGCTGAAAGAGAAAGAGGAGTGGTCACGAATGACTCAGAGGTTTCTGCCTATGACTGAGGAATGTTCCCTGATTACAGTTTGTCATCTCGCATATATCAAGTGACCTCACTTTGTGACTCAAGAAATCACAGACTCATCGTACTTTGTGGCTGGAAGTCATCGCAGAGATCTCAGAAAGAGGCTGTTGAGAATCAGCCAAGTTAAATATAATTTCAAAGACATTAGGCCGATTAGTAGCAGGACTCGGGCAAGGAAGCTCAGGCCTCTGCATTTCCCATCCAACCAACTGCTGGTTCCCTTGTAACTATCGCAAAGCTCTTTCAGCATCATTTATGACTGGGCAAAGGCAAGAATAAGCTGTTGCTTGGCATAAGCGAACCGGAACAATCTCTCCTTTTTACAAAAGGAGACTGCCAGAGGTTAGTGCACAACGCAGACAAATTTACATTTATCTATGTAAGTTATGTACATAGATAAACATGCACTAGAATTACCTTCGGACTCTCAACATAACCGTGAGTTTTCTACTATTCCCAGAGCTCTCCAGTAGTTTGAATTCAAAGGTTCAAGCTCTCTTTCAATGTTGGTTCTTGATTTGAGAGGGGGAAAAAGGCACTGCCGAAAGTCACTTAGATATTTCCAAAGCAAAATCCTTCCTGTTTAACTTAATCACAGTAGAATGGAGCCGGGCCTTTGGCCATTTCTTCTATCCAGTCTGAGTGTTTGCCAACCATCCCAAACAGTTACTGAAAGCAGTAGATTCCAGAGGCTATTACTTCTGGGCCTATCTGGTATAATTGCACATCTCCGTTCTTCTGATACAAGCACTCTTTTCCTTGTGAGAATTCCATTCCCACCCGTAGAGCTGTAGGGAATGAATTGGCAGGAAAATCTCCGAATGTTGGAATGTGTAGTTGTTTCTTGTGGACTTCATCAAACTCCCATAAAGGGAGCTTAGCCTGCCTGCTCGCAGAAATGTCATAGCACACATCTCTGTTAAGTGAAACAAGTCAAAGAAAGACAAAAACTATATGATCTCACTTACATGTGAAATCTAAAAAAACTGAACTAATCAAAATAGAGAATAGAATGGTAGTTGACAGGGGCTGGTGGGGGGAGGGGGGCGGTGCAGGGGAAATGGGAAGATATGGATCTAAGTTCTGGGGATCTAAGGCACAACATGGTGACTATAGTTAACATTACTGTATTATAAACTGAGAAGTTGCTGGGAGATCTCAAATGTTCTCACATGAAAAAAATACATATATATAACAATTATGTGAGATGATGGAGGTATTAACTAACCTTACTGTAGTAATCATTTCTCAATATATAGGTATATCAAATAATTATGTCGTACACCTTAAACTTATACAATGTTATGCCAATCATATCTCAATAAAGCAATAATGCTGGAGATTGTAGGGGAGCTCACTGCCTGGCAATCCGCAATCCAAAATGGCTGACGATAAGGTATTACGTCTTGCCCAAGTCCTCTATGCTTGTTGAAGTTGGTGTGAGTGGAAATAAAAAGATGGGAAATAAGATTAGGGCACAAGCAGACTAATGAAGGAAGCCCAATTCCCCAGGTCCCTCCCAAACATTTCCTGTTAAGTACCCTCTACTGACAGGGTAACAAACACCCCATTGTAAAATGCCATCCACTGGAATCCTCCTGGAAGCAGGGTTATATCAGCTCTTCCTCACCACCCCAGTCTATTGTTTTATGCTGCTCCAGAGTAAGCAACAGGATGTAAAGGGTTAAACTGATACTGTGGGCTAAGGGCAGAATTCCTCAAGCTGTTGCTAGGACTCACAAACCACAAAGAAAACGTCCAGATTCAAAGGTCATAAACTTGACAAGATTTCTGGCATTGGCTACAAACTAATGGAATTCCTGGGAATCAAATCCACTGGCTAGCTGCCTGTTGGTTTAAAGAAATGTACTGCCAGGGAAATCCCAGCTGGTGATCAAGGACCTGTCATTGCTCAATCTCTAAGGCAATTCCCCTGGAAAACTGCATGTGGGAAGCAGAAGGTTTAAACTGTACAGCACTCAACAGAGCCCCTGCCCGCCGCATCTCTTAGGTACGGCTTCAAGGAAATGGACAAGGGTACTTTCCTGTGAGGTGACCCAAGAAAAGACTGAGGCAGCCCAACTGACGGATCAAGTGACACATTCTGCCGCCAGGACCGGAGATGCTTGCTTTTACTGTCCAGTAGGATGTGGTCATTGTTATGCCCCCCGACCGCTGCGCAGTAGTTTATCTTTTCCTCTTTTCTAAACAAAAGTACTTTTGTTTTTCTTTTCACATTATACATTGTGGTTTGAGAATGGCTTTTAGTCATGAATTGCTAAACAGACCATGAGAAAAAAACATCTGGATTTGATCAAGAAGAACAAACCATGCCCAGGAATCTTGGTCTTGGAGCCGAAGGCAGTAACAGGCCTACCTTTGAGTTATCTTCCATGAAGGTTCCATTTTTGGTTGTATGGAGGACAATTTCACTTTCTTAATAGAGGGTGTCTTTCCTAATAGTGTATGTGTATGTGTGTGCACATACGGAGCAGTCAAATGGTTGAAAATGGTAGACTTTTGTATATCTTTCTGTTGGTCTGCCAACATGTTTTTCTGTGCCTTTGTCCCTGATGGGGATCATGCTCCCTCTCGATGCAACCCAGGTGGGGGTTGTCTGCCCCCAACCAACCGTATGAGTAAGCCCAAAACCCAAGGTAAGCTGATCATAACACACCGTCTCCTATTAACAGCGATTCATCCAATGAACAGTCACATAGCCTAGGAGAAAAGACTCTTTCCCTGAGTTGAAAAACTTTCTGTTCCCACTGAAGTTGCTAAGCTGGGGCAGCTGGTGTCCAGCCCTCCCTACCGCATGGCTGACAGTCGAAGAAAATGAGGCCAACTCACATTTAGAAATGGAGCAGAGATAAGACACAGATAAAAAGAGAGTCCCACTCACGGAATGCTGCTCTTGTTCGGATGCCATAAGCTCCCTTCCCCCATCCTTTTCAGCTGTGGTTATTTGCTTAAGCTACTATGAGATGGGCTTCTGTCACTCATGACAATTTCAGAAGAAATCTCATTAACATACACTTGATGCTGCGGATTGGACATAGAGATAAGGACAGCATTCTTAGGCAGAAAATGGTCTTACCTTTCACCTGCGCCCAAACTGCACAGGAGCATCTTCTCACCTGCGAAGGAAAAGACAGCAATACATTTAACTAGATGGCACATGGTGTCAGTTTAAATAGCATGTTTTAGCCCTCCAAGTTTCAGGGTTTTATCCCTTAATTTGGACTACAAGATCTTTGAAGTCTCATTTAGCTTTAATATATTACAGCTTAGCCATATGATCACCAAGTGTTCAAGGGACTGACATGGGTAGCAGGGACATGAGTGACCCCAGGGATCACTTCTACAGCTTTCCACAGGTCTTAGAAGCCACACACTGTGGGTAAACAATAGGAATGGCAATAAGTTTCATTCCCTTGTCACCTCTGAGCAACTGGCATTGACTGCCTAGAGAACGATGCTGAAAAAGTTCTGAGGTCACATCCAGGTTCAGGAAAAAGTTGTGATTCATGTGACAGGCAAGGCTATGTGAAGTCCTGGTGTATAATAATGCTTCACCTAGCTAGATGATACTTACCTAGCAACCTCAGTTACTCAAAATGTACCCAAGAACAAGGGAGAAAGCAAAACGAACAAGTATGAAAGCTCATCCATGGTAGAAGAGACTCGGAAACTCATTGGAATGAAATACCTTCTCCTGTTCTCCCCCACTGTTATTTATGCATATTTGTCTGTTAGGAACGCTGAGATTACTGTCTACGATAAAATTCAGCAAAATATTCCCTAGAAGAAACTGAATGGCAGGAGTTTGAGAAAGATTCCTCCAACTTCAGTGGAGATTCTTTCAAGTGACAACCTTGGGCCTTCTGGTTTTTATTTTATTAAAAACTGAAAATAATATATTTCCACTGAAAAATTCTGGGAAAAAGCTTAAAATGGGCATAAGGTTTTGAAGGTGACTAAATTTTGCCTGATGCTAAGGGCATCAAGTCTATCTAAGGAAAGATAATATGCAAGAGTAACCAGTGAAGGACATGTTTCAAGGCATTGGAGAAGAAAAAAAAGACCTCAAATAGCAAGACAGTTAGTAGAGAACTGAGTGTATTAGAGGAGAGAAATTAGCAGAGCCAGGTGAAGAAGGGAGCTCATTAAAATGAAGTGCTTTGATGAGATACGTATTTTATAAAATTCATTTTGGCAATAATATGGAGGAAGGAAACAGGCAGAATAAGAGATAGGAAAAGGAGTTCAAAAATTGATATTCAGACAAGAGATGTCAAAGGCTTAACAGTGCTAATGAAGGAGAGGGAAGGATGATTTTAAATGACATTAAGGTGAGAGAATTGATACAATTTGATGGTAGACTAGACAAGCAGATAAGATAAAGAGAGAAGATAAAAATTACCCCTAGATTTCTCTCTGAGCAATTGGGAGAATGGTGATGCTATTTATTGGGACAGATACACAGAGGAAAAACAAAATGGGGGAATTGGAAAACTCACACTCCCTGATTTCAAATTTTACTCACAAAACTATTGATCAAAACAGTGTGATATTGGAATAAAGGCAGACATAAAGACCTATGGAACAGAATAGAGAGCCCAGAAATAAACCTTTCCATATATGGTCAAATGATTTTTGACAGAGGTGCTGAGGCCATTCAATGGGGAAAGAAAATCTTTTCAACAAATGGTACTGAGAAAACTAAATATCCATGCAAAAAAAAAAAAAAAAATGAAGTGGGACCCCTACCTAACAACAAATACAAAACTTAAATGGATCAAAACTAAATATAAGACCTAAAACTCTCAGGAGAAAATACAGAGAAAAAGCTTCATAAAATTGAATTTGGCAATGATTTCTTGGATATGACACCAAAGGAACAGGCAACAAAAGAAAAAAAAAAGACAAATTGGACTTCAGTAAAATTAAGAATTTCTGTGCACCAAAGGACACTATCAACAGAGTCAAAAGCCAACCTATAGAATGGAAAATACTTGTGAATCGTCTGTCTCATAAGGGATTAATAGCTAAAGAACTCCTAAAACTCAAAGAAATAAATAACTCAGTTTAAAAATGGGCAAAGGACTTGAATGAACATTTCTTCAAAGAGGATACACAAATTGTCAAAAGCATATGAAAAGATGCTCAACATCACTAATCATTAGGGAAACATAAACCAAACCACAATGAGATACCACTTCACATCTACTAGGACAGCCATCATCAAAACAGAAAAAAGCAAGTGCTGGAAAGAATGTGGAGAAAATGAAAGCCTTGCGCACTATTGGTGAGAATGTAAAATGGTACATAAAGAGCTGCTATAGAAAATAGTATGGTAGCTCCTTAAAAAATTAGAAATAGAATTACCATATGATCCAATAATTCCATTTCTGGGTACATACTCCAAAAAGTTGAAAGCAGGAACTTAAAGGCAGATCTGTACACCCATATTCGGAGCAGCATTATTCGCAATAGCGAAAAAGTGGAAGCAACCCGACTGTCCACTCACGGATGAATGGAAAAACAAAATGCAGTACATACGTACAACAGAATATCATTCAGCCTTCAAAAGGAAGGAAGTTCTGACGCATGTTACGGATAATCCTTGAGGATGTTATGCTAAGTGAAATACGAAATACAACAATCGAAAAAAGACAAATACTGTATGGTTCCACTTATATGAGGTACCTAGAGTAGTCAAATTCATAGAGACATAAAATAGAAGGGTAATTGCCAGGCGCTATGGGGAGGGAGGATTGGGGAGTTGCTGTTCAATGGCTAAAGAATTTTGGTTTTGCAAGACGAAGAGAGTTCTGGAGATTTGCTGCATGACGATGTAAACGTATTTGATACTATTAAATTGTGCAGTTAAAAAATTGTTATGATGAATTTTGTTATGTGTATTTTACTGCAATTAAAAATAAATTACTACTGTAATATTCTGGAATTAGACGGCGGTAATGGTTGCACAACGTTGTGAACACACTACAAACCACAGAACTGCCCACTTTAAATGACTGTAACGCTAATATATTTGAAACCCACGGGGGAAGTAATTGCAATTCAAATATGCAAGTCCAAATATAATTATTTTTTCAAAGCTGCTTCGTCCCCTTTAGCACCTCAGAGAATGAGCGCATGTTCTGCTCAGTTGTAGGAAAAATGGGTAACGATGACATCACGGGAAAGTTTCTTATAAACTAGAATTCTTACCCTGATCTCCCACTTCATTCCCTCTGTTATGGACTGAATGTTTATGTCCCCACAAAATTCATATGTTGAAGCTCTGACTGCAAACGTGATGGTATTTGAAGGTTGGGTCTTTGGGAAGTAATTAGGTTTAGATGAGGTCATGAGGGTGGGGCCTCTGTGATGGGACTGGCGTCCGCACGAGATGAGGAAGACTGACCAGAGCTCGCTCTCTCTCCACCATGTGAAGATGCAGCAAGGAGGCTGCTGTCTGCACGCCAGGAGGAGGGCCCCCAAATTCTCCTGCACTTTAATCTCGGACTTCCCTGTCTCCAGAACTGTGAGAAATAAATATTTCTTGTTTAAACCACCCAATCTATGGTATTTTGTAACAGCAGCCCAATCTGACGAATACTCTCTTCCAGACCAAAGTCTCAATCTGGGACAGCAGCTCCCTGACCAATCTCTAAATTGTGCTCATTTTGTATGGCCGGTGCTGTGTCTACGGCTAGAAACGCCAAACCAGGATCTCCAGGTAATTTTCCCGCAAGAAGGCCTTGTCTAAGCCATAAATATCTTTTGAACAAGTTCAAGGCAATACATTCTGGGTTTTAATCTTCCAATTATTAATTCCTACATTATTGTCACAAAACACTACCAGACCTCTTTGCTACTGGAAATATTCTTAAAAGTACCCATTGGTTTTATATCAAGCATGATAACAGCACTTTAGACTCATGTCTTATACAGAATTTAATAGTGTTTCGGTTTTAAGTATGTGTCCAACCTTTCACTCAGAATGGCTCAAAGTCGTCAGTCGAGAGATGTTTCTATGAATATTAATATAATTTTTCCGGTTTCAATTACCAACCCATATGAATTTACACACCCAACTCACGGATGGTTGCCTAGGGCAACCATCACAATGGTTCTTCCAGAAGATCTTCCATCCCGGACTGACTGATCCAGCTCTTGCTATTCTACTTGTCCAGCTCATTATATTTACATTTTATGTGATGAATATTCAGTTCTAAGTCCCATGAAAGAACATAGCCTTTCTAAGGACAGGGGAGAGGAACGTAGAGCCTATGCAATAGCTAAGGAAGTGATGGAAGCAGAAAATAGGGCAGTGGGCAGTGCTGAGCTTAATCTGCCTTTCCCTCATGCTTCCAGGAGAATGAGGGGAGGCAGCAGCCCGGCAGGGGTACATGGAAGTGACAGAGATGCTCCTCTCCGACTCAGGCTTCAGCAGTGCAGTAGAATGAGGACATTTGTGAAGGCTTAAGAGGGGGAACCAAAACCAGGTCAGTCCTAATGCAGCTCTAACCAGGTCCCCCAGGAAGTCCAGACTATCAACCTCCCCATAAAGGTTTTGCCTGCTTGTCTTTTCTAAAGGCAAAGTATTCAACACATTCTTATAATTATTACATGCAGTGTCTATCTCAAATATTTGGAAACAAATATTCAAACATTCAAATTTCATGTGAAGAAGAAAATAGTTCATAAGAGCTTTTATAGAAATATACCTTATTCCATTCACTTGTGATTCGTAATATAATGCAATAATCGTTCCCTATTTTCAAGGGTGCATTATAGTATTTCCCGTAATATAGCCTGTCTCCAACAGTTATCTCCATGCCATCATCAGGAACATCTTTGGCCAGTAGTTCTGCAGCCACATATCCATCAGTGTGAGAAGTGTTGCTAAAGAATGAGGTAATCCCTTCAGAATCACAAGAAAATGTGCTTTGGAGGGCCAGGGGAACCACTAACACCTGGTACGAACTGGAAGGAAAGAGAAAATTTCTATCAGACTCTTGCTTAAGGGATTCGTTCATTCATTTACACATATTTATTGAGCATTTGCTATGAGATAAACACCTTCCTAGGCACTGGAGATACAACACTGGACCAAAAAAAAGTCCTCACCCATGTGAGATTTAGTCTGACAGCTCCAATAGTAAAGTGACTCCAGTTTTAACCTACAGTGTTAAAGCCAGATGACACTGGCAGAGGGGTCTCTTCATGTTCTGGCTGCCAGTGGATGCCGAGAAGATCCTCTTTATCTAGGAGAAATTGTTGCATTCATCACTTCCCTGGGCATACATGTCATTAAGTCAATCTAATCAGTGATTTTCATGTGGGCAAATAAAGCCCAGCTGTGGAAAGGGTTTAGCAGTCGCGTGGAGGCTGCCTGCCTGCAAGAGTTAATAGACTAAGTCTGCAAAAAGGCTCCAGGAAATCACATGGTAACCTCACATGGAACTCATGTGATCCCTGCAGTTCATGAACTGATACCAAAGTGCATGTCAAATCACTGAGAAGCAAGGAGTCCAAAGTCACCATGAGTTAACCTAGTCTGACAATATCCTGAAATAGCCAGAAAGGCAAAATGTCACATGTATGCTGTGAAACTGTTTCCTAACTGTGGACATAGAAACACATCAGCAATCAGCTGTCATTTTGTCATGGGTCTTGTTATTATTTACCCCAGATAGAAAACCTGTCAATGAAAGGAAGTCTAAGAATAAAATTTCACTGAGAATGAACCATGTCTTCCTTTTAATTACCATCTACTCAGTGCATATCTCCTGCCTCTGGTGTAATCAGTGTTTGAACATCTGCTTTCTCTTTCAGGCTCGATAGCAGGGATTTGAATGATTAACTCTTGTATCTTTGTAAGTCCTTACACAGGCCTTTGGCTGTGATTGACCCGCACTAATGTTACTTGAATTAAAATTTCAGTAAAGAAGACAAACATTCATCAGCACCAAATATGATTAGGGTGATTTCCAAAACTCATTAGGCCACGTAATTCTATTTTACCAGTAAATATACACTTTCTGTTCCACAAACCTAATGCCCCATCTCCTGCTTTCCATAAGTCACTAGGTTACAAAAAGGGAGCCCTCCCCCCACCGCCAAGTACGTGTAGGATTTGTAAAGTCTCCATCCCAAACATCATAGGTGTCCTCAGTGCCCTGATTTCCACAAAGTCTGTGTTCACTGTCAGCAAAGGGCTTTCTGCAAAAGGGAGAAAGTAAAACCTGCAGGGCAATGAGCTATCGATGCCTCCACTAGTAAACATTTACTAAGCACCTATTGCCTACAAGGAAACACTCGCAGCAACAAACTTCCCTGGGAACTTTAACATATCTCCATGAATCATGGCCGCAGGTAAGTAAACGTTGCAGCAGCTTCATCCTGTCCATAAGGACATCTCCAAATCCTTCTCGTCTTTCCATGTGGGTGGTGGTGTTCGAGTCCAAGTTCAAGGTTCACCTGAACTATTTAGTTCTGTACATTGCCCACTAGAGGCACCATTCACGTGACAGAAAGTAGTCTCTCGGGTTAGCATGATCGTAATCACCTAAATTGCTTGATAATTATACCTGTTTTCAGCCCCCCTACTGAATTGAAATCTCCAGCAGTTGAATCTGAGAGTTTGTCTTGCTGATAAAGCAGCCCAGGTGATTCCTGTAATCTGGCAAGGGTGGGAGACACCACCGTTGAGAGAGTCCACCCGAGATCACCAAGCTAAGGAAGAAAGCCTTGGTCCGAGAGCCCCTGCTCCACCATGTGCCCCAAATCACTGCCCCCTAACAATCCACAAAGCAGGTTCATACC
The DNA here is from genome assembly GCF_902729225.1 of Pteropus medius. Classification (NCBI taxonomy): domain Eukaryota; kingdom Metazoa; phylum Chordata; class Mammalia; order Chiroptera; family Pteropodidae; genus Pteropus; species Pteropus medius. The sequence continues at coordinate 6,161,380 of NW_024344374.1, forward strand.
TGTCACACTGGCAAAGCTGCTACACCCAGCTCAAACTAGGTACAGCAGTCAGGCGGAGGAAATCACCCCACTTGCCTGTTGGCAATTAATCCAGATGACGTCAGAGAAGCAGTTGTAGCTGTTTGGAACATCACTCCTCCCTCCCCTCGTCCTTACCACCACCCTCCCTGAATGACTCACAGATCTCCACTTCCTGTTTTGGAGGCACTGGCCTGCGCAAGCCACAAGGATAGGCTGTCATTTGGCTCTTCTTTTTGCCTTACGTAATTATTTGATCCAAATGTTGCATTTGCTCTTGCAAATTCTCTGAGGCAGTGATATCACAGTGATTCTTTATAGCAACAGAATTACAGTGCCTCCCAGTCACTTGTCAGTAATCAAGAAACATAACAATTTAGGCAATATCCATTCCTGGAAAGACCTTTAAGTTCAGTTTACTACACTTAAACTAATGGAAAGACAAAAAAAAAAGCCTAAGTTTCATTATAAATGCACACACAGATAATATTTCCCGATGTTCTTTTTTTAATAATATCTAACATTTATTTTTACCTTGATTGTATTGGAGGGTCATTAGACTGACAAGTCAAGAGAGGCATAAGGCCATGCCATGTAGGTTACATCAATGGTGGCAAGGTTCTGTTAGCAAGATGAGCAAGTTGCTTATCTCTCCAGGAGAATCTCTACCTTCCTCTGAAAAGGGGAACAATTCTGCTTTCTTAATCCTACCGTGACCATTATAACTAAAATGCTTCATTGAACATAATGCAGTCCTCCAACTGAGATAAGTTAATTCCATCCTACTACTATCTGGAATCCCAGAAGCATTTGTTAACTATGCAGCGTCCTGCTCATAATGCAATACATGAATGAATTAAAAGAATTATCCAATGACCCTTTCAGAAGTCACTACACACACGCAAAGGTCATCCTTAAGTCAAGGAAAATATATTCTGTTTTTGGTAAATGAAACAATGCCACTGATCCATCATCACTAACATATACATGGAGATGTGAGTGCAAAGGATAGGGCCTGACATGTCACGGACACCCAATCGATGCTCGTCCAGTGACCAAAGGAATTTCTTAAGCTAAGCTGCCCAAATGCTTGTCTCTGGACCTTTAGAAGTCTCTCTACTTGTTTGGGAGAGTGCTGGTTGGGATTAAAGGCCCAGTCTGTGTGGCCAAGGAAACAAAAAAGAGGGGCCCTGTCTGCATGGCCCCAGCCATTCAAGTGCAGCCACCCCCAGTTTCCAAGACACTGTGAGGATCACTGAGCAACCATGGGAAAGGGGCCGCTACTGACCTGATAGGTCCATTTTCCTCCTTGGCCGTCCTCAGCTTCAGGCGTGGTAAAGGCCCTCCATGCACTGTGAAAAAGTCTACTTCTGGAAGGGGAGGCTCTGAAAACACATGGAAAAGTAAACAAAGGGTATTATTAGAACAAGTAGAAGCATGAAGAAGTGGCATTTATGGGGCCATCAAAAGGAAAGTTTTAATGTAAGAAGCGATGCGCGTATTCTGACACATGCTACAACATGGATGAATCTTGAAAACACGTGAAATGAAATACACCACACATAAAGGATGTACATTGTACGATTCCACTTACGTGAAATATCTAGAACAGGCAAATTCATAGAGACAGAAGCACGTTAGAGGTTGCCAAGGACTGAGGGGGTGGGGAGGGAATGGGAAGTTATTGCTTAATGGTCAACAGAGGTTCAGTTCGGGGTGATGAAAATATTTTAGAAATAGATAGTGGTGATGGTTTTCAACATTGTGAATGTCCCTCATGCAAATAAGTTTATGTACTTAAACATGGTTAAAGTGGTATATTTTATGTTATATATATTTTACCGTAAATTTTTTTTTTAAAAAGTGATGCCCTCGCACTGACAGAGGGTGGGTGCTGTGGGCACCCTACTTGGTAGCTAGGTCCCTATTTGGTGGGAACGACCAGCACATTAGACCTCTAGATCCTTTACAATCACACATCTCTCTGTCCTTATCTTGTTCTCCCCAGCAACTAGATTTCTCACTGGGAGTGGAATACACTAATTGTCTGACACTGGTGTTCTGCCATCTAACCAGAAGTTACATTCGTGCCCCAGCTGCCATTCTGCCGCGGCGGGGAACACAGCCTGGGTGTATTGAGCACAAACCAAATGCACTAGATGTGCCCTGTATGTCTTATCTTGTTTAATCTTCTCAACGGTGCTATCAAGTAGATGAGATTTATAGGAGGGAAGGATGGAGGAAGCGAGGAAGAGCATAAAATATGAATGCCCCCAACCCTGGCCCTGAACTCTGTCACCATGAAATCAAGGGCTAGAAGGCCAAAACAGACAGTCAAGACTTTATCACCCAATTAGAAAATAGCTTTGGGGTAGAAATTCTCAATCCAAATTATAATAAATAAGAACTTAGATCTTCTTAGATAGTTTGTAAAGCTCTATTAAATATGTTATTTATACATGGCCATTCAGCACGCATTTATCAGCCGCCTCTATGCTCCAGGCACCGTGTGAGGCTGGGAGAAACAGCCACAGCCGTCATGGCTTTTGCTTTCCAGGAACTTGAAGTCTATACGTGGAGACAGTTTTGTAACTTGTGGTGCTGAGAACTATGATAACATTATAGGAAGTTGTGGGAGTGCAGAGGGAGAACACCTGGCCGAGGGCAGGATTGTGAGCCTATCAAATAACAGAAACAAGTAATATGCAGAAGCCAGAGGTGAGAGAGGGAGTGGCCACAGACAGAACCACAGGTAGTTCAGTATGGCTGAGAGGCTGAGTCCCAGCTGGGTAGAGGTAGGGTAGAGGTCAGATCTGAGGTCCTGGAAATAAGGAAAAGTCATTTAAATATTCTTCAGATGTATATTTTAGAAATACAGCTCATTGGAGGATGAACTAGAAAATAGTACGAGTACAGGTCATCCAAAATCTAGGTAAGAAATGCCTGAGGTCTGAAGCAGGTGACGGGAACTGAGTATGGAGATGGAAGAGACACTCCTGGGGGAGAAGGAACAAAACGTGATGGAAGATAAGGAAGGGGAAGGAACCTGGGTTGGGTTTTGATGGCTGGGTCAGTGGTGATGTCCTTCATCAAGGTGTGTGTGTTGGGTGCATATGGGGGGGCGGGGGTTCAGAAGTGCTCACTTCCAGACCTGTGAAGGTCGAAGTGCTTGTGGAATTGTCCAGCAGGAAGGAGGCAAGAGGACTACAATGTTAAATCAGGCTACATTCAGAGACTGCAATGTGCTGATGAGCAGCCAGACCACGAGGAAACCTGCAGAACAAAGGAAGATTTCTGCTGGGATTGCTAACAACCCATTTCCCCATCCCGTGAAGGGAAAACAGGAAAACCATTGTTAAAATAGAATCATTCATTCCCTATGGCTAAAAACATGGGGAACCCATGGATCACAGGCCGGGAATTGCCAGCAGGCCTTTCACGCTACCTATTCACATCCTTTCTCACTGTACATCCATATCATCGTAGGAAATGGGTAAACGAAGTCTTTAAACTGTAACTCACAGGAACTAAAGAATGATATACAAACTGAATTCCCCAAACACTCGGGGTCCCTCTCAGTGTCTTTTACTCAGGCCCTCTGACTGTCACTGTCTCTGTTTCTATCTGTCCCTCTCAGTCTCTTAGGCTCTCTCACTCTCTGCCTCTGAGAGGAGGCCACGCTCTATGGAGCATTATCCCTCCTCTAATAAACCTGCCTTTTGACTCTAACACTGGCATGTGTTTGAATTCTTTTATGCATTCAGCCAAGAACTAACACTTTCTCTCTCTCTCTCTCCTCTCTCTCTCTCTCTCTCTCTCTCTCTCCTCTCTCTCTTTTCTCTCTCTCTCCACCCCTCCATACCCTTGTGCAGAGCTTGAGACCCCGTCACCCCCACCACACACTCAGGAGAATTTGCCCTGTCCTGCATCACAGAGGTTGGAAGCAAACTGTGGTGGTGATAATGGAGTCGGTCATCAGTAGGAGAGTCCACGGTTACCCAGGGGACAGTATAAATGCGTCTGAGAAAAGATGAGGGCCCAGAGCAGACTGCCGGGAAATCTAGGCATCTAAGACCAAGTGGAAGGATGAGAGTCTCTTAAGCTTTTGTTAAACAGTGGTAAATCTAGAATGTCTTCCAATGTTACCTAGTTATGGTTACACAGAGTATATATTAAACCTGTGGGATTGCCAGGGACCCTAGAAGGTCACCTGGAGCAGCCCTTGCTGACAGGCAAGGCCTCACACGAAGGTGTTCAGGGTCTACGCTGTTTCCAAGGTGTCCAGAAAGAGATTCCCTAGCTGACAGGCCGAGGAAGACGGCCTGCAGCAGAGATGGGGAAAGGGTAGTGTAGTTTGAAAAGCCCCTACTATGTGCCCCAGGGGGATGTGTCCCTTCCGGTTTGACAATTTCTGCCTTCTGCCCTGCCTGCTACCATCGAAATGCCCTTCCATTTGTGGTGTTTTGTTGTCACAGTAGGCAGTTTTGGTCATACATTTCCTGTTTTCAGCCCAGAGGGGGAACTCACTGTTCACCCTTTTCTGTGTGAGAACCCTTCTCAGGGTCTTTTAAATTATTCCTCTGTTTGCTCCTCTCTGAGATTAATAATTCCCCTAATCTGGTTCCTCTAATCTCTTGGCTAGCCTTTTAAAACCGCTGGGTTTCTCGCCACCCTCAAGTAACAGCAGAACAAAGTGCCCACTCAGGTCGGAGAAGGCAGAACCACAGAACAAGCAGGAAGCCGTCCATCCCCTGCTTGTTCCCTGTCACACTGCCCTTTCTCTTGCAGCTCGACATGTGCCACTACCACCCAGCTGATTCAATCAGCATGTGACTTCCAGACTATTTTCTGCTCGGCCTGCTTAAGGCCTTTCCCACCTCATATTTTAAACAGTTTGCTTGACCCCTTCAATGCAAAGCTTGAACTGTCATCAGGATGTTTCTTAGCCACATTTAAGTAACCTTAACTTCTAGCCATATTTCCCAAGGCACTGTTTCCCATCCGCGGAACTGCTGTCCTTGGCAGAGCTGCCCTCCTTCCCATTAGCCTCATGGCTGGTTCAAACCGAACAGACCTAAGGCAAGAAGCAGGTCCTGTCTGGGCTGGAGAGTGTGGTTCTCGCACTCTGGGTATGTGAGATGAGAGGAGACTCAGAAATGAGACCCTCACTACCACTGTTAACACTGTCTATTCTCTAACTGAACCACCTGACAAAGGAAAATGTGGGAGCTGCCATGTGAGAAAACGTTGACGAGTATGGAGAAAGGCAACGAAGGAGAACTCGTCCTGCAAAATATTAAATATATTATAAATATATTATAAAACTACAATAATTGTAATAGTAAGGTACGAGAATATAGTGTGTAGCATGAACAATCTTTCCAAAGCTGATGGGAAACTGGCTTTTCACTTGGTGGGAAAAAATATATTACCATGTAAATTTAGCCTTACACCATACGTCCAAACAAATTCCAAATCGATCTAACTTTAAATGCGAAAAGCAAAACTATTAAGAAACATCAGAAAATATTAGAGAGAAAAAATTAATCTGATTTTGGAGTGGGGAAGGCTCTTCTTGGCATGACCAGAGGCAGAAATTATTAAAAAATCAATATAATTGATTACATGAAAATTTAAAATGTCTAAATGTCAAAAAGAATAAATAACCTGGGGGGGTTGTGATAAGTATAACAGAAGGTTAATATCATTAACATAGGCAAACTTTTAAAATCAATAAGATAAAGGAGGTAAGTGAATGCAAATGTGTTAAAATTCCTTCTAAAACCCACCAAAATGAGAAAAAACAAAATAGAAGAAAATTTTATTTGAACCAAAACTAAACAAAAGTCCCAACTTTATTCTATAAACTTCAACTAAATGCAAGGAATTAACACACATAAATAAAGATACAGAAAAAAAGACACCATAATGATCCTTTTCTAATTCTTGGCACCTCCCCAGAGAAATCACACCACCCACGCACGGCATGATAGATTGAAACTGATGACAATAGAAAGACTGGTAGCTTACACCATAAGTCATCAGCTGTCATGAGGCTAGCTACATCTCCCCTATCGATAAAGTTATGAGACTTGGCCTTCCAGAAAGAAGGGACAATCTTCCTTTCGCTTTTATATCCCCTTCACTTAGCACGGGTCTTTGTACATCACCATTCAAATATTCGCTGAATTAAATTTTTAAGTTGCAGTACGCCTCTCCCCACACCCACAGCACACGGAAATCCCGGTTCCGGATTCCTGGTCCCATTAGTAAGATTTAGTTTAATGTGAGACACTCGGAAGGGAAATTCCATTCACTTTTCTTCCGGGAAATCAGGTGCTACCTTTTCCAGGCGCAAATCCCTTGCCTAACATTTCCAGTCAAATTCAAAAGTTCAGAGTTTTTCTGAAACAAAGCCACGTCTTAAACAACCTCTTCCCATAGACACATATTCTTCTGATATAAACTTTCCTACTCATATTTTGTAGAAGCTAATATTAACACAAGAGAATTACACATCCAGCCTGTTTTCTTCTGTGGTGTATCATCCTGTCTCAGCAGGGCTTAAGCCAGGATGTGGATGCTTTCAGTGGGAGAAGCTGGGAGGCACTCAGGCCCATATCGCCATTTGCTTGAGGGGAGGGGGTTCGGGTTCGGTTTGAAGCTAGAAAGTAGTTGGGAGATTTCTACGGATGAGAGGAATAGGTGGCCCATGGAGATATGGAAGGGCATGTGTGTGTCCCTCCTGGCCTGACCTAACATTAGGTCTCTAAACGTCAAAGAATCTGTGTCCACAAAGGACTTTGGGGGAGTCTGGACAAAGAGGAAAACAGCTGGGATGAAAGACAGTCCCTCTCCTAACTCAGGCGCAGCTTCTGCCCCCAGGAGCCCGGGGGAGCAGCAGGAATAGCGAGGTACCCTGGAACCAGCCTGAGGACACAGGGGGTTTCACTGAGAACACAGGAGTGTGCTGTCCTTGGATGGTTTGTGGGTAGCCAACCATGGAAGAGAAGCCTATGGTAGAAGAGCTCGAGAGACTTAGTCCTGCATGGTCCTCCCTGAGGACATCTCATAGTAAGAGAGATCAGAGAGAAAGTGTCAGAGGCGGGGGCGGTGGTCCCTAGTCCTATGGGGGAATCGAGAGCTATACTGACCGGACCCCTCTGTTAAAGGGACAGCCTGATAATACTCGGGACACACCTGTGTTTTCAGTTGCTTTCCTGAACATCTGAAAAGGTATATCCTCTTTTTCTCATTATGTACGTAGGTAGAGATGGGAAGTTTCCCGTATAAGTTGCCAGCCTTCATACTAAAGGTAGACTTGGGGAGGAATGATTTCGTTTACATCTTTTCTACCCTTTTCTCCTCCAGAATTCTTGGTTCCATAATAAATGCTCAACCTCATACGATCACCGTGTTGTGTAGCACACATGCATGTATTTGCTTTCTCTCTCTGTCTCCCCACTTTTTCCTCCCTGGTTGTCTTCTCTTCCTATGAGAAGAAACTTTCGCCTACAAGTTTTTTGACTTGGATTGAAAATGGTATAACCAACATGTGAAAGTCTTCTGACTCTCTGGGTCTCTACCAAGGGTGGGAGTTTGTTCTTCACCCTGACCTGAGGAGGTATTAGCGGCGGGGCTACTCGGAAGAGCCGGGGTCAGTGCTCTCCCTGAGGAAGCCCGGCCGCGGAGTCAGAAGCACGGTGACAGTGTTTCCACCAGCATCCTCTTCCACTTTCACTGCCAACACGTGCCTCTGTCCTTCAACATTCCTAGAACTTACTCTCTCCTCTGAGGTCAGCAATATATTTAAAGCGCCTGTTTTCATCCTGTTCCCATCAGTAAGATTGAACGTAAGACACTCAGAAAGGACTTTCATTCACTTTCCTGCTGAGAAATCACCTGCTGCATTTTCCAGACCCAAATGCTTTGCCTGACATTTCTGGTAAATTCGAAAGTTCACGGTCTTACTAAAATAAATCATAGGCAACCAGGTGTACCTCTTCACATTGACATATAAGGTTCTCTTTTTTCCCCCTTTTATAAAAAGGAGGGTTCTTTGAGGGTTTTTTTTTCTTTTTAACCCTTTCATAAGATCTTAACTTGAATTTTCACACTTTTTAAAACTTGCAAATTCTTTAAAGTAAGGTAGAGTTAGAAAACATGCAGTCATGGACGCAATGAACTTAAACAGCTCAACAGTGCCCCCTGATGGCTATACACACAGACAGGATGCTTGAGCTAGCTACCAGGGCTATATTCAGCCTTTATTATAAAACAAAATAGAAATAAGTGTCTCATCGAAATGAAACTCCCTCCCCGCAACTCAAAAAGTATGAAATGCTCACTTAAATCAGTAATGCAAACCATCCAAACATGACAAGGACCAAAGAATAGGAGACTGAATAACTATTCATTTTAATAAGTCACACGGAAAGGAATGCCCAAATTGAATGAACATTACTTGCCTTTCCAGCTCCAAATGGGGTAAATTCTTTTTGGTCTAAAGCCTTTCTTAACAAACCAGGCACCTACTCAAGACCAATACCACTCAGTGGCCATTTCTGGGTTGGCCCTCATATTCATTCACTACAAAAACATTTCTTTGTTGTGCTATGTGCCAGCACTGCCCTTACATGTTGGGGATAAAGGGAGAACACACAGACAAAAATCTCTGCCTTTAAAGAGCTCCTATTTTAGTAGGAAGAAAATAAACAAGTAAATTTAAAAATATAATTTCTGGAAATATGTTCTATGAAGCAGTTCAAGCAGAGTAAGTGGATAAAGAGTGATGAGGTGGATATGGGAAGGTTATTTACGAAAGGATGGGCATGAGAGCCTCTCTAAGGTGGTGATATTTTAGCAGGGACCTGAATGATTATAATGTAAAGAAGTATGTGGAGAGAGTGTCCCGGAAGAGTAAGCAGACTTTTTTTTTTTTAAATTATTATTTATGCCTACAGCATCTGGTCTTCCTAGGTGGTCTCCCATCCAAGTACTAACCAGGCCTGACCCTGCTTAGCTTCCAAGATCAGACATCGGGCTTGTTCACGGTAGCATGGCCATGGACCATGGACTGTGGCTCCACTGGGTCATGGACCCAGGACCTTCTGCGAGTAAAGCAGACGTGCTAATCGCTACACTGTGGAACCACGACCAAGGTAAGCAGACTTGAATCCTATCCTAACACTAACAGAAACTCACTGGATAGTTTGGAGCTGGGGATGACATGTTCTCATGCGCATTTTTAAAAGATGGCTCTTACTGTGATGGAGATTAAGACTGGGGGCGGGGAGGCTTGAGAGGCAACTGTAAAAGCCGAGAAACCAGTTAGAAAGCTACTGCAGGAGTCCAAGCCGAGGTTGCCGGCTTGCATTAGGTTGCTGGAATCGTGAAAGCAAAAATGTGGAGAAGTGGTTGAATTCAAAATACATTTCAGAAACAAGCCAATGAGGCTTGTCGACGGATTAGAAATCGGTGGGAGGGATGAAATCAATCGTGACTCTCTTGGCCTGAGCATTTGGCAAGAATGACAATAACTGAGATAGAGAATCCTGGCTGGGAAATGGATCTGGGGGTGAGGGAAGAGGTAAGAAACCAAAATTCTGTTGGATTTGCCTTTTAGATATTCAACGAGATATGTTTAAGAGCGGGGCGGATGTACAAGGGTGGAACGGAAAGGAGAAATAGGGACTAGGAGACATATTTGAGAATCCTCAGCATACAGGTAATATTTATAACCATGAGATCAGTAGAGATCGGCTAGACAGAAAGGGTAGATAATGAAGAAAAAGGAAGGGGGATCATAGGGGGCGGGAAGTGCACCAATAAAAGTAGATGAAGCCAGCAAAGAAGATTGAGAAGGAACAGCCAACAAGGTAGGAGGAACCAAAAGCCAAGAGAAGAGGCATCCTAAGAAGGAGGGAATGTCAAATGCTGTAGAGAAAAATCAGATTAAGAAGGAAACTGGCCAGTGGATTTTGCAAGACGGAGACCCTTTCAGTAAAGCAGCGAAGGCAAATGCTTCCAGATTGGAGTGATGCAAAGGGAGAAGAGGGGGTAGGGATGTGGAGCCCACGCGGCAGACATCGCTTTCGAGGAGTCTTGCTGTAAAAGGGTGGCTGACAGAAGACAAAGTAGTCGCAGAGAATACGGGATCAAAGGAAGTATGTTCACTTTTTTGATTTGTTTGCATTAAAAAAGGAGATTACGACAGGCTCGTACAGTGTGGGGACTAATTCTACATTGTGGGGAAGTGACGGTAAGGCAAGAAGGGGTGGGGTCCAGCGCACCAGTTGGGTGGGGGTGGGGTGTCACCTTAGGAATGGGGGAACAAGAGAGAAGACAAAATGTACAGTTCTGCATTCAGGCAGCAGTGGGAGATTTGGGAATGGCAAGTCCTCTGCTGATTACTTCTAATTTCTCAGTGAAATAAGAAACAGGAAGCTAATGTTCTGAGTATTGGCTCAGAGTGTGTGCGCGGAGGGGTATCACAGATTTGAGGAGAGACAAGAAAATAAGCGGAAAGTGAATTTGTTGGGGACGAGTCTGGGACTGCCAGTCATTGTTTCTCGGAGAGAAAAGTATTCTTAAGGCACTTGCATCAAGATCACAGTTAAATATGATGCTGAGAAAGAAACAGTAATAGGAAAAACTCTTTTTAAGTATGAAACATTTTAAATATTTCAAATGTCCAGAAGGAATATAACTAACACTCACGTATGCATTACCCAGGTTTAATCAATGGTAACATTTTGTTTCAGATATCTTTGTAAGAAATAAGTCATAATAAAACAGTGGCAGGCCCCTTAGCATTTCTCTCCAAGTCCACGTCCTTCGTCCTCTCTCTCTTACAGTTTATTATATAGTGATAAGAAGGAGTAGTGTTCCTCTTTACCCAGGCCTACCTACAGGGCCCTGCTGACTTTGTTCATTCAAATGCTGTCATTCAAGATTTACCTGTTATCTGGGTTGTCAGGGAGATGACCACAGGAAGTGCCGAAGACAAAGCCTGGACGCTGACACTGTAGTTGGTGCCCGGACGCAGGTCCAAGCACATCTCAGATGCCTGGCTGCTCGTGGTGATATTAAAGATCATTTCCTGGGCAAATTCCTTCTGATACCATCTCAGGCCCCGAATGTGGAACTAAAACACAGAAAAGTGCACTAGGTGACTCTCTGGCTTAAAAGGCTCTGAATGCCTAGATCTTTACCTTTCTCATGGCCTCTCTTGTTCTTGACTTTAAATTTCCTTCAAAAAGTGAAATAACAACAGTGAGCACATATTAGAGATGTAATACCATAAGTATCATAGTTACAATGTTATCAGTATAATAAATACATTTTAAAATAAAAATGTACTAAAAGCCAAGGGCTCAACACTGGCAACTTCCTCTTTCTTGTTCTCATACATACAATAGACACACACTTCTTCCTACTTAATTCCTCTGGTAGCAGCTCATCCCCTGGTCTTTCCCTTTCTTACTGACAACCACATATAACTTCAAAAGTTCCCCTGGACTCTCCAGGCAACGCATTCAGAGCCTGCTCAGGGTCTCTGGTTGTGGAGAGACACAGACGTGCAAAAGCCATTGGATTCCTCCATGGATCCTGCCTGAATATCAGCTCTGCACCAGGCTGTATGCACAAAAAAACTTTCCTGGCGTCTCATCAACCCCCAAGGTCTCTGCCTTCAAATATGCAGCAGATGTGCCTGTTTTCTTGCTTCTGATTACAACTGTTACTGTAAGTCTTCTATTGATAATGGCCGCTATATAAGTAGATTTTTAGGTTTGTTATTTTTTAAACCGCCCACACAAGACAAACACCATAAATAGAGTAACTTTCAGAAACTTACTAAATACATCTCCTCTATATCAGCTGTCTTCGTTCTTCTCCATCTCAAGCAGGTTTCATTAAATATTGAAATGTTACCAATAATCTGTTTTTCTGTAAGAAGAGAAGAATGAGAAATCAATTGATACTCTATACAAAAATATGACCTAATTAAAACATTTCCCGAGGATAAGCATTTACATAGGATGACTGCAATAGTATTTTAATTTAGAACTTACCGGTAGCAGCCCAAGAAACACCACTTTTACATTTATGTAAACTCAGTCTTGATGAAAGATTTAAGATTACAAGATATCGAATCAGAGGATCCCTCTTAAAAATTATTTAAATCTATTCACTGCAAACTCCCTTGGTTTACTAAGTTAAAACTGCAACTCACAGTCCTGGCCTTGGGTAACCTCTTTTATACAAATAAGCATCGGTTTGAAATTCTGAGCTGAAAGCAGCATTTCAGCACAGAATTGAGAATCGTTCCTTGAGGGACTGAAAAAGCCTATCTCAAGCAGTCAGGCTTTTCATGATGGAAAGGAGGAGGGGTCCCTCTGGTTTGTGCTTCCTCTTCTCTTGTGATCAAAGCACTTGCTGGCCTCTGCTTAATTTCATGGTAATCAGTTCAAAAGTTAGTTCAGATCTGGTATGGTATAATTTCCCTAACCTGGAAATAATAGAGCAGACTTGCTAAGAAATTTCACTGGAACACTATGATGATTAATAAGTTATAAAGACAACTCCCAAAGTGCGCGCGTGCGTGCGCGCACGCACGCGCACACACACACACACACACACACACACACACAAAGGAAGTCTCGTTGGAGCCAAGCCTTTATTGTGTAAGCCCTTGGCCTGACAGGTTCCTACAAACGAAGCCACATTGGTTGACATGACATGCTCTTTATGGATTGGGCAGCTTGGCCTAGTGAAAACCTGTTCCACAGGTCACATACTATACTCCAAATGATGTAAGACAGAATAGGTAAGAAAGTATAGATGGTTCAGGATAACGCACCTTCACTACTGGGTATGGATGATAGTTTTAGAGATAAGTAGTAGTGGTCCAAGGAACGTCACACTGATGAAACTCACAAAAATCAAATAACTTCAATACTATTTAAACAGTTCCAGACCATAGAAAAGGTGGAAATCTTTCCAGCTCATCCAACACGACTACCTAATATGCATGCCTAAAATGTACAAGGATGGCACAACCAATCACTAAATACACTATGCCAAACACATGTATCAATACAAAAATACGAAATAAAATACTAGCAAATAGAAGTCAGCAGTACATTCAAAGAGCAACACACTCTGACCACTATGATTTGTTCCAGGAACACAGAGATGATCATTATTGAGAAAGCTAGTAGTAGATTAAAAAGAAAAAAAAGTATGGTTACTTGTATTATAATAATAATTAATACATTAATTACATATTCCTGACTAAAAATCTTAGTAAAGAAAGGATATAATTTGATAGAAATTCCTTAATTTAAAAGAGGTTTATTAGAAACCACCATACTCATAAAACATACTCAGTAAAACAATGAAGCAATTTCTAGTAAAGTCAAGAACAATACAAGGATACACAGTCTCATAGCTATTATTCAGCATTAGTCAGAAGATTCTAGGTAATACTGAAAGAAGCAAGAAAAAATAACCTATAAATACCAGGAAGAAGGGAACAAATGATGTAACTGCCGGTAAATCCAAAAGAATCAACAGAAAAACAAACATGAAATTGTTTGAAAATAGAAAAACAAATACAAATAGGAGTTTGGCAAAGTACACTCAAATACAAGAACATAGAAAAACTAATAATTTTCTATATACCTGCAAGAACAAGTATGATAGGCTGAATAATGTACCCTCCCCAAAGATGTCCACACTCTAGTCTCTGAAATCTGTGACCATGTTACCTTATATGGCAGAAGGACTTTACAAATGTGATTAAATAGGAAGATTATCCAGATGGGCCCAATGTAGTAGCAAGGGTCCTCACAAGAGGGAGATAAGAGAGAGATTTAAGGATGAAAGCAGAGCTTTAAAGATGAAGAATAGGACCACGAGCCAAGGAGTGTAGGCAGGAAAAGACAAAGAAATGGATTCTCCCCTCGAGCCCCCCAGAACAAACACAGACCTGCTGACACTTTGATTTTAACCCAGTGAAACCGAGTCAAACTTCTGACCTCCATAACTATAAGAGAGTAAATTTGTGTTGTTTTAAGCTACGAAATTTGCAGTAATTTGTCATACCAGCAACGGGAAACAAAAATGACAATTAAAAGACAATTAAAAATTAAAAGATTCTTATTTGCAAGAAAAGAGCTATTTCGCTGAGCTTTGTGACAGCGTGGATGGACCTCGAGATAATCATGCTAAATGAAATAAGCCAGACAGAAAAAGTTGAAAATCACATGATAGCACTTATATGTGGGATCTAATCCGAAAAGCAACAAATGGACAGAACAAACAAACAGAGACTCATGATGATGGACAATAGACTAGTGGTTACCAGAGGGTAGTGGGGAAGAGGGGGGAGGGGAGGTAGACGGGGTAAAGAGGGTCAAATATGTGGTGACAGAAAGAAATCTGACTATGGGAGATGAACACACATTGTAAACATTATATGCCTTACTGTTAAAGTGTACAGCTGAAACCTATTGGATTTCATTAACCAATGTCACCATAAAAATTAATTAATTAAAAAATAAAATAAAATATAATTGAAGAAAAAAAAGAGACCATGAACAAACTTCAAATACCTAGAAATAAATCTAACTAGAAATGTCCAAGACTTACATGAAGACTTTTTAAAAATATTCTGAAGGACATTAAAAAAAAAAAAATAACAACAAAGAGAGAGATGCCACATCCTTGAATGGAAAGACTGAAAAGGGAAAAGATGCCAATTCTCCAGTTAATCTATAAATGGAATGTACTTCCAATGACAATTCCAATGGACCCTCTTGGAACATAATAAGTTTACACATCCATTTGATGAATATTGAGAAAGCTCTTACCATGTGCCAGGATGCTTTAGGGGCCAAAAATAAAGTGGTAAGCAAACAAAGTCCCCGCACCTAATGGAATTCATTCTAGTGAGAAAGGCAGAAAAGGAACAAAAACAAATAACTAAAAATATAATCTTGTACACTGGTAAAGACTATGAAGAAAAGCGTCATACAAGGACAGTAAGGATGGCCAAGGAAGACCCTCTGTGGAGGTGATATGTGAGCTGAGACCTGAAGGACATGAGTCAGTGAGCCACCAAGAGTAGAAGAGGGGTCAGACAGAGGGCTCCAAGGTCAAAGTCCCAGATGCAGGAATCAGCTTGGCACACTCAATTGAGAGACAGCAATTACTGCTAAATTCCTTTGGGAAAATAAATGAGAATAGCAAGGGAAAAAATTGAAACAAAATTATTGAAAGAGGACATAATCAGGTACCGATGCCTATTATAAAGCTGTAACAGTGTTCCACAACCTTTTTTTCATTATAGCCCCACAAGGAGTCTTTTTAAACAGCATATCTGTGGTATCAAAATTTTATAGAGGGTGAGAGATTAGGGGGAAAAATGTTTTAAATTGTGTTTCTCATGTACTATGTGTTTATGCTTCATATATAAAAAGAATAATAGTTTTTGGCTCTCAAGAATGAATTTTTACCATTTTGTGAGTGATATCGCTCCCACTGAGGATGCTAGAGTAATTAAAGTTTGTTACTAGCAAAGGAATAAACAAATAGATCAATGGAACAGAGTAGAAGCCAGAAGTAACTCCATCTATGCATGGGAATTTATATAACAGTGGAATTTCAAATCAGTGGAAAATAAATTGAGTTGGGAAACAGTTATCCATAGAGATAAACTCATATTAGATTCCCACCTTGACCTAACAGGCAAAAATGATTCCAGCTGTAGTACATTTTTTAATTAAAAAACACACTAGAAAAGAACACAGAAAATTAGTTCTATAATCTTGGCTAGGAAAGAAATTATAAGAGAACTAGAAAATATTTTTTAATTTGAATAAATGAAATCTTTCTTTATGGCAAGAGATGTAACGATCCAAATATAAAAGACAAAGAACTAATTGAAAAAATTGTAACATATTTGAAAAGTTGATGGCCCTGATATCTAAAGAGTATTTATCATGAAGATAAGTACCACCACCAATATACAAAAAAGATCAATAAATAGAAAAAGTAAGTCATAGGAGAACTGTAATAGGTCATTAAATAATCAAAGGGTACAAAATAAAATAAAATAAAATAATAAAATATGCTTTTCACTTACTAGGCTCTCAAACATTAAAAAATTATAATATCCAATGTTAGCGAAGGTATTGAGAAACAGATGCGTGTGTAAACTGATACAGGCATGTTTCACTTTATTACACTTCCCTTTATTGCACTCTGTAGATATTGCATTTTTACAAATGAAGGTAAGACCCTCCACCAGCAAAAAGATTATGACTTGCTGAAGGCACAGATGATGGTGAGCATTTTTTAGCAATGAAGTATATCATTAAGGTATGTACTTTGTTTTTTTTTTTAGATATAATGCTATTACACGCTTAGACTACAGTATAGTGTAAACATAACTTTTAGATGCACGGGGAACCCAAAGAATTCATGTGACAATTTATTGTAATATTCACTTTATTGTGGTGGTCTGGAACAAATCCACGATATCGCTGAGGTATGCCTGCACAATCTTTATGGAGAGGAATGTATGAGGTCCTTTATTTTAGCAATTCCATTCTTAAGACTCAATTCTACAGAAATATCCTTCCCAAGTATGCAAAGATATAAGGTATTTCATCAAACCTAAGATGCCATTCTTGTAAGACATACCATTATTTTATCTAATTAATACAGAAAAAAATTCTGCCAAGTAAACTGTGTCATGATTATTTTCTTTTCTCTTTTATACTGGTTGAAAGAGCTTTTGCAGACCTATGGAGACATTAATATTTTATCATATATCATAAAACAAAAATATAAGCAAAACTCCTAACATGTCTTCATATTTAGTATATAACAGTTCTCAATCACTTTTTAATTAAGAGTTATTAATATCTGTATTGGCTTTCTAGAGTTTTGGTGGGGCAGTATTTCTTAAAAATGTGCTCTATTTCCTCCAGAATTTTTTTGTAAGCCACTGACAAGAAAAGGGTCCCGATAGAGGACAGCTGGTCCTGAGTCACTTCTTACCCTGCTCTCTGATCCTTTGCCCTGTCTCTTATACAAATATTCTTTCTCTGGATCATTTTTAGTGGTCACTCTGCCTTCTCAGTCTCTCCTTTCCTCACCCAGAAGGCCAATCTAATCTCAAATCTTTAAGTTGAAAATCCAGACCTGCAAGAATGCCTGAGAGAAGAGAAAATTTGGCTCCTCTTTCACTAAATTGTTTGAAACTTGGTTTCCGCTTCATTAATGTGGGTGAGCAACACTGTGCAAAACCAATCATTACTTCCTCTGTGTTCCCACAGTAACTTGAACATGCCTCAATTACATTCTGTGTATTGTATTACTGTTAATCCCGGTCTATTGCCTCACTGAACTGAGAGCTCCTGGAGGGGAGAGACTATGTCTCACTTATCCTTGTACTCCTAGTGTCCAGGACAGTGGCAGGCACAGCATTCCTGGTCATTTAAATATAAACAATCAGCAATAAGGGGAAAGCTAGGCAACTGATACCGTATTAACCCAATGAAATACAGGTGCTCTGAATAAGATATAGTCTCTGCCCGTAACATGTACTTCACCTAGAAGAGGATTTACACCCTGTTTCAGGATATCAAAAACACAAGAGAGCATATGGTAAATGTCATAAGGTAAATTTAAGTAATAGTTAACATTTGATAGATGCTTATTGTGTGTCAGGTGTTGTGCTGGTTTTCCATAACCCATTTAGTCTCAAAACAAACCCATGATGTAGATATTGTTATTCCCATTTTTACAGTTAAGGCAACTTACTGCACAGATGTTAAGTGACTTGCCCACAGGCACAAAGACAGTATGCAACAGATCAGAGATTTGAATTTAGATACCATGACTCCACAATAACTTTGCCAAACTCTTACCTATACTTTCGCCTGAAACAGAGTATGGGAATTCAGAAAGAAGGAAATACTTTCAGCCGGGGAGATAGTGAAAGAAGGAACAAAGGGAATATAGAAACTGAAGAAAAGGGAGGGAATTGCAGGTGAAAGAAATAGCGTGAGCAAAGATACAGAGGTGGAAAAGTTAGCACTTAAGAATTTATTATAGATAAGCGTTCCGATTTGTTCAAGAACAATGGTGGCCTCCTAAATCTCATTCTCTCCACACGATCTCCAAAGTAGTCTTCAGCTTCACAAGATGAGCAAATAAAACACTATAAAACCAGTGTTGTCATCCTAACTGGAAGACAGAGACTACTACTCACTTTAAATTACTTTTTAATAGAAGTAATAAATACCAAATTCCAGCAAAGTTCTCTCTCAGTCTCCCACAACTCACTGTAGCGAGTGAGAAGGTTCTAGAAGAGCTGAGCGAAATGAAGGGCCCTCAGGTAAGCTAGATTCACTCCCAGAGAGAGAAATTCCGCCTTACGTGTGAGAGTGCTGAAAAGAGACCTACTATATCAGAGCGCGGGCGACGAGCAAAGGATGAAAAGCCTAGGAGACTTCAGGTTAGTGGTATGAGAAAGTAAGTCACTGCTTCTGGGAAAGAAGAGGATTAAAAGGAAGAAACTGGTGTCCTTGGGAGACTAAGTGGTAACGGGGAAAAGAAGCAAGGGGGAAATGCTAGATCCTACAAGGCAAAAGAGAACCCCAAAACAGAAGAATACACAATTCATCCCTACCCTCACCAAAAAAAAAATACATATTCTTTAAAGAACTGCAATTCAGTGACAGAAGAGGGCACTCTTAATTTAGAAATTTCATTAACCCTCCTAAACTACTAATTTTGTCTATGGAATTAATAGACATTTTAATAAAAGGACAATTATAATCAAAACATTTCAACTGGGAAAAACACATTTTTTAGGAAACCCACAAACCAGAAAAATGTAACCCAATAAACTGAAATAAACATCTTCAAATAAGCACTGGGGGTATGAAGAAAACACCCTGAGTCAGAAATTCAAACACTAAGAACAGGAATGTTGGAAACATGGCGGAGTGAGAGAGTCCCCTGATCTCTCCCCTTGAAACAACAATAAGCTGAACATCTAAAACTCAACAAAAAGCTTGGAATTCAAAAACTCAACAGAACACCCAAATATCTCAACCCAAAAAGGCTTTCACCAAGACACATTGTATTAAAATTATCAAAAATCAACTACAAAGACAGAATTCTCAAAGCAGCCAGGGAGAAAAAAAACGGTAATTTATAAAGGTAAATCCATTAGATTATCCTCGGACTTCTCAGCGCAAACCTTACAAGCCAGAAAGAAATGGAATCAAATATTTAAACTATTCAGTGAAAGTAACTCCCAGCCTAGAATAATGTATTCAGCTAAGCTCTCCTTTAGATATGAAGGAGAAATTAAGACTTTTCCAGACATACAAAAATCGAGGGAATTCTCCACTACGAAGCCTGTACTACAGGAAATACTGAAAGGGGTTATTTCACCTAAACCAAAATGACCAAAAAAAAAAAGAAAACCATAATTAGGAGTAAAGTCACTATCAGGCAAATAGAAGCAGAAGAGTGCAACCCTTACTAAGAACAGAGCATTATAAGCTTAAATATTAAGAAGAGAATTGCTACAGCAAGATAGTAATGAACGTTCAGCACACATAAGAACAAATTGAGATAACAATGACTGAAAAGGGGGGGATTCAAAGGTCCAAATTTGCAAAGGGGAATGGAGATAAGGCACGCGCAGAAGAAAATGGACTGTATATATATAACTATCCTTTACGTATTCATAATAGTAACCACACGCCAAAGATTCAGAACCATTGTATATAACATAAAACAAGAAGGACCAGAGGGAAAACACACAAAAGCCAACCAAAATAAAGAAAACAGAAGCACAAGGACAAGGAAGCAATGGAAACACTGAGCTGCCAGAAAGCAAAAGAGAAAATGGCTATAAGAAGACTTCGTATTTCAATAATCACCCTAAATGTAAATGGATTGAACTCACCAATAAAAAGGCACAGAATTGCAGAATGGATTAAAAAAAACCCACACAACTATATGCTGCCTCCAGGAGACACATCAGACACATTTTAGCTCCAAAGACAAATATAAACTCAAAGTGAAAGGGTAGAAAATGATATTTCAAGCAAATGGCATTCGTGGAAAAGCGGGAGTAGCGGTACTAATATTGGACGAAATAGACTTCAAAATAAAAAAAAAATAAAGAAAGCTACTAAGGGACACTTCATAATGATAAAGGGAATCATGCACCAAGAAGACAGAGCACTTATTAATATCTCTGCTCCCAATCAGGGAGCCCTGAAATATATGAAGCAATTACTAACAGAACTAAAGAGAGAAACAGACCAAAACATTATCGTAGTAGGGGACCTAAATACTCCACTGTAGGATATGGACAGATCATCCAAACAGAAAATCAATAAGGAAATAACATCCTTAAATGACACATTAGACCAACTGTACATAATTGATTTTTACCGAGCCTTCCATCCCAAAACAGCTGCTTATACATTCTTCTCTAGTGCACATGGAACATTCTCAAGAATCGACTACATACTGGGACATAGAGATAGCCTCAACAAATATAAGAGGGTTGAAATCATACCAACCATATTCTCTGATCATAATGCTTTGAAACTAGAGATCCACTGCAGAAAGAAATCAGGAAGAACCACAAATACACGGAAATTAAACACACTACTGAAGAATAACTGGATCAGAGAAGAAATAAAAAGAAAGATCAAGAGATACATAGAAACAAATGATAATGATAGTACAACATATCAAAACTTTTGGGACATGGCAAAAGTGGTCATAAGAGGAAAGTTCACATCATTACAGGCCTATCTCCAAAAACAAGAATGAGCCCAAATAAACAACCTAATGCTTCATCATAAAAAACTAGAAAAGGAAGAAAAAATGAAACTGAAAGTCAGCAGAAGAAAAGAAATCATCAAAATTAGAGCAGAAATAAATGAAACTGAAAACAAAACAAACAAACAAAAAGATAGAAAAAATAAATGCAACAAAGAGCTGATTCTTTGAGAAGGTTAATAAAATTGACAAACCCCTGGCTAGACTCACTAAAGAAAAAAGAGAAAGGACAAAAATAAACAAAACCAGGGATGAAAGAGGGGAAATTAAGACTGACATTGCAGAAATACAAAGGATCATACAAGAATACTATGAAAAACTATATAACACCAAATTTAATAACCTAGAAGAAATGGACCAGTACTTAGAAAAATACAACCTTCCTAGACTGAATCAAGAAGAAATGGAAAATCTAAATAGAGCAATCGGCAGTATGGAAATTGAAACAATCATCAAAAACCTACCAAAAAGTAAAAGTCCAGGACCAGATGGCTTCACCAGTGAATTCTACCAAACATTCAAAGATTTAATATGTATTCTCCGCAAACTCTTCCAAAAAATCAAAGAGGAGGCAATACTTCCCAATACATTTTATGAGGCCAATCTCACTCTGATACTAAAACCTGGTAAAGATAACACAAAAAAAGAAAACTACAGACCAATATCTCTCATGAACACAGATGCAAAAATCCTAAATAAGATACTAGTGAACCGAATACAGCAATATATTAAAAAGATTATACACCACGATCAAGTAGGCTTCATTCCAGGGACACAGGGATGGTTCAACATATGCAAATCGATTAATGTGATACACCACATAAACAAATTAAAAAATAAGAATCATATGACCATATCAATAGATGCAGAAAAAGCCTTTGACAAGATACAGCATCCATTTATGATCAAAACACTTAACAAAATCGGTATAGAAGGAAAGTACCTTAACATAATAAAGGCCATATATGACAAACCTCAGCCAATATTATACTTAATGGTGAAAAACTAAAAACCAGGAACAAGGCGAGGCTGTCCACTATCATCACTGTTATTCATTATAACATTGGAGGTCCTAGCGAGTGCAATCAGGCAAGAGAAAGATATAAAAGGCATCCAGATAGGAAATGAAGAAATCAAACTATCACTATTTGTGGATGACATGATTCTCTATATAGAAAACCCTAAAGACTCCACAAGAACACTACTAGAAACAATAAGCAAATACAGTAAAGTCTCTGGATCAATGTTCAAAAATCAATAGCGTTCCTATACTCTAATAATGAAGCATCAGAAAAAGAAGTGGAAAAAATAATTCCTTTTGCAATTGCAGCAAAAAGAATAAAATACCTAGAAAAAAATTTAATGAAACAAGTGAAAGACCTATATAATGAAAACTATAAGACCCTATTAAAAGAAATCGAAGAAGATACAAAGAAATAGAAAGATATTCTGTGTTTTTGGATTGGAAGAATCAATATAGTTAAAATGATCATAATACCTAAAGCATTATACAGATTTAATGCAATCTCTATCAAAATCTCATCAGCATTTTTTAAAGAAAAAGAACAAAAAATCATCAGATTTGTGTGGAAGTACAAAAGACCCCAAATTGCCAAAGCCATCCTGAGGGAAAAAAAATGAGGCTGGAGGCATCACTCTGCCTGACTTCAAATTATACTACAAAGCAACAATAATCAAAACAGCATGGTACTGGCAGCAAAACAGACACACTGACCAGTGGAACAGAATTGAGAGTCTAGAAGTAAACTCATATTTATATGGGCAAATAATTTTTGACAAAAAAGCCAAAAACATACAGTGGAGAAAGGAAAGCCTCTTCAATAAATGGTGCTGAGAAAACTGGAAAGCCACCTGCAAAGAATGAAACTAGACTGCTGTCTATCACCACACACCAAAATTAACTCAAAATGGCTTAACGACCTAAATATAAGAACTGAAACAATAAAATGCATAGAAGAGAACATAGGAGCTAAACTCAAGGACCTTGGGCTTAAAGAGGATTTTATGAATTTGACCTCAAAAGCAAGGGAAATAAAAGCTAAAATAAATGAATGGGACTACATCAAACTAAAAAACTCTACTCAGCAAAAGAAATCATCAACAAGGTAGAGAGAACCATCCGAATGGGAAAATATATTTGCAAGCAACATCTCCTAATGTCCAAAATATACAAAGAACTCATATGACTCAATAACAACAAAAAAACAAATGATCCAATCAAAAAATAGGCAGAGGACCTGAACAGACACTTCTCCCTAGAGAACACACAAATGGCCAACGAATATATGAAAAGATGCTCAACGTCACTCACTATTAGGGAAATGCAAATCAAAACCACAATGAGATACCATCTCACACCTGTTAGAATAGCTTTAATCAACAAGACAAGTAATAACAAATGTTGGAGAGGATGCAGAGAAAAAGGAACCCTCATACACTGCCAGTGGGACTGCAAATTGGTACAGCCACTATGGAAAACAGTATGAAAGTTCCTCAAAAAACTAAGAATTGATCTACCACACGATTCAGCAATTCTTCTGCTGGCTATTTACCCCAAAGACTTGAAAACTTATATCCAAAAAGATATTTGCACATCGATGTTCATAGCAGCATTATTCACAGTGGCCAGGACATGGAAGCAACTGAAGTGTCCTACGATAGATGACTGGCTAAAGAAGCTGTGGTACATATATACAATGGAATACTACTCAGCCATAAGAAGAGATGAAATACTGCCATTTATGATAACATGGATGAACCTCAAGATAATCATGCTAAGCGAAATAAGCCAGATAGAAAAAGTTGAAAATCACATGCTATCACTTATATGTGAAATATAAACCTAAAAGCAACAAATGAGCAGGACAAACAAACAGAGACTCATGGGCATAGACTATAGGCTAGTGGTTACCAGAGGACTATAGACTAGTGGTTACTTGAGGTAGACGGGGTAAAGGTCAAATATAGGGTTTAGGGGGAGGGTGAAGTGGATAAAGGGGATCAAATATATGGTAGCTGAAGGAAACTGAACTTTGGGTGATAAACACACAATAGAATATACAGATGTCAAATGATAATGTACACATGAAAATTATATAATTGTATGAACCAATGTTACCCCAATAAACTTAATTAAATTTTTTTTAATTAAAATTAAAAAATTTAAAAAAACCTTAAGAACAGAAATGGACAAAAAGCAGGGAGGAAAAGAATAAAGGTGACTGAATTTAGGAAAGAAACGAAAGGAAAAAACAAATCCATATCAGAAATAGTCAGAATATCATGGTGCCCAAAGAAGGATAGGTTAGAATAAAAATTTAATAAGGAGATTAAAAAAATACAGGAAAACAACTAAAAAGAATTAAAATGAGATTATAAAAAGGAGAATAAAAAATAAAGTGGTCAAAACAGAACATAGGCAAAGATCTAACATATGTATAATTAAAGTCTCTAAAGAAGAAAAACATTGAAACACAATTAACATTTACTTTACAAAAATTAAAAATATAAACACTGAAAAGACCCACCAGATACTTGAGAAAGCTCACCCAGAACAATCAACCCTGAGACTTATCCAAGTAAAACTACTAGACTTTAAAGATAAAGAAAAATCCTCAACATCTCCACCCAAAGAACTGAACAAATAAGATCCAAAGGCAAAAGAATGAGGATGCACCAGACTTCTCAAAATGTAAATAAAAAGGAAGGCAACAAAAAAACCTGAATATTAATGAAACGCGAATCGAGAAAGCATGAAGATTTTTATATCCAGCCAAGCGATCTTTCAAGTATCAAGGCAACAGAGAAGTTTTAAACATGAAAGAACTCAGGGAACACTGTACTCTTGAGGAATCTACTAGATGATGAGCTTCATCCAAGAGTTAACTAGGGAAACTTCAGCAAAAGCATTGATAGTGACCAGCTAATTCATTAAACTGTAGACCTAAGACAAAAATAAAGGGTGGGCCATGGTGAGAGAATAAACTGTAAATGCTATATGTTCTGATAAAATAAAAATATGGCAAATGAAAAATTGGAAAGAGAAGGCATAGAGAAAAAAGAAAACAGAATAGAGTACTTTGAATGTCATATAGTCAATAAATGGAAGATAAAAGTAGGCCATTAAAAAACTGACAAACCAGATGGTGGAAAGTTATAAAAGAAAACAGGAGGTAGATTACCTTAAAAAGCTGTAAAGGCAACCATTAGAAAAAAATACATATAAACCTTCCCCAAAATAAATAAATATATGTAAATATATATTTAAAACAGAAAAAAAAAATCACACCATGCAGAGAAAGAAATATAGAAAATATAACATAAAATAATAGGACAGATTTGAGTCCAAACACATCAGCCTTATCAATAACTATAAGTGGATTTAACTTTCTTATTAAAAAATAAAAGATTTTCAATTTGTCTCATAATGTAAGATCCAACTATATCTGGGAGACCTAAAATAAAGTGATTCAGAACAGCTGAAGATAAAATGATAGACATTAGTGGAGAAGACAAATGAGACATGTAAGAAAGTAGGGGTTGCGTCCTGATATTGGTAGAACTGAAGTCAAAAAGTGCTAAATATGAAAAAAGACACTTTTTAACGCAAAAAGCCACCGTTTGCAATGAAGATAAAATGAAATGCAACTATTGGTATAAAGCAAAAAGAAAAGCATAAGAAAGGATATAATAAATATGAAAGCAGAAATTAATGATGCAGAACAGGGGTCAGCAAATTTTTTTCTATAGAAGGTCAGACGGTAAATGCTTTAGGCTTTCTAGGTCAGCCTGTCACAACTACTCAACTCTGACTCTGTAGCACAAAAGCAGCCACAGATACTATGTAAATGAGTGGCTTGGCTGTGGTCCATAAAACTTTACTATAAAAACAGGCAACAGGCCAGATTTGACTCGTAAGACATAGTTTGCTAATTCCTGATGTAGAGGAGAAAAAAAATAGTAGATCTAATTAATTAAACAAAATCTTGGCTCTTTGAAAATACTAATAAAATAGACAAACTGCTAGCTAACTTAATCTAGAAAAAAGGAAGAAAATGCAAATAAAGGGAGAAATAATCATTGAAACAATAGAAAATTCAAAAAGTTAAATGAAAGTACTTTGCAGACTTCTATGCCCATAATTTTGAAAACATAGATGAAATGGGTATTTCCTAATATACTTTACCTAAATTGACCCCAATGGACATAAAAAGCTTAAACAGACCAATATCCATAGGGAAAAAAGAGAAAGTTATCAATGAACTGCCACAGAATATCTCTATGCTCAGACTGTTTCACGGGAGAATTCTACCAAACTGTGAGAGACCAGATACTCTGCTACATAAATTATAAAATAAAGGAAACCTTCCAAATAACAAAGGGCATAATAATGCAGGAAACCTTGTAAATTCTTTTTCTGAAGGAACAAAAATACTAATGCCTAAACCTGATAAAGGCGGTACGAAGAAAGAGAGAAAACCATAAACCAATATAATTGTGAATATTGATGTAAAAATACTAAAGAAAATATCAAAGATCGGAGTCTCATAACATAATAATACGGCATGACCAAGTGGGATTTATTTCAGGAAGAGAGGGAAAAAGGCAGAGAGGGAACAAGAGCAAGAGAACAGGCAAAAGAGAAATTTAAAATTATATCAAATTAAAAAGTTACAAGGAAATAGAAAAAAAACTTATAGTTAGCTTTCCCTTGCATTGTATTAATAGTTTAGACTAAGAAGGAAGTGATCTTTTATCTGATTTCAGCCTAGGAGACAGCAGTCTTGGAGCCTCTTTTTCTGTACACATGATCTGAATATGGTAGTCCTGAAAAAAATGAGAGGAACCTATTGGCTCCATGCCATTTATCACCCATTTAGTGAAGGGCTCCAATTCCAAATCTTATTCATCTTTATTTACCCCAGGGGTATGGTCCTACCTAGCTGAATCTCCAATGTCATTATCTTAATTAAAATAAAACGAGTTACTCTCCCGTTTTTGGCATATTTTACAAATAATTGGATGTTCCATGTAAAATATATGCCAATTTCTGGCCTAACCAACTGCAAGTATGAGTTTTTTCAGGCTAATGGTTTTATAAGAGAAACAGGCTGACTTCAGACATAATTCTTCGACCACAGAATACTGTTATAATATTTATCATTTTGTGGAAAAATATCAGAATGAATGTTAAGTTCTTATGATCCTTATTATCTTTTGTTTGGACTCGATTCTGTGAACAGGAATCAGTTTATGGGGAAGTTTTATAAGGTTGCCATAGATCTCACACGATACATGCTATTAGAAAACCTGCAAAATAAACCACCTTAACAGTTATGGTATTCTACCAGGGCATAGAGGGGAGAATGTTCTGTCTCCCCTTCTTTTGATTTTTTTTTTTAACTTACCAACACTATTTTAGATGTAACTAAATGAATGTAATCCTTTGCCAAAGAGGACAGAAAAACAAACATTCTCTTATTCATAAATGATATGGTTTTAAAACCCCCAAATAGAAACAGTCTAAATAGACAGTTGGCTTTGCAAAGTAAATATTGTCAGGGGAAAAAAAAGGCTACAAATCAACTATTTTGAAAGCAAAGTTACTATGTAATATGTTAAGAGAACAAAAATTTAAGTGTAAAAACAAAAACCAAATATAGGGGAGGACAGTACTAAAATTTAGTAGACTGTATTAGCCCTACCTGAGAATAAAGAAGGAACAGAAACAACTGGAATGGAAGTTTACCAGCTGAAAACTCAGCTGGGCCTGCTCAAACAGTAGGATAACTCAGTGGGAACTGGCACCCTGAAGCCTTATCTCTCCAATGCAGAAAAGGAACTGGTGGCAGGAAGGAATGCTTCAGTCAGTCCCCATCAAAGCAGCACAGACGGTTCAAGTCTTAGAAATTCAGTTCTAAAGAAAGGTGGGACTTGGGTGAAGAAAACCACTAACCTAAGACACTTCCTGGACCTCATTAGACCAGTGAAAGCACAAGGTCCAGAAACTCAGCAGCAGCTGAGAGTAATTCTCCAGGGAAGACAAATGTGAAACCTCCTAACCAGGAAGCAGGACTCATAGGCAAGGCATTCAATAATAAGAGCCAAAGGAGCTCAGAACTAAAATAATTTCTGGGATCTTTCTAGGAACAGAGAAACTCAGAGGAAAGAGCAGAAAATTGGGACAGTGAGGTGGCATGCAAGACAATGCATTTCACTTGAAGAGTTTCCTACTGTTCCTACTGCTATATTGTGGGTTACCCAGCTCACAAAGAAAGGAGGCTCATTCATGAAAGAGAAAGATCTTTAGCAGTGGTAGAGAACTGTTAGAAACGGGGCTCAAAGGAGAAAGGAAAATGAAAAGGTTCTAAATACTTGGGATGGGCACCAAGAAACACCTGGAGCCACCACTACAAAGTTCTAAAATTTTCAAGCAAAGAGAATTTCTCTCCCTCCAAAAGGTACGGGAAGCCGAGTGTCAGACTGAATTCAAGTAATGTCATGAGAAGAGGTTATTTTCCAAATTAAGTTTGAATACAAAGGTGATGGGCTCCAGACTGCTTTATAACCTATAGAGGCTGAAATATCATATGCTAGATTCTACTTACTACTGGTAATTTGGGGTCCAGTAATAGTTGATTTGTAGCCTTTAATGGGGACTGCAAAGAAGGTAACAGTGGATTTACTTTCTGAACCTGGTACCATGACCCCTGATTATACTCGAGCTAGAGTTTAGACCTCATCTCCTACCACTTTCTCCAACTCACTCTGCTCCAGCCATACTGGCTTTGTCGATGTTCCTAAAACATGCCAAGGACATGTCTGTCTCAAGACCTTGTCGCCCGGTGGTCCCTCTGTGCATGGCTTACTCTCTCACTTCCTTCAGATCTGTGCTTAAATGTCACTTTATAATAAAGGCCTTTCCTGACCACCAGTTGTCACTCCCTTTGCCTTGCTTTGTTCATCTTAACACTAAGTCCCATCTAACATATGATATCTTTCCTTGATTGTTTATCTCTCTTCTTCCCTACCCCCTGGGTCCAACTCCATGACAGCTAGGACTGTTTTATTGCTGCTACATCATCAGCACCTGCCTGACACATAGTAG
This sequence comes from Pteropus medius, assembly GCF_902729225.1. Lineage (NCBI taxonomy): Eukaryota > Metazoa > Chordata > Mammalia > Chiroptera > Pteropodidae > Pteropus > Pteropus medius. The sequence goes on from NW_024344374.1 coordinate 6,190,415, forward strand.
GCAGTAGGCAAGAAATAAAGACTTACTAAACGAACACATTTATATCTCTATGGCATTTGACAAGTGCCTGGACTGACGAGGCACTAGATTCTGAAAATATAATTTTGTTTTCTCTTTTTAATAACTTAATATTTAGTAAGAAGCAATAGATGTACTGATTAAGAATGAGGGGCCTAGAGCCAGACTGCCTGAGTTCAAATCCCACTTGCACATCTTGCTAAGTGCGTGACCTTGGAAAAGGTACCAAACTTCTCTGTGCCTCATGATACTTATCTGAAAAATGAGAATAACAGCAGTGCCTTCCTCAGACAGTTTGGTAGGTTTGAGCTGATTCAAAGAGAGCACTTTGAACAGTGCCCAGCATATACTTAGTGCTCAATAAACATACGTATTATCGTCATCATCATTATTATATACTGGGAACTGTTCCGAACATTTCACTTGTATTATGTCGCATAATGATCACTCAGAAGGTAACTGAGGTTTAGGTGCGAAAACAACATAACTAATCCTTTGGCTGTTTTAAAAAATTGAAGTGGGACATAAAATCAACCACTTTAAAATGTACAATTCGGTGACATTTACTACATTGACAATGTCGAGCAACCATGACGTAACTTTTCTTTTCTAAGGGCACTGGTGAGTATGGAGAGAGGCCTCAGGAAAGCAGGAGCAGGGCCCATCCCGTTCTACGGCTCTCCTTCAAAGGGGGCGGCCTCTCCACTTGGCAGCCCATAAATTTGTTTGTTAAATCCAATCGATTAAAAAACGAAAGAAATTGTAGAGACCTCTGTGTCCCTTCCCACGAGGGAGAGCTATGGAGTCGACAGAGCTGGCCTCTACATGGCTTCCTCACAAGGCCTCATGGCCTCTCTAAGGAACCTGACCTTCATTAGGCCCCTGTTCTCTATGTTGGGTTACTGTGCTCGCACACGGTCCAGTCAGGAGGCCTCCTCATCCTGCTGGTGCTGACACAGTGCAGCTCACATTTCTGATCCCCTGGAAGGTGGTTCTAGTTGTCCATAATGATGACCCTTAGGGCTCAGCTGTCTTAAATTTGGGGTGAGAGACAGGAGGCCTTACAGTATTCTCAATCCATCACCACCAGTCCCTTCCTAGTCTATATCTTCTATGAGCCAGTGGGGAAGGGGATAGGTGGTAAGATTCAGGCACCCTGAACCCTAGACAAAGCTGGTAGCTTGTCAGAACTAGAACCCAAGTCTCTTGATTCCCAGATTAGCATTCTGTATGCTCCCCCACATTGTACAATTCACATACTTCACTTATCTTGAGATACAAAACAGAAGGACATGCACACCTACCTGCTAAATATTTAGTAATGTTTATCAAATATTACTAAGCCTACCTGCTGGTGCAGTTGTTATTCTTATTTGCACTGAGCGCTGCTCAGGAGATCTCAGTCGGGTGATGTTCACTGTGTATTCAGTTGCCGGATACAGATCTAGACACACTACAGAAGTTTGTTCTCGCGTTGTGAGGTTAAATGATGTTGCATGATAAAAATCATTCAGATACCACCTTCGACCCAGAACTTTAAACTGTCATGAGATTAAAAGAAAGTGTTGCATTAAATTTTCTGTTGCCTTGCAGATATCTAGACTATAAGCAAAATAATGATAGAGCAAAAAGGTTCCTTCTATTTATCTTCACTCGCTTAGAATTACTTTTACTACAATAGCAGGCTAAAGTGGGGAAAGACTTTATGAAGTTACCCTACCTATCCTATTCGACTTCCCCCTGAAACAGTTACAGGGCTAAGCTTAAAACGCATAACTTCATCTCAGATAAACAAAACGTCAGGCTAGTCTAAGGTAATCCTTTGATGCCCACCCAGTGAAGGAGATTGCACTGGAGCTACTGGGCAAAATCTTTTTCATTTCTTTTCATTCCTAAGGAATCCATAGATAAGCCTCATGGAACAGAGTTTTTAAACTTTATGAGAACTACTCCAAATTATGCATTCAAAGCAACTGTGCAATGGAACTTGTTCTTTTCTAGTTGAGCTCTCAAGGATGGAATCCTCACACATGCTGTTAACCCAATCAGACTCTAACTGCCAACTCAAGTTGCAGGTATACCGTAGGGACCTATAAGGGAAAGTATATGTAATGGTCCCAGAAGTAATATGATAAGCCCTTGATCAATCCGTGCACTTTACCTGGACGTTCATGTGTTTAGTGTTTCCTCTGATGATCATGTCACTGGCTATCCCATCCCCTATCCTTCCCCATCACTGTCATCCTTCCACTCATCCAAGACCCTGACACAGGGCTCACGGGGAGATTCCTCTCTCTCTCAATTCCTAGCATTCTCTTGAGTAACATAAAGGTCCTTCCTTATACATAAGCCATCAAAACCTGGCCTCAGAGTTTCTTGAGCTCAACGCTATGGATTTTTTCCTCTCCATGTTCGCAACTCATATCCACAGCCACATCCCAGACTGTGTCATCATTGGAACTTCTCCACCAAGATCTTCCAATCCCCAAGAAGAATCATGGTATTATATGGTTTAAATTTTTCTTTTTTTGCCTTCTAGTGAGACATAACGTGTTCATGTATGTTTTAGCAATGTGTATATCCTCCTTTGCAAATTACCTTTGAATGTTCACTTTCTAGATTTAAGAATGTTCCACGTGTTACTTAAATTATTCTTTGTCTAACATATTAACAGTAGTAATATTTTTCAGTTTAACTTTTTAATCATTTTAGTGTAGGAGTGAAAAATTATTTATTTTCTTACCCAAGTAGTTAACCGATTATCTCAGAACCATTTATTTCTGTACTTATTTGAAAATCATTTTTCTTAAGTGACACATTTCTTTAACAGATAATATAAGAGATCTTCTTACTTGGTATATTTGTTCTGATGCAACTTTCCTAGAATGCCTGTTCAATTTCAAACAAGCTTCATTAAATATTGAGATATTGAAAATTCCATCATCTTCTAAGAGATCATCTTCTAAAAAATAAGAGAGAACACAGAAGGTCTATCATCTTAGGAAAACATTATCATGGCTAATTACAGTTGAAACTTTGACATCTGAAGAAGGCCGACAGGGTATTTAACAGCAAGAGTATTATACTTGGCTTCAAGTCCCGGCTCTACGACTTCTTAACTGCATGACCTTGGCTAAGACACTTAACCCCTCTGAACCTCAGTTTCCCAAATTGTGAAATCAAGTAATCCAGTTTGCTTTTCTTACATCATAAGCTGTTGAAAGAATCCAATGAAGTAATGCATATTTAAACATTGCTGTAAACTGACAAAACGGGGATTTTTTTTTTTTTTAGAAAGTTAATCCTATCTCTTGGATAGTCCATAAGTAAAATGCCATTAAGGTAAACATTTCAATAGCCAGAAAATCTGAGAATAAAGAAAACGGTGAATAAAGGCAAAGGCCACAGAATAGAACTCTCGGAGCGAGTGTTTCCTACTTAGGAGATGACCAGAAAGTAGATGATCAGGAAAGATGTCGGTTCTCACACTAGACAGTATTTGAAGAGCTATGCAGATGAGTGCTAAAGCAGTAAAACAATCAGAAACAGACTTATTTCAACCACTGTACAGAAAAAAGTAATTTCATGCCTCCTGTAGTCTAATTCATTCCTTCGATGTTCTATTTTCTTAATGTAAGAAGAGGTTTGTTAGTAATGAATAAAGAACTCACAGACAGCCCAGGAGTACCATGACTAACTTTCAAGGAAAAGCAAATTTCCTAACAAACAAGCCTGCATGCTTTCTACAAATGAGAAAAAGTTTAAATGCCTATCAGAGAAAAGTTTCCACGTAACTACCTTTTATGTATATTTCTCCCATGGGAATCTCTGCTACCTAAGAAGTAATAATGATTACAAATTATTTTATTCAAAATCAGAGGTGTCCACAAAATTTTAAATATAACTGACATATGTAGCACAAGGCAATTAACTTGAAGAAAATATTCTTGGTTATAATAGGAAATGTAAAAATATGCTTATGAGAGTGAATCTGAAGACCTATGACATGTGCTCTCCTTTATCTTCACAACTTTTATTTTAAAGATTTCATAAGGACATCGGAAACAAAAATTGCCATATGTATGCAAATGATTTTGAGACACACCAAATATATGTATTAAGAAATACCACACACAGTATCTGTCTATACACAAACAGAATATAAAGCAGAACTACTGTCTGCGTAGCTCCCATCTCAATATAATTTTCCCACTAGTAGCCATTATAGCTGGAACTCAAGGGAAGATGGCAATGTGAACAAAGGCATCTGGCTCCCACTTCCCACTCCCAAACCAGAAAGAGGTGACTAAGAATAGTAAAAATGGGTCAAAATTTGCATCGGGGTTGGTTGCCATACACAAGGCAGAAACATGAAGACATTTCTGCTTAGCATAGTGTGGAAGAGAGCGGATGAAAGAAAGGCATTGAGAGCTACTGTGCAACATGCCTTCCAAACAAAAGGAGCATAGTCTCAAAGTCTCGAAGGATGGAACGGGAGGAGAACTGGGGTCCACAGAGGCCGGGGCTAGAAGCAAAAACAGACCACGGGACAAATAAGTGATGAATACCCCTTCTGCAGCCATTTATCCCACTGGTTCCTGATCCTAACTGCACATCAGAATCACCCAGACACAGAAGATCTGAAGTAAAGCTTGGGCATCTGTATTCCTTTCTTTAATTCATCAGGCAATCTGATAGGCAGCCAGAGTAAAAAGTATATGTGCTACTGCTGCTGCTGCTGCTACTACTACTAGTAATAATAATACTCCCTCTTTAGCATGCTGGAAATCTTCTAAGGGGAATCCTAGGGACCTGGAGGTTCCACCAGCCTGGGTTGGCAGAAGGAAGGACTTGGTTCTTTCCTGCTTCCATAGGGTATAACACCATAACAAAGCCAAGCAACGCTGAGCTGGCCCAAGAGCTACAACTTCACCAATCGAGATAGCAAAGTGTCAGAAACAAAGCTCAGGGCAGTGGGCTTTCTCACAGCCGCTCCCCTAAAAGGACACTAGATCATCCAACCAGCAGTAAATTCTTCAAAATGAGATCTGAGATGAGCATATTATCCAATAAAAAAGGAAGATCAAAGAGAATGCCATCCGTTTTATTATGAGAGAAATATCACACCTAGAGAAAAGTTTTATCTTCCAAGGATAAGTAATCTAGAAGGGGATGGGCGGGGGGGAGGGGAGCCTATGAAATGATTCTACAAAGAAAAAGAAAGAGATTATGCTCAGGAGGCAAAGAATGAACATACTTTTGGGGAATCAAATGAGCCAAGTAATGATAAAATTAGGCAATATTTGTTTTATACTTTCAGCAAAAATTTTTAAAGATTAAGTCACACAGATAAAGGATGAGATAAGTGAATGCAATAGCTGAGAGGACACTGGTTGAGAGAGGCAGAAATAAAAAGGGAACTAGATCAGACAAAGAAACAAAGGAAACGAAAGTGTAACAACAGAATTAAAAGTACATTAGAGCCAGATGGGAGGAAGGTTGGGAGTGAAAAAGGAGGAAGGATTAAGAAGCATAAATTGATAGTTACAAAATAGTCATAATTACAAAATAGTCATGGGGATGTAGTAAAGTATAGCATAAGGAATCTAGTCAATAATATTGTAATAACTATGCATGGTGTCAGATGGGTACTAGATTTATCAGGATGATCACTTTGTAAATTATATAAATGTCTAAGCACTATGTTGTACACCAGAAACTAATATAATATTGTATGTCGACGATAATTTAAAAATTTTTTAAATTATTAAAAAGAAAATAAAATGCATTAGAAATAATAAAGATCAGAAATGATGATGCATACATGCATAAATGCGTACAGAGAACAAATCTGCCACATACCCACAGAAGGCAGAGGAAGAAGACATGGATATAAAACAGGAGAAAATGAAAGACCAATGCAAACAGATAAATTCCACATAGGAGTATCTGAAGAGCCAAAAAAACAAAAAAACAAAAAAAAAACCCATGAAAAAAACAAAGCAATAATCAGAAATTTAATGAAAGAAAATGTTCATAATGTGTAAATAGACCAAATTCTGAAGGTCCGAAAACCCACAGGGTATTAGGAAAATTTAGTAAAAAAAGAAATTAACACTTATATCACCCAGGACTGAAGTTTCACCAGAGAAGGGATTTCTGTCTCATTCACTGTTGAACTCCCAATACCTAAAACAAAGTCAAACACACAGTAGGTGGTCAATAAACATTTACCATGTGCATGAATAAGTGATTAAAGTCTTGAATTTCACACGTAAAGAAAGCCTCTATGATATCCAGGCTGAAAAATCAGATTATCTACATAGGATTTTTTTAAAAATCACACTTTCAAATTCCTCTTTTACAACTTTAAATTCCCAAAGCCAATGTGAAATACCTCCAGAATTCTGACAACAAAGGTTATGGCCCAAGAATTTTATCTTCAGTCAAGCTCTCGTTCACTTGTGAAGTCAACAAAAAGATATTCTCAGATAATCATGGGCTCAGAAAGTATCCCATTCCTTAGCAAGGAGAAGATGGAAATCATTGTGCAGAGAGATAAATAAAAATATGGGGAAAAAAATAGAGAAACTTTTGTATGAAAAAGTTTTAATACAGATTTTCTGGCAGTAAGCATTGAAACTATTAAAACACATACCCATTTAAGTAATTGTTATAAATATTGCTATAAGTCAATATAAAAATAAATTCTTTAAAGATGTAAAACAAGTTAAAAGTAATTAAAGATAAGAATCTGGCAACAAAATGCCGTGTTAAAATAATAATGTAAGAGAAGCTAGAGGGGAAGAAATAAAAGGAAATAAAGAACACTAACTTCCAAATCTTATTCAAGGAGAAGTTAACACTGGTAATTAGAAAAATAAACACTAAAATAGGATTTTTTTTCTTTGTTTTTTGACTTAATGGAGATTATTTTTCTCAAAATTCTGGAGTTTGGAAGTCCAAGTTTGGTTTTTTGTTTGTTTTTTAGTATGTAATGTAGATTAAAAGCAAAATCTATACTGTCTGAAATAGAAAATCTGTATAGCAAATAGAAAATAATGGAGATCGCAAAGTAGCTAAAAAAGAGAAAAGTAAGATGACAGAAGAAAGGAAAATTGTATCACAAACAACATTAATGAAAGTTGCTTAACTTATCTGCTCAAAAAGCTTTTCTCAAAAAGTTTTCTCTACATATGCAGTCTCCTAAAGTACATCTATAACAATGTTATCCAGATAGCTTTTAAGAACAAAAGTGGGTGAAGGCATGCTGTGCAAACAGAAGCACAAAGAAACCAAGAAAACCAATATTACTAATCAAAGTATAAGTCAAGGCAAACAATATTAAAACAAAGTAAACCATTTGTTACTAGTGCAAATTAGAATTTACAATTAAGATATCAGTTATGAATATAAATTTCATGATATCAAAATGTGTGACACAAAACAATTAGAATTTCTAAGAGAAATTGAGAAAAATGGCAATCCAAGTAAGGAAAAAAAAACAATTTCCCAGAAGTCCTGGAAGTCCTTAATTATAGAGCTGCCTTAAGACTAGATTTAACTCTACCTAAGCAAGCATTCTGCTTTATTTTTCCTATTACAGTTGACATACAATATTATAATAGTTTCAGGTGTACAGCATAGTGGTTAGACATTTAGATAACATATAGAATAATCAATTTGATAAATCTAGTACCCATCTGATACCATGCATAGTTATTACAATATTACCGACTATATTCCATATGCTGTACTTTACATCCCCATGACTATTTTGTAACTACGAATTTGTACTTCTTAATCCCTCCCCTTTTCCATCCAGCCCCCTCAATCTCCTCCCATCTGGCAACTTTCAGTTTGTTCTCTGTATCTATGAATCTATGAATCTGTTTCTGTTTTGTTTGTTCAATTATTCCGTTTTTAGATTCCATATATAAGTGAAATCTTACGGTAATTGTCTTTTCCTGTCTAACTTATTTCACTTAGCATAATACCCTCTAGGTCCACCCATCCACGTTGCTGCAGATGGCAAGATTTCATTCTTTTTTATGGCCTAGTAATATTCCATTGTTTTTATGTACCACCTCTTCTTTATCCATTCATCTATTGATGGATACAGGTTGTTTCCACATCTTGGCTATTGTAAATAATGCTGCAAAAAACATATGGATGCATATGTCTTTTCCACTTAGTGTTTTGGGTTTCTTCAGATAAATATCCCAAAGTGGAATTACTGGGTCCTTCTTTGTTTCTTCTAGATTAACGTGCAAATTTAATCCAATTCCACTTAAAATTTCAGAAAGAGGAAAGCAGTCTGGAGACATTAAAAATCTCAGCCATGGTCATCCAACTCTTCAAGGCAAAGTTAAGATGCAAAACCAGGTCTGTCTGACCCCAAAGTCCATGCTTTCCCAGTGGAAATTAACTTGAAGAAGTAATCAGATACTAGTAAAAACAGCTGACACTGAACAGCAAATTGAATAGTGACGGATGAGTCTGAAGTCCTGGGATGATCTTTTAAAGAAGACATATTTCCAATAAATTCAAAGCAGTTTGTTATTAATTTCGTACAAACTTCTCTAATTAATTACTGTATTAATATCTTAAAAAGCGAACAGATTTTTAAGATATTATAATATCTTTTCTTACATATTATTTACTTAGAAATCATTTTGTTTTATTTATATACAAGCACCCAGGGACCTACTTTGTGTAATCTCTTAGTTGGCTTTATATTAAGATTGGCAGTTTTTTTCAATTATTTCTACCACATCCATATTACTTCCCATTCCTAGTGGCAGCAATAACTGAGGATTGAAGTACATTTTCTTAAGCGAGATATCAAACAGCTGATTGAGAACTACTTCAACTCCCCCCAAATAAAAAATGACCCCAATGGCTTCTCAGGGTTTTGCTTATAAGGTATTTAATTAGTCCTAACACCCTATAACCAGAATTATTTGAAATGTTGTAATTGTCACAATGTTATAAAATTCCACGTCACGACTATGTGCAATGAGGTTTATTACTACTTCATGAAGCTCCTTCCTGTCGACTTTTCTTTTCACCCAACATTTACCCTCCTGCATCCTAGGACTGCCTCCTCCTATCCAGTTGCCTGCTGTCAACTTGATCACCCAGCCCCAATTAATCCTGAGGTCAGTTCCCATCCCAGATGTAAAGCTGATGGATCGGCATCCCTGGCTTCTCCTCTCTCATAAGCAAGAGTAAGAAATGACCTATGCATTTCCTACCAAAGACAAGTCATGTGGCTACCCTCTACTGCCTTAGATAATTGAGAATTGACTGCATCATCATCTAATATGCCTTGTTATTACTCTCCACTTCAACTAGAGGCCACAGCTGAGAGACAAACATCTCAGAAAGCAGCTGTGAACTCTGTCGTCAGCTAATTCTGAAGCACGTTTCCCCCACATCCTGTGCTTAGTGTTTTGTAGGAGGAAATGAGACTTCACCTCCACCTACCAGCTGTCTGGAACCCAATGATGGCTGGCACAGAGCGTCTGGGAGGGGCAGTGGAAATGCTCACGGTGTAGTTGGTGCCTGGGTACAGATCTAGGCACACTTCTGGGGTCCCGCTGTCGGTGGTCAGGTTGACTGTCTCCTCATGAACTGATTCCGTAGGGTCTGCCCGGTGTCCTTTTATGTATACCTTTGTGAGAGGAAAAGACAAGAGAACATACCAGGACTCCAGTTAAAACAACTGAGAGACTTTATCATGCTAGATCCTATTCTCCTACCACTGCACACGGCACTGCTCATCCAGGAAAGAGAAATAAGGTAAACCTCTGCTGTCAGGTATCTGATGATGAAGTCTGATCAGGCCAGTAATCAATAAACCCTAAGAAGTGATATAAAATGAGGAGTCCCTCTAGGGAGTGCTACCCTGCACACGAATGACCAACGATCAATGGAAGCAGCCACAACCTAAGAACCACTCGCTGCATCCTGTCACCAAGTCAGCAGACGCTTCTAGGCTTACTCTGGAGGAGTGAGATACAAGTGCCTGGAAACAAGCGATAATGAGGACACCAAATATAAATACATCCCCACACACACACCTTGTCCAATGGCAACTATATTAAACACAAAATGTGAAGTAAAATAATCCAGATATCTTAAAAAGTCTGTTCACTTTTTAAAAGGATGATGAGATTGGAAAGTAATTAGACCAAGATGCTCTTCCAGAAGCAAGTCCCTCCAGCTCGTATTCCCATGGGTTACCATTTCTGCCCTAGCAGAAAAAAGTAGATCACTTGCTTACCACATACATGATCTGGTTGTTTATTCTTCCAGGGTTTACTTGCCACCTCATGCAGGTGTTATCAAACACTGATACATCATTAATTTCTGTGATTATTTCTAAAATAGAAAAAGAGAGAGTCCACTCACAAAATGTATCAATGGGCTTTTGGAAAAATCCTAATGGGGACCATTCATGCTTTGATTCAGAGACTGATTCAGGTCAATCACCCAATTTATCTTCATCACAATTTATCTTCATCGCGAATGGTCCATGACCTGACTTGAAGGAAAAGGAAAGATTCTTGCTCGAGTATGGGTAAGAATTCCAACCTGTGATTGGTCCGAGAGGCCACTGGATGCCACTGGCGTTCTACTACTGCCAGATGGAAGGAGACCCACGGCTATGCCCTGAGTCTTCCCTGGAGCTGCACAGGTAAGATCTGCTTCTGGCCTCTTCATCCCACCCGGCTGATGGATCACGCTTATTTTCAGGTCACTACTGTCCCCAAGAGGGAAATGACGTGCACCACCACACAGAACTGTTCCTTAGGAGCAGCTTAGGGTAAACTAAATAAATTCTCCCTGGATACTTTTGGGAGTCTTTGAACTGAAACTACTTAATCCTGATCTATCAAGAAGCCACTGATTTCTTCGAGTTGTTCTGCTTCTTTTAAATATTCAGCATATATTTTATGTAATGAAATCGGCCGCATGGGAGGCCATATTGGGGTCCTGGTTCCCTGAGGAAACAGTTTCCAGTGGACCCACTTAACTGCCTAGGAAGTTGTTTAGATGGGAAAAGGGCAAGAATCTAGCTTTTTATCTATTCCCTGCAGATAAGTAAAATTATATTTGCAGATGACACGATCTTGCCTATAAAAAAAATCCTAAAGAATTCACACATAAGACTAACCAGAGCTAAGAAAGGAGTTCAGCAAGGCTGTAGGGTACAAGGTCATTGTCTAAGAGTCAATAGTATTTTTGTACATTAGCAAGGAACAACCCAAAAATGAAATTAGGAAAACAATTTTATTCACAATAGCATCAAAATAATAAAAGTCCCTGCAGATAGAAGCTCCCATACTATCATCCCTGGAGGAGAAACACCACATTTCACCAAACAGGAGTATCTCACTGCCCAAATTCAGGCTTTCCCATTGAATCAAACATCCCTTACGGAGTATTTAGAACCTCTCAGCTTCATCTGTCCTTCTCCAGCCCTCCATGGGTGTTGACAATATGACTGTGTCTTGACTCCCATTCTGGGGCTTCCCTGCTGGAGCACCCACACCTGACTGAGCACATGCAACCTGAAAGTGCAGGTGAATTAACATCCCATGGGGACAGGAGACAGTAGATAAATATTCCCCCTATCCCTCTGCCCTCTGAAGGGCAGACCTACAAAGACCTCTCAGGGTGCTGCTGCACAGATGCAGGAATCACTTGCACCTAGTGGACCCAGTGTAACACGGCATCCTGATATCGGCTCTTCTTCCTCCCCTGCTTGACTCCCCTTCACCCTCCCCACTGCTTCCCGGGACATCATTCCCTATCATATGATAGACACAAGCCCTCTGCCTCGGGCTCCATTTTCTGGAAAACTCAAAGAAAATCTCTCATCAAAAAGAGTGAGAAAGATAATTCTCCTTCTCAGAAAATGGCTCTCCTCAACTCAGCTCCAGTTCCTCCCTTCTAGTAAATCTCTTTTCAGCCTCTAAGTGGGAGAGGAAGCCTGCCCATTAGGCACCTGTAGGGTTCACTCATTTCTCTTCTACTCAGAACCAATGCCACCTTTGGATAAACTGTAGTCTACTGATCTCTTGGACGATTTTACACCTTGACTAAATCATCCCACCAGCAGCATTACAGAGATTCTATGTCCCACATTACCTAGTCTTGGGTAAGCCCAGGTCAGCTATCAGTAAGTGAGAATAAACGGAAGTAGAGAGGAAAACAGGCAAACTCATGGAGAGACGCTAAAGGATCACCTAGGGCTGTCTAAAGCATTCCTGGGTCTCCACTTCAACTTTTCCCGGAGCACGGAGAACTTGAAATCAAAGAAATACTCCAGTTGCGAACATAGGTTCCCTAAGAGATGTAAAGATCCTATTGGTTCACCCGCTTGGGTTGTATAAAGATGATGGTGGCACCAGGGTTTTATCAGCTTACACGAGCCCCAAATATCCCCGGCCCCTTCCCTCTCCACTGACCCTCGAAACCCTTAAGCTGTGGACTCCTCTGCTCACTCACACATCCCTCTGATACTAACTCACCTCCTGGTCCAGAAGGAAATGGAACCCTCCCACCCCTCACCTCCTTTGAGTTGCCAGTAAAGCAAATTTCCTTTTCACTTGGGCCCCCTTCGCCACCAGAGCAGAGATTAGAAAGAAGACATGAAAGTTTCCTTTCTTGTCCTTCCTTTTTGCTCATTCACTATGACAAATGCAAATGACATCTCAAAAATGCCATCTGCCTCCAGCCTGTGCCATGCTCTCTGCACAGATGGGACCCAGATCTGATTATAGGGTGTCAGATATTTCATCCCAAGGAGCCGTTAACAAAATTGGGTTGCTTTTCCTTACAGGTATCTATAAATCAGCTGTCAAGACTTCTTTATAAATATATCAAATGTTACACATCCACACTGATGCTACCCTTTTAAGAGATGGCTTGGGAGGATAGGCCCTAATTTTAATACCAATACGTGAAAACATTTCTGGAAGTTCTCCCTGGAACTGACTCCAGAGCTCTCTATTCACCATTGACTGAATGACTGATGAATGCCAGGCATCCTCCCCTGCCGGGAACTGGGCTGTGATGGTGATCAGAGCATAAGTCCTTCTCTCTAATGTTATCTCATGGAGGGAACAAACATATAAGCAGGTAAATTACAACTCAGTAAGTATTAGAACAAAGCTACACACCAGTATAGAGAAAGAAGTCATTGACTATCACTAAAGGACCTGGGAAAGCCAGCTTCATGAGGGCATGATCTGAATGGATGAATGGCTGAAGAGTGGGGAAGACAGCTAAGTAGACAGACCAGCGGGTCTAATGCCTACAACTGTAAAAGCGTGCAGTATATTCAGAGCGCTGAGAGAGAAATGTCACGTGGCTGAGGAAGAGGAAAGATGGGAAGCGAGGTTGCAGAGGAAGGACAGGCTCACACTGGGAAAAGACCTTGATAAATAGGTCAATGTGTAAAACTGATAAATAAATCTTTACAGACTTGATCTCATCTTCACAGCAGTCATAAGAATCAATAATAAATTCGATAATGGGTGAACATTTGTTAAATTATTACTATGGACCAGAGAGAGTACGTATAATACTTTAAATGTATCATTTATTTAACCTTCCAAGTAACCCCATGAGCTTGATACTACTGTGGTCCATTTTATAGAACTGAGGCTTCGAGAAGTTAAGTAACCTGCCGAAGATCTTATATAGCTAGTAAGCAGTCAAGTCAGGATACAAATCTAGATCCGTCAGGCTCCAAAGCCAAGAGCCTTTGCATTGAAGCAGTTATTCAGAAAAAAGGTGAAAATATGAAATCAGGATATTGTATTTAAAATCATGAGACAATTATGAAGGAGAAGCAGTAGAAGGTGAGAGATAAGGAACAGCGAGGCACCTAGGTTTACTGCCAGTCTTTGAACTTGAGAGTCTAAATGGATTGCCTTTTACTATTTTCATAATAAGTACAGGAGGAAGCAGACTGGGTTTGTGAGAAAGAGACCAACGAATTACGTTTAGAACATGCTAAATATGATTATCTACAGACTATCCAGGTGAAAAAATAGTCCTGAAAGTCATCAACGTGTGGACGGCAGCTGAAGGCCTGGGTACAGGTGAAACATTCAGGTAGGACATAAGAGCGACCCAATGACAGAACTGGGAAACACTGGGGAACACTGAAACCCAAAGGGAAACCAGTGGAGAAAGAGCAGTGCAGAAGAGAGGTGGGAGGTTGGCTGAGCGAGAGAGTGTGATGCCCCGGACGTCGAGGAAAGAAAAGATCGGAAGAAGTATCTGCTTCCTCAAAAGTTATCTCCTTTCCTTTGCTCCACACCCTCTTCACATCCTACCCAAGAAGGGCCTGGAGCAGATGCAGGCACCGGGGGCAAGCTCCATCTCTCTCAATCTCTCTTCTTTCATATGGCTCTCTCTCCTCTGGTGGAGTATCCACAGTGCCATGATGAGATCTGAGGTTTGCGTTTGGGTAGAGGTAGGGACAGCAGGCCTTTGGCTTGTCCAGTTGTAGGACACTTAGGCATCTCTGGCTTAAAACAAAAAGGAGGCCCCACAGCGTCCAACTGAACTCTACAATGGACTTGGGGAACCAAAGCCTCAGTGGGTAATCAAGTACATTTGCTTTGCTGTGCTTTAGATTTTGTATGTGATATGTCTATGTGTGTGTACATAAATGTATATATGTATATAAAGTTATATATTTTAGTATTCTATTAGAATCTAGAATTTCTCTGGTTACTTATCACATGTATAACTAAATAATTTTGTAATTAGTTACTCCATATCTATCTCTCTAAAATGTAAGCTCTATGATGGCAAAGACCAGGTTTATCTTTATCCCCAGAACCTAATACAGTGCCTTGGACATATATTTTTTAAATATTTATTATTTGGTTGATTGGTCGAATGAATGGACGGATAGATAGATGATCAACAATGCTAAATGTTGTAGAAGAGGAATGAGGACTGAAACTAGAACATGAATTTGGCATTTGGGTGGTTGTTAGTGACTTTGGTGACAGAACCATCTATAGTGAAGTGGGGGTGTTGGATGTCTGATTCTCGTTCAGATGGCTGAGAAGGGAAGAGGATGGGGCGGGGCGGGGAACAGAGGCAGCATAGACTACTCCTTCAGAAGTCTCACTGTAGGCAGGGACTGCTCTAGTATACTCTCTTGTTTTCCAATTTTATATCCTTTTTCTTTATTTTTGGAAACAGTGAAAGGTCATACAGAATACATTCAGGTGACCTGAACAGATCGTCAAGCTCAGTGTCATTTCTCGTCAAAAACAGTATCTGATTTAAAAAGTAATATGACTGATCCTCTAATATGACTCATAAACTACCTCCAAAGGCAATTCCCAAACAAAGATTACACAACAGACAGATTTTGATAATGGCAGCATCATCAGAATGAGTGTCTGGCTTTACAAGGTGACTACTTTGAATAAATGCACGTTGGAATAAATTCAATGATAAGAGTTATGTTATGTTTCCTTTCTCTTTTTTTTAAAAGTCTTTAGAAGCACATAAAATAGGTAGAAGTAGCATGGCTTAGAGTAGCGATTTCTAAAATACATTATATAATATTAGGATGATTTCTGGTGGTACTTGAATAAATTTTTATGTTTGCTTTGTATTGATTTTTGTGTATATTACAAAAAAACACCTAGTTCATCAAATACATGGTATCATATGTATTACAAAGTGTCCTTGATCAATAAATTGAAATTATAAACTTATTTTAAGTATAAATTGTTTTAAGAAACTTATTAAGCTAGTAATACTTTTGTTATAGCAAACATTGTCAGGTTTGTATACAAATAATTCAAGTTTGGAAAACATTAGCATAGGAGAGAGATCGTGGGCTTTAGGGGCTAACAGACCTGAGTTCAAATCCTGACACTGCCATTTACTAATTACTGAATGACCCTGTGAAAGTTGTTTAACTTTCTTGAGTTTCAGATTACTCACCTACAAAATGTAAATAAAGCTTAACTTCACAGAGTTTTTCCAAGGACAAAATAAAATCAAGCATTAAGGCCTCTAGCAGAGCTCTGGGTGTGTAAGTTGGTGTGCAATCAACAGCAGCTATAATGCTTGGCAGTCCAAACATTATGTACATATTCAAACAAATCCCAGCCACATGGCTATTTATGTAAATGTGTCCATGTATCCCAGCTGACCTTTCTTTTCCATCTGAGCTGCAAGTGAGCACTCACTGAGCTAAAGAGGAGGGTCGACAAAAAATAGAAGAGGCAGAGGGTACCAAGAAGCCTGGAGGCAGTTGGACTCAGTGCCTGAGTCAGGTTAGGGGGCTCAGAAAGGTTCCCCCTGATAAACAGTCATGTTCCAATAGAGATGTTACGATTCTAAGAGCATGGACGGAGTGAGCATCAACCTTATAATTATTAACTCATGTTCTAAACAAAAAACGCCAAATGACCTGTGCAGAATGAAAGCCAGGGACAATCTTATCAAGAATGAATCAACCTCTTTGATCTTGAAGTAAACCAACTCACTAAACAGCAAGCTTCCATCTGGGGTTTTTCCAGACACTAAAGTGGTTGCCTAATTCTCAACTGTCTGGAGTTTCCAGTCCAAACTGGTCTTAAAAAAAAAAAAAAGAGCCCCACCATCTTCCTTGAGTTCACACTCCATTAAAAACACATACAGATGCGTGCTACTAATCCAAAGAAATAGGGGCTCTAAAAACATTTTTAACTAAAAATAACCCAGGTAAAATGAAGATAAATTATTCCACCCAATTCAGAACTAAACATTCAAGTATAAGAAGATGGGTCAATGGAATAAAAACAGAGAGCAGAGGTAGAAGGAATTCAGAAGTTAGGCAGAAAAGTAGAAGATGGGGAAAAAGTGAACACTGAGAAAGGTAAATACAAAATACATAGAGGGAGTTGGGACAGGAGGGGAGGCGGGAAGAAATGGGTGAAAAACAGAGAAAAGAAGGAAGAAGGGTGAGAGCCATGGTAATCAGTATCTCTCACTACAATTCCAGAAGCCTCTCCGTCCTACCCACCTGGTGATCATGTGCAATACACCATGAATTAATCAGTATGTAAATCACCCCCTTTATCTGTGGAAATTGAATTTAGCTGCCAATCTTGATTGAGGGCATAGAGGCCTCCTCACAGAAAGATAACAGCTCTCACAGAGAATGCCTTTTCTCTCCTTAAATCAAAGCTTGCATAAACCCATAGAAACAGCTGCAGCTGGAGCCACAGTCTCTGTGAAAGGTGGCAGGCTGAGGATGGTAATTATAATTAGCAGTTACATAACGTGTTTGTTCTTCAAAGCGCTCTACGAGCATCAGCTAATTAATACCTTACTATGCCCCATGCAGATCCACTGGTTTTTCATGTCGTAACTAATCTTTGTACCCCCCCACTGAATCCTGAATGGTGGAGGCAGAGCAGCATGAGCAATGAAGCAAATGGCTAGGTCTAGAAGCTATGCCTAGCTCTCTTACCAAGTGATCCCATAGATACCTCTGGGTAAGGAACACATTCCCAAATGCGGAATTCTGCAACCCATGAGGCAGCTGCCTCGCTTTCTCCAAATAACTCGTAAAAGTGCTGTTAGAGGTGCAACAATAGGTTGGAATGGCTATCAGTCTGGTCCAATAAGGCATTAGCTCTTCTCAGTTTCCCTGATTATTAAGACTGGAAGCCTAGAGTCCTCAGTGTCAGTTATAGGTTTGCCTTTGTTGCTCCGTCCAAATTGGGCAAGTCAATGAGACCTCTCTAGAGATCTCTGGGTTATCATCCGCGTCGACCCTTCGCTGTTTCTATGATGGCAGTCCTTAGCCTACATCTCCCTCCATTTGTGGTAGAGATGACTGAATGTGGGAACTGCATGCACAGACAGGGCCTCAGCCATGAAGGTGAGTTCTCCATCTTCTCCAGGAATGCTTTTACCCAAGGACTTCCAGAGGTCATGAACACCGTGCATTTGTAAAACATTATACGTATATGTGTGTGTGCCTTTGGAGGAAAGTCTGTTTTCCCAATTGCCCTGTAAATTCTAAGAAGGTAGTGTCTAGCAAAGTACCTCATAAATAGTATATGCTAAATAGGTATCTATTGAATGAATTGATAAATTTAGTCAAATTCATATCCCCAAATGGTTATGAACCATGGCTCAATGGACAAATCAGCAGCAGCAGTCCACGTGTTTTGCTTGCTCTGGCTAGACTTTGCTATGGAAAACCTTGATTGGCAAAACCCAAAGCATTCTATCACAATTCTGCTGCAAGTCAAACCGGAGACCCAGACCAAAGCAATCAAGATTTCATGCTTCAGAGATCTGTCTTCATAACCTAGGACCAACCTCCCTCGGCCCAACCATCACAAATGGTAAGAATCACTGCCTTTTCCAACCTTGTTCCTTGGAGGCACAGGTGTAAGATAAAGCATATGGAGATCTTTAAGCAAGGCTAACAATTTCAGTGAAAGACCTAACGTGTGCTCCGTGCTTTAAACTTTTCAAAATGTTCCCCATAAACTATCTCATTTGATTCCCTCTTAACAACTCTTTAAAGTAGAGAAAGCAGACTTTATTTCTCCACTTTTATAGATGAGGAAACTGAGGCTTAGAGAGAATAATGCCTTACCTGATGACACACAGCTTAATACACGGCGCTGGTAGAATTTGAACTGTAGTCCCAAAACTCTTTTCACCAGTAATTCCATTTTAAGGTATATATCCAAAAGAATTGAAAGCAAGGTCTCAAAGAGGTATCCATATACCCATGCTCATAGCAGCATTATTCCCAACAGCCAAAAGGTAGGAGCAACACAAGTATCCATCAGTGGATGAATGGATAAACAAAATGTAGTACATACATAAATGTAAGATTATTCAACCTTTAAAAAGACAGCAATCCTGCCATTTACAACAACATGAATGAACCTGGAGTACATTATGCTAAGTGAAATAAACCAATCACGGAAGAACAAATATTACATGATTCTGTTTACATGAGGTAATTAGTCAGACTCACAGAAATAGAAAGTATAATGGTGGTGCCAAGGGCTGGGAGGAGGGGCGGTGGGGAGTTACTGTTTAATGTACATGGAGTTTCAGTTTCAGAAGATGAAAAAATTCTGCAGAATAGTTGCACAACCACATGAATATATTTAACACTTAAAAAATGGTTAAGATGGTCAATTTTATGTTGTGTTTATTTTTACGAGAATTAAATATTAAAATAAACATTGAAAACCTCTTTTTTATTATACCTACTCTGAAAAGCTGTCAACATGTGCTAAGTTAGGACTTTTAAGTATGGCCCCTGAGAAAATGGTTCATGAAGAAAAATTCCTCAGCCAGCCAAGCAGAGGAGACAGGAATCACTGTGATTTAAAGTGACTTTCAAAAAAATAAAGTAAAAAAATTTTTAAAAGTGACTTTCAAAAGATAGATGCATAACATTTTCTATCTAACTTATTTTCCTAATCCACTTTCTAAATCTTCAGGATTTAGCTGACAAACTTAAAGCCAGGTGCCCACCTAGGTAAATGGCACCGCCAGACGCAGTACACAGAGTGACGCAGGAACTGAAGGGCGTTAGGTCCCATGCTCCCGCTGGCCATCTGCTCCTAGGATAGGAGCCCCGAAGAACGGAGTCTATACCTGTGCATGTCAAAGTACTTTCTCTCCAGGTGCCTTTCTCCGTGCAAACGGAAGTGATCTCTCCTTGACGGCTCTCGAAGCCCTCTTGACACACATAGTGAGCCACGCTGCCCAGGCTGGAGCTGTGATTCCCCAGCAGGACCGCATGTGGCACTTCCGGAGGGCGGCCGCAGTCGATCTCTGCAATGGGAAGAAGCACAGCACAGCACGAGTTATGCCTTCCCCTACCTCTACCCTACCCCCGCCCGGCTTCTACCCCTATAATTCGTACTGTGGAAATAAACATCTAGTCCGCTCGTATGGAAAAAGAGAAAACACTGACCCCATCGAATAATCCAATTGCAGGTACATAAAGTAAGACTGTTCAGAAATAGAGTAAATAGTTATGTCTGATTTCAATGAAATTTCCAAACACTTATACATAAAAAATATTCCAACTGTGAGATTATTTATATTATAAAGAATTCCTTGGTCAATGAAATAATCTATCTCAGGGTTCTTTTAAATATTAAGATTTTCTGGTAACCTTTTACTATATATCTTCAGATCATTAACTCCTGAGTAGATGATAATGAAATTATAGTTTTGTTGCCAAATGAATATTAAATGAAATACCTACAAAATCTCTGAACTTTTTAAAAGTAAATTAATAGGGAAGGTATTTACAGTCTAAACATTTAATTTACATGCACCTTTCAGAGAAAGAATCAGTTGCATAGAGGCAGACAAACCTGGAATTATAAAATTGATATAAAATTTCTTCTCTGCAACTCTGACTACTAAAAGACCCTGGAATATTTACAGAGAACTATCTGAAGGAAAAGAATTATGACATTACCATTTTTGACCCAGCCAAATGCTATTTCACATAACAGTAAAAGAAAGTCATTTTCAGATATTTTACAGTTTTAAAAATTTAATGTATAACTTTCCTGAAAAAAAATTTTATAGCTAACAATGTAATAATATTAATAATTTCAAAATAAAATTCCAAATTATTGCAACAAAATCTGAGCAGTGAAGTGAAGAGAAATAAAACATGCTACATTTCTCATGCAGTCGTGGCGAGCTCATAGATACAATTTTATTTAAGAAAGCAGAATAAATATAAAATAAGGTGATCATACTCATTCTAAATGTAACCAATAGTCTCAGTTACACCTAAATACAGAAAGAAAAAATATGTGACATTTGGCATTCATTCTGATCTTTATTTTTCTCCCCAATCTGGAGAAAGCCAAGAAAATTACGCACTCCTGACATCTAGGCTTCTAAAACATTACTCCATTTATTGTGAGAAAGCATTCCAAATAGAGAAAATGGTGTGATTTGTTCCGAACTGCTCGTCAACCATTCTTGGCCTTATAAATAAGTGGCTTCTCTTAAATGAGCCTCCAATACAGAATTGGTGGATTTAATGGAATTGCACTCTTCTCCATCCCATGACGGACGCTTGGTCTGTTGCAGAACCCGAGTTATTTACCCGAGGGAGGCCTCCCAGAACAGAATTTCATCTGTTGTCACAATTATTGTTAAGACCCTCGATAGAACAGCTCAACCTATTTGACCCATTGCTTGGCTTGGAATATTTTTAAGTCAGTCTCTGGTCAGTGCAGATTCAGATCATTGGCAGTTATGAGACCAGAACGAAGTGGTCATTTCATAAATTCTCCAACCCTGTCTACCTCTTAAGTCCCATGTTTGCTCACAGGGATTTGTTGCCTTTTCATATATGTTTACCAGACACAAGACTCCTTGGCCCTCATCATGTTTTCCCAGCATCAAACCTTTAGACATTGACTGGCCCCAAACATTCCAAGACAAGAGTATATTTGTGTGTAAATGAGCAACCAACTGAACAGGTGGTTAATGTTTCATAAGACTGCCCAGTCATTGTTGACATCTAAAACATCTTCTAGTTTAAGCCAGGGTTCAGTTACAGCAGGAAATAGAGGGAGTATTAGTAAAGAGATTGAGGGTATAGGTTTAAGTAGGTTTATAAACCTTGAAGCTGGAATTCTAAATATCACATTGGAGCAGTCTGAGAGGGAATCCAGAGAAAGGTAGTTGGAATAAGGGAGAAGCACAGATACTAAAGGGATAAGACTACAGAAAATAACTAAATTGGTTTCTCTCTTGGACAATGGAGGCATGGTGGCTTTAGTTGGGATGATGAGATTTTTTAAAATTAATACCAAAACTAATAATTTGGGGGTTGATGAGAGATCAGTAGCTTGGACTCCAGACACTAAGGTTCAGAGTCTCAGGTAGATACCCAGTGGTAGGCAACCTGGACCTACAACTCTGAGTTCCTAACACAGAGCTTTTCAAATTGAACAGTGTCTTGGCAAGGGATACACAGAGAGGATTCCAGCATGGCTTGGATTAAACACATGGTTCTAAACAATAACTGTACACCTGCATGACTTGGGGAGCTTTTAACAAGCACACATGCTAGAGTCTCACACCCCCCTATTCACACCCAGAGTTAACTCTTTTGAATTAGTAGTACTGAGTTAAGTTCTTGACATCCACATTTCTACAAAGCTCCAAATTTGAGAATTTATAAAGTAAATACTGGTAAGAATGGCTACTATTTATCATCACATGCATCTCAATACGGCACTGAGTATAAACCATTATTACTCACAATAACCCTCCATGCTGGGCATTATTTTCCTTGTTTTACAGGTGAAATGGCTCAACATAAATAACACATCCAAAGTCACACTGGTTATGTAATGGCCCGGAGTTGAATCCACATCAACTATATTCCTTCTCCTATACCCACTGCCTCTCAAGAGCTGCTCTGTCTCTGAAATCCTACAGTATCTGTCCCTCTCACCTTTTTCTTGCTCATACTCTTTCTCTTCTAGGTACATTCTCTCTCCCTCATACCTAGCAAAATCCTTCCCAATGACTAATCTGCTTCGTGACTAACAGAGGGATCCCTTCTTCCTCTAACTTTTGTGGCCCATATTCACTTGTTCATTTATTAATATATTTATTAAGAACCTAGAACACGCCAGACACTATGCTGGTCACTACTGCAATGAACAAAATGGACAAGATCACTGCCTTTGTACAACTTAGGGAGAGAAGAAACAGACGAAAGTAAAATCAACAAGACAATTACAGATTGTGGCAGATGTTATGTAAGAGGTAAGCTACTGTGATAGGATGGGAATGACTTTTTAAATGAAGGGGTCAGGAATGGTTTGATCTCTCTGAGGAGTTAAGGACCTGAAGCATGAGGATGAGCCAGTCATGTTTAGGACCAGAGGGAAAACATTTCAATCAAACAAAAATAGCCAATGTGAAGACCCTGATGTGAAAAAGCTCTTGGGATGTTCCAGAAAGGGAAAAGCAACCTGTTGGCTAGAGCACAGTAAGCAAAAGGGAGAGTGGCATGAGACAAAGGCGGAGAGAAAAGCAGGGCCAAATCACACGGGGCCTTGTAAGCCTTAGGCAAGAGCTTGAATTTTGAGAGTAGCTGAATGCCCATAGAGGGTTCTAAGCAAAGGAATGATACAATTTGATTTAGGTTTTTAAAAGACCAGTTGACTGTTGGGTAGAGAATAGATGGGAGAAGAACAGGAGTTAAAGGAGAGAGGTCAGTTAGGGTTGATAGCAGAAATCCGACAGAGAGATGATGTGTTCTTGGATGTACTTGAGAGGTGAGCTGGAGATGGAAAGAGGATGGATCTGAGATGTATTCTGGAAGCGGAACCGTGTTCTTGGTGATGCGCGGCACGTGAGAGTGAGAGAAGAGGAAGAATCAAGAATAATTATCTACCCCATTCATTAGACCTTCACTACCTGCTTGAGGATTTAGTGTCTTTTTATAAATATATTATATCTTTCCAAATATATGAACAGTTCATAAAGGACAGAATCTTTATCTTATAATCTCTTGCACCCTACTTAATAATAGTATATTTTACACAGTAAATACTCAAGTTGTTTATTGGCAGCTTGCTACTACCTTATCACTAGACCAGATGCAATAAGTGTTACTTTGATATAATAACAGCCCCAAGGAAGAAAACAGACATCAGTAAATTGTAAATACAATAACAGGACAGAAGACATTATCTCTATATTTGTTATCCAACAGAGGTAACTCACACCTACCAAACACCAAGTAGATGAAAGCTAAGAAAAAGATCCATAAAAACTAATATTAGTCTTGTACCAGCGAATTCTGGGAAAGTTATTCAAACCTCAGTAATTTTAATCATAATAGCATTCATCGAAATCCTAAACACTGGGACTCTTAGATACACACTATCTTATTTATTCTTCACAGAAAATCCTGCAAGGTAGATGGCTTTTTCTCATGTAGCTTACAGATGTGAAAATGAAGGTCCCAAGAGCTTAAGTCACATCAAAAGTCATACCACTAGTAAAAGATAGAGCTAGTATGGGAACCATGGTTTGTGTGACCCCAAAGTCCAGATCCATTAAGTATGGGCAGCCTCACAATGAAGGGGCCTGACTGGGACTGACCTTACAGGTTAGCTAATACCACAGGAGAGAAGGCTGCATGAAGGAACATTCAGATCCATCTGCAAGGGTTCAATGACAACTGCCTTTGCCCGATCTTGTCCCCAAGAACTTTCTCAGAGCAAGAGAGTTGCTAGAAATAGACTTCCCCTGCAGCTGTGTGACTTCCTGATGCTTTCTTGGTACAGATGTTTAACCCCATGATATGGAGGTCTGGCCTGGAACATAACCCTGCCACAGACATTCCTGCCATGCTTAAGAGAGATGGCAGCCATTGCCACTTCTACTCAGACCAAGTTAGACCCCAGAAAGCAGGTGGCTCCTATTAAGAAATATTCAAAAATCAATCCAACAGAGGCTGTCATAGGTAATAAAAATGTAGTTCTACGTGAAAAACCCCAAAGCTCTCACTATCACAGGGAAATAAACCATTTAGAAACAGTTTATATCCAAAGGAAAGAAAAAATAAGCCTCACAAATTTTGCACTGCATATGCATAGGGGTGTTCATTAAAGCACACAGTTCTCTGGCTAATTACATTATTAAGTAACAACGTTTGGATCTGCATCAGGAATACGGTCCACTAATTATGAACACGGCTGGCAATTTTTCCTTACTACCCTATTATCTGTGATTTTATTCAAATAATCAACTTCAAAACAGGACTCCCTGTGGGGAAAATGTGCTCGCTGGTTTCAAGGACCACATTTTGTTGTAATTTTATTTCATATCTTGAAGGTAAAAATGTTTATCCACACTGCTAGCTTTAATATTCTACCCAAGAAAATACTCCAGAAGGAAATCTTTTTGATGAAAGGTACAGGCAACATATGGCATCAAATCCACAACTGACTATATTACTAATATCTACATTGGCTGCTGTTTGTTTATTATAAACATCAACTCAATAATGTGATTGATGACAGAAATAACATAGTATTATAAGGGTTATCTCAGACTGTTTTAGAGACCAATAAATATCAAGCCGAGAAAGAAAAAAAAATGACCAATAATGTCTATAAATTGAGGCAGGCATTTTGCCACTTGTCGGAGAATGAATGATAGACCTATTCTACATATTGATATTGACAAAAAAAAAAAAGGAAGAAAGAAAGCACTTCCCAGAAAAATTTACTACTACATGGAAAGCCCTGGCAAAAGAGCAGAAACAAGTATGAAAACTGAAGACAATCGCATTAAAGTCAGTTTTCATCTCCACCCAACAATAGAAATGTCTCTAACCTTCTCAAATCAGAAGTTTTCCATATCACTTGGAAATCAGTATAATGTGGTAGGCTGCAATAGTCCAAATAGTCCAGGGAATTAATACCATACTATACTATATTCTATACTATATTTGTCTTCTGGATCAGATAATTCAGTGTTTATACCTATACTTTCTTCATTTGTTTCATTTGTAAAAATGTTCT
Organism: Pteropus medius; assembly: GCF_902729225.1. Taxonomy (NCBI): domain Eukaryota; kingdom Metazoa; phylum Chordata; class Mammalia; order Chiroptera; family Pteropodidae; genus Pteropus; species Pteropus medius. The sequence goes on from NW_024344374.1 coordinate 6,216,046, forward strand.
CGTCTCTCCTTAATGGCAAGCTCTTTGTGGGCTGTGTCTATATCTGATATTTTTTAAATATCCTTTGTAGTGATGTGAGTAATTAATATTATTATGAACATTAATCTTCATGATTTATATGTAAAGATGAAAAGCCGGGGGGTCCTGGAAGGAGAAGGAATCTTCGTGTTTATATGTAAGAAATATGGCCTAAGGAATGGGATGAGATTGTAACTTTATGACAAAGATTCATGCATTTTATGGCATGTTCTGAATTTAACCAAATATTTGACCCACATTCAGGGATCACTTGGACACTAAGTTCATATATCATCAGTGTTGGGGGTTGGAATCTCACATCTCAATATGACGACTTGAATTTAGAAAATGTCATTGTAACCATCAAAGGAGATGGGCGGGTTATAGTATGCCATGAAGCACATTCTCAGAAGCACATTCTCAAGAGTGGCTTATTAACTGCTGAAACTAAGCTAATGAGCTCATTAGTACCAAAAAGTCTATTTGCCTTAAGGCAGTAGAAAGAAAAAAACTTAACTTTTCGATGTACTCTGTATTCTAAAGTCTTCATGAACTTTAGCTTTGACTAACAAAATATTTCCTTCAGCTAGTATTCATAAAGAAAGCTCATTTGGAGAAAAAAAGAAAAATTTCCATTACACATAACAACATTTATTATCAACAAATAGTATCTAGTACGGAAACAGCTAGCATCTAAACACTTCAGAAACTGCAGAGGAGGTGACAGGGTAGGTAAGAGCATGAGTGCTAGGAAGAAAAAAAAGTTTATCAGCATATCTCTTATAAGGATCTTGCACTTGCAGAAGTGATAATGGTTTTTGATACCTTGAGCTGCATATGAATCTTCTCTTTAAAAAAAAACCATTAAATTTCTTCATTTTAATGTTCTGGTTATAAGTAGACTATTTGAATGGAAAACCAATAAATAAAGTGAAAAATGAATTTTAAATCTTCCCACTTTATGGTCGCAAGTTTCATAAAGATCTTAAATTTTTGACAGAAACATTACCTGCCACTCCCCACTAGATTATGGCTCTCTTATTAAGATCACTAGCATAATTCAGCAGCTACTCTGCATCAGGCGCAGTGATGCGGACCACTGCTTCATATCATTATCTCGATTAAACCTTCATAATAACTCCATGAGATGAAAACAATTTTATCCCCTTCTACAGAAGGAATCTGAAATTTAGAGAAGTTTACAGGTGGTCACCTAACTAGTAAGTGGCTCAGCCAAATTTCACACAAGTCTTTCTCATCCTAAAACACATACTTCACCACTCTGAGTTTTATAACCAATATCATTATTCATTTTGCACACTCGATGATTCCAGCCATTTGTAAATGACATATTTTAATGGCATTTACTTGGCAAAAGAAGAATCAACAGATTTGCTGCATGCAGCAAGTAAGTCGATAGAGGTTTTTTTTGTTTTCAAATATTTTAAAAGATCAGTAAAAGTAAGGTACCAGAAAATCTATTTCAAATGAGCACAACCTCTTCCTATCACTTGGAACAGATGATAAACACAAGATAATGATCTGCCACTCCATTCTGCCTCACCCATGGTGGACATCATGAGTCCATCACAGCCCTCTTTCCTGCTAAGTCAGGATACCATCAGAATCCTCTCCAAACCACTACTAAAAATTCAGAGGCAGCAGTGCAATGAAATTTATCTGCCACCCCTCCCCTGAATGCCCTAATTTGTGTTCTGACTGATTTCAAGACCTTTTCAAACCCTCCCTGTAGAGATGAGATTGGGCTCTACGAAGAAAACGTCAAATGAAGAAGCTGACTTGGCAACAACAAATGTCATTCCGGGTGGGTCCCAGACCACGCTACGCAGGAAGCCACGTTTGCCCCAGCGTCCTTCTCCTTCCAGGGCCCCCCAGCTTTTCATCTTTGCCTTCCATCTCCAGGGCTCCCTGGGGCTGCTTCTGCATGGAATTTGACTTCTAGAAAAGCTTTGGGTTCTCATCTTAATATACAAGCTAATGACATAAGGTAAGTCATGTCCTTGCTCTGGTTCTTAATGGGAAATAATATCCATTGTTAGTTGTAAATAGAATATTTGTGAAGTGGGAAATGATACCAACAGATTAACCACCTAAGAAGGCTTTTCTAAAGACAAATGAGATGATGCGTATGGAGATCTTGTAGACCTTAAAGTGCTGGACACCTCTAGAGAATCAGGCTCTGCTCTTAGTAACCTTGAGAAACCATGTCCCGCCCTTGTTAACCAACTCGAAGGAAGAACTCTGCCTCTGCAATCAGCCCAGTGCTGGGCCACGCATCTGTGAGGGCCACGTGCGTGGATATGGGGGAAACCAGGAGTCAGCCCCGAGGCCCTGTTCCTGGTCTGTCAAAGCACAGAGATGCCACGCCAAGCGAGAAGGAAGCATGAAGGTCCAGAAGACGAAGTAAGGTGTGGAATCAGGAAAAAACGTGAGACATGAGGAGTGAAACAAAAGAGGAGGCCAGGGTCCCAGCAAAGCTCAGCCAGAAAACGAGCAGTGACAGTGGTTCAGAAGCCACTTCCATGATGCCTGCCTTTTTCTGTGCCAGCTTTTAGGGAGGATTCAGAGGCACCCGTGGTCCTTAGGCATGTCAGGTCATGCTGAAGGAGACAAACAACATGGTCACTGAATTCCCAGGTTTACAGTCCAGTAGGGGAGAATGATATAAACTAGGAAAATAATTATAAATAATATACTGACATATTAGGTACTAAGGAAAAGAACATCAGAGGTGACATTTAAGCTGAAAATTGAAAGAGAAGAATGCAAAGAGCAGGGAGACTCCATCAGCAGATGAATGAATCAACAAAATGTGGTCTATACTCACAATAGAATATCATGCAGTCTGAAAATGGAATAAACTTCTGATATATGCTACAACATATATGAACCTTGAAAACATTATGCTAAGTCAAATAAGCCGGACATAAAAAGGCAAACATTGTATGGTCCAAATATGAAGTACCTGGAACACAAATTCACAGAGACAGGAAGTAGAATAGAAGTTACCGAGGAGCTAAAGGGAGACAGAAATGGGGAGTTATTGTTTAATGGTTAGATTTCCTGTTTGGGATGATAAAAACATTCTGAAATGGATAGCGGTGATGGTTGTACAATACTGTGAATGAACAACACTGAATTGTACACTTATAAATGGTTAAAATTTTATATTATGTGTATTTTACCACAATAAAAAAATTTAAGCAGGTCGTGAGTATTTCAAGTGGAGGGGAAAGTACGTACAAAAGCTTTGAAGCCAATAAGAGCTTGACATGTTGGTTGGGAGAGAATGATGGGAGACGTAACGGTGGAGAAGCCCAAAAGGCCAAACCCCTGTTGGCTTCAGAGGCCATAGTTAAGGGCTTGGATTTTATTCTAAATGCAGTAGCCATTTCAATGTTCTCAGAAGAGTTTTAAGCAAGGAGAGAGGATAATCCAATGTATGTTTTAGGAGATTCATTCCTGATGCTGTGTGGGGAATGGGCGAGAGGATGCAAGCGTCGAAGTGGATTCTTACAGGGACCGTTCGTTACCTGACATACTGTCGGTGAGAACGCTCAGCTTGAAAGGAAAGTAAGGTCCCGTAAGGCAGAGCAGCAAATCTGGAAGACAAATGTTTCCAGAACCCTCCTACTGATGTGCCCACACTTCAAACTGCTCCTCACTGGACTCTTATACAGGAGGCAAACTCCTCAAAGGGAAGAGCACAAATGCCTCCTCTTCTAGGTAACCACCCCATTCCCCCATTTTCTTATTGAAATTCCCCTAGTCTTTACCCGTTTGTCTCACAGGAACTTAGGAGCTCACTCTCACATAACAGTGGGGTACCTGTCTCTTTTCTCCTCCCAGGCTCCGGGCTTTCTCAGTCACAGCCTCAGATCTGGACTCTGGATTTGTTGTTGATGATAACACGATAAAAGTGATTCCCTCACCTTGCTCTTTTTAAGTTCTTTAAGCTGATACTTCTAATTTGCATCTTTTCTAAAAATTAATATAATAATAATAATAATAATAATAATAATAAAACAAAATAATAGGAAGTACAAGGTAGAGATTCTATCTTTTCCAGAGAGCTGATGGAAACGTGTGACTGACATTTCTGTAAATTCCTACCTACATCTGAAGAGGGACCACAGAGGCCTTTCATCCTCACTCCCACCAATGAGGCCCGCTTGGATGGGGGATCCATGTACCAGGCCCCCCTCCAAGGCAGCAGAGCCACTGGGGACACAGTAATCGGGAGAACGAAAACAATAGGATCCACCAACTGTACCTTCTCCGACGGGGAAGTCCGCTATCGGTCACAGAAGCTGCCGTCTGTAACACACAGCTGCTCCCTTCACAAGTACCTGCTCCTCTGCAGCATCCAAGTTCATAGTTTGCTTGTGTTCTTAGTGGAATTCCCAATTCCTGAGCCTTCATAACTCTGAGCTAAAAATACAGTGCCTGCTGGCCCACGGCCCAGATTCTGGAGCCCCCGAGAAAACAGAATGATAAATAAAAAGGGGTGTGCTTAGAGAGGAGCAGGCACAGCCTTGAGAAGCCGATGGCCATGTGGTGACACACACAGAGGAAGGTGTCAGCAAGCAGAGAGAGTGGTTATTAGAGGAGGGAAAAAAGAAGTAAAGATCTTCTAAATAATAGTTCTTTGGGAATTATAACAAGCACTCTCTAACTTTCTCCATTCTCGGTCCAATAATCCAGATAAAAATCCAATTTTCAAAGTAATACAAATTGTTTTACATGGAGTTCTTTGATATGCATTATGGCATATTTTAATCTAAGTTCTGCATTTTAATTGATCTACTGAAAGATAATGTTATAACTAAAACATACTATTAGAATTTAACCCCCAGGATGATAACTAACTATTAAAATATGTTTAGAGCCTGAAATCGCAAATCAGAATAGCAAAAGGATTAACTCAGCCAAGCACATCACTGAGGTTGCTTAATTATGCAATAAATTCAGCGAAACTGTTTTTTCCCCCTTTTCCCAAAATGGAAACGGCTTTGTTACTTTGTCTAACATGTTAAAAATTTCTTCGATACAGAAAGTATATAAAATATAAAAATCATCCAGGACCTCCCTAGTGGGAATTATCACTGTTAACATTTTGACGTATAGCCTTCTAAACTTTTTCATAAGCATATATGTACACAGAAATTATTTCAGAAATAAGATGGTATTCATACAGTTTGCAACTTAGTAATATACTGTTAATACTTACCTATGTCGATAAATATTCTTTTCCAACATAATTTTTATTGGTTACATATTTCATTTTTTATATATACCATGATTTATTTAACTGATCTCCTATAGAGAGACATTTGGAATTGTTTCTAATATTTCACTATTATAAACAATTAAAAACAACTATAACTGTAAAAAAAATTAAATGTGCGAGTGCTTTATACTTCTCTCTACAGATAAATTTGAAAATCCGATGAATAGATGATTTTCTAGGAACATGTAAATTACCAAAAAAAAGATAAAAACTTAAACAGACCATTAAGTATAGAATTTTTTTAATTTTTACAAAAATTTTTATCTGCCTCTCCAAAAGTGCTACATCCAGATGGTTTTCCAGGTGAAATCTCCCAAATCTTTTAAAATTCAATTTATAGTATACTAGAGAAAAGAGAAAGAAATCCTTTCACATTCTTCTTTTGAAATTCAGAATAACATTGCTACCAAACCCGAAAAGATGGCATAGAAAAAGGAAATAGACCAATCTCATTAATGAATATCAATGCAAGAATTCTAAGTAAAATTTAGCAAATATAATCTAGATTAAAAAATAAAACACCAAAAAACCTAGAAGAATCCATTCCAGAAATTAATATTGATCATTATCAAGAAATCTAATAATATAACCTACCACATCACTGGTTAAAAAAAGAAAAACATGTATGATCACCTTAACGCATGCCTAAAAGACATGTAAAAAATAACTCATTCCTGATTTTTAAAAAAATTCTAGTAAAATGGGAATATATAGATGCTTTCTTAAGATTATGCATATAGAGCCAAAAACTAGTGAAATGGTAATAGATGAAGAGAAGGCCAAAAGTAGAAAACAACCCAAAAGTCAACATCATCACAAAAACAGAAGTACTGTACCAGCACGATTAAGAACATGACCTCTGAAACTAGAATTCCTGGGTTCGGATTTCACCTCCACCACTATTTGTGTGACCTTGAACAAATTAACTTCTTCATGCCTCAGTTTTCTCATCTGTAAAATGTGATCATCGTACAAACTCATGGGGGTACTGTAGTGATTAAATGAGTCGATGTATATGTAAAGCGCTTAGAATAGCACTGGGCACATAATGCTATCTCAGTGTACATAAGAATATGAGAAAGCCAAGATCATGAATGAATAATGAACTACTAAAACCAATGCCATTAAACTTAGGAACAAGAAAAGAATATTCAAAGTCAATGCTACTATTTAAATTTTTTGTTCTGAAAACACTAGTCGAGTGATCAATCAAGAGAAAAATATAACTTTTATAAATGTAGAAAAATAAAAGATGGAATTACCATTATTTGCGGATAAGACACTATTCCTGAAAATACCAAGAGAATCAACTGAAAACCTATTAGAAACAATAACAGGAATTTACTAGGTTTATTTAATTCATTCGCCATCCCAGAAAGAACTATTTAAGAGAGAAATATGAAAACAATCTTAACATGGTATAAGCTGTGAACCTGAATTTTTTTAAAACTCACCTTGGCAATTTAATTTGGGAGACTCCCATGTGCCCAAGGCTGTGCAGCTTGAAATTGCATCTTCTGGGCCACTGAAAAATCCTTCTTTGCAAGCATAATGAACCTGGCCACCAAGCCTAGAGGTATAATTTCCTATGATATAGCCATCTGGGACCTCAGGAGGGGTGCCACAGTCTATTTCTGAAAATAAATTAATGTCAAATGCATTCCTATGTGAATGTGAATTTTCAAAATTCATAATCTCTCTCTATCTCTATCCCATTCCCCTTCCCTCCCACCACACATACCCCAGCCATATTTTAAATAGGCTGGTTCATTTCCACATGACTTCTGGGCACGTTTCTATTCAGTCTTCTGACCTTCCATAAGTAATAGCATCTATAAATGCACAAAGCCGAAAGAATTTGGCAATGCTACCTAAAGAGAAACCTAGTCCGATGAAGTGAAAAATTTTAATTGCAAAATACTTTAAGATATATATGCCTTTATAATTTTCAGGGTCACTTTTGAGATGTTGGTCCTAACCAGATCAGCTGTGTTTACTAGCTAACATAATGGTTAATATCAGAATATTTATTAACTGCTAAAAATCCCAGAAGTTTACTAATTTTAGCTTTTTAATATTGCCCCTTCTATCTTGGTTATATTATTTGCTTTATTTCATAAGTTGTACAAATGTGCAAAGGAACAGATAATTTCTGCCCACATCCCCAGCGGAGACCCACAGACACAGACACGGGCTCAGAGCAGCAGAAAGTCACCACCAACAGAAACGCACCTTGCGATTCTGCATTCTGTGGCAGAAACCCACCTGTACATGACGTGGCATCTCTGGTTGGGTGGAAAGGCTCAGGCCCACTCTTTGGCACGTATCCATCCATACAGTAGCATTCAAAGCTCCCGTAAGTGTTCACACACCGTCCTCCTTGCCTGCACAGGCCGGAAACCTCACACTCATCTATGTCTTAAGACCCATCCCAAATACGAGAGGGAGAGAAAAACAGAAAAAGGCGAGGAGAACATTGTGACAGCCATTTCTCACGTTCCCAATCTACACTTACAAATAAATGCATTTGTTTGCAACTGCATGACTTTTACTTTACTCTTTAAGGGTTCTCATATTTCTTTCACATCGTAAATTTAATAAATAGTTGTACACGTGTTCTGGAGATTTATAAAAACCAACCATCACCAACTCTTTGACGCCAAACGAAATGACACCAAACAAAACCCAAAAAAGTATGCAAACAAAAAAAAAGTTTCAATTCTATAAAATAAAGATGCCCACCACCTCATACTAAAATATCTGAAGAACTCCAAATATAAAACAATTGAGACCAAAGTGAAAAATGCTTTCAAAAATGAGCATAGGATAATAAGACATGTAGTAAGGGGATTCTCACTAACTTTACCAAGATTACAAAGGCTTAAAATAGGCTTCATGAAGGACAAGACATGCTCCTTGGCAGACTTTTCCCCTTGACTGAGGATTATGAGAAGTAGCGGTTCTTGTAAAAGAGGTTAAAAGAACATTCAGTAACTCAGAGGCTGGAGAAGAAACCTTCCCCCCAGTTGGCAGTTTTTAGCCCCCAGAACTGGCTTAAAGGACAAAACTGAAAACATTAGAAATTCCATCAGAGCCACACACGCTAATTTCACAGGGAGTAAAAAAAGTACCTTAAGTGAAATGGGACTTTTCCCAGGACTTGTGCAAGAACCATCAGGGGGACAGTGGACAGGAAGCAGCAGCTTGACTAAAGAAAGTCTGGTTGTCCCCAGACTTTGGGATTTCAAAGACCAGCAATTTTGGAAAGACTCACACGAGATGGCCAATATTCTATTTTGCCATATAAATACTTTTTGTCCTCCCTCAAAACCTACTAATTTCATAAGAAGGAAGAAAATCTCAGAATCTTTTTAAATTTGTTTAATGTAATTTTATTGAAATACACTATATTCTCCTTTTTGTCTGTTTGTTTTTTGGTCTTGGATCAATGAACACCTCATCACTCATTGATCACTGTTTGGGAACCAGTAATTGCTGCCGAAGGAGCCCACACAAGCTACGAATTGTGATCAACGTACACCTTCAGTGCAGTGAACTCTGAGGAGCTCTTTGTGGGAGATTTTTTCCGGAGATGGCTAGCAACAAATCTTCCTCTCCCTTTCTTGCATGCCATTCCTCCTTTCAAGAGTGGAATCCATTTCTCCTCCCCATGGGCTGGGCTTGGGACTTGCTTTGGCAGACAGAATGGGGCAGAAGTAACATTGTACCTGTTCTGACCCTAACCTTGAAGACACCTGGCAGCTTCCTCTTTCCCTCTCTTGGAATCCGGTGGCCATGCTGTAAGGAAATCTAGGATATTGTGTACTTGGGAGAGAGAGACCACTCACAAGGGCCCTAAAAGATGAGACATCACGTGACAAGAAAGGTCACATGGAGAACTAAGGTGCCCTGACCGATAATCAGCATCAAGGCCCTAGAATGTGAGAGAGGCCTTCTTCTACCTACCAGTCCAGCTCGGACCAGTCACCAGCTGAATGTATCCACACAAGGACAAAACCACCTAGCCATGGAATTGTGAGAAATAATAAACTGTTGTTTTAAGTCACTAAATGGGGCAGGCGGGGAGTTACATAGTGATAGATAATCAAGACACTCTTGATATAGAAAGAGATGCAGAAGTCCAAATGAGATACTGCATCGATAAAATGAGATACTGCATCAATAAAAATAAGAGGGGAGTTTCTGAGAAATGATGTGGTCTTGGAAATTAAAAACAAAATATGAATGTCAAAATTAAAAACTCAATAAAGGCATCGAATAATAGGTCAGTCAATGCTGAAAAATAAATTTGCAAATTCCGACTTGAGAAATTCTCCAAAAACACATAGAAATAGGAATTATGTGAGATATAGACTACAGGACAAAAAATGGGATGAGGACCAATCCAAAATATTGAATATTCACTTAATTTTTTTTAGGTTATACTTTTTATACTATTCTGTATCTTTTTGCTTTTCACCCATCCTCCATTCCCATCCCCCATGGCAACCATCAGTATTCATTTAAGAGGAATTACAGAAGAGAATGGAGTAAATGTGTAAGAATTCATACCAAAAGAAAAAAAATCCCTCAGCTGATATGTTCGAACCTGCATAGCCTTTACAACTGACAGTATGAATGTTGAAACATGAAAAGTCATTCTGAATTTCATGCGTAAGGAAAAAATTTATAAACTTCCTGAGAGAAAGGGATGGAAACCTGCGAGGAAAAGAGAACCCATCTACCTAGGACTTCTTGTCTGAAACACTAAATACTAGACAGCAGTGGAGTAATATTTATAGAGTTTGAAGGAAGAGAGGACAAAACATCGTGCTATATTTAAACAAAGGAATGACCTTTTAGAACATGAATGATCTCAGGAATTATACCACTGACATTTCTTTTCTGAAAAAGATTTTGAGAATATACGGAAGCCAGTGAAAAGCGTCAGAATAAATAATGTCAACGAAGGGAAAGACAAAATAAAACACAACAAAGAGTGCTGAGAAATGAAACTAGTAAAACTTAGGGTTAAACAATTGTTGATAATAAAATCATGCTGCTTTTGGCAATTGTTAAGAAAGGATTAGCAATAATGCAAAATAAATTCAATCTCAAGGTAGTACTTTAGAGATGATTTCACCACTGCAGAATAAAACACATGTTCTAGATTGGATCCATCATTTTAGCTTATCAAGATTTTTTTTATTCCATTGAGGAATTTGTAAAATGTGTATGTATAGCTTTGACATAGAAATCATTTTTCAGCCTGTCCACCTATTCCAAACTCCTCACAGGACAGTTAAGTGGGAATCAATGGTTTTTTCAGTAGAGTTCTAAAAATAATCAGTACAAATAACTATAGGGCAAAAACATGGCCTAGCAGCAGGGATCTGGAAAAGACTTGGACTTTCTAGACACCGATCAGCTCTGTATGAGTCACTGCAGTGATCGATCAGTTTGCTTTGTGTAGTCATTCAACAAACTAATAACAATAATTGTTATAATGACAGCTATTAACAGTTCCTGCACATCGTCTGGCACATGCCAAGCACTGTTGTAAATACTTTATTATTTACTACGAATTATTTCTATCTTATTTAATCCTCACAATAACCCCAACTGACCTGGGCCCAGGTGAGGCAGATGTTATTATCGTCCTTGTTTTACAGATGGAGTAACTGAAGCATAGTGGCTAAGTAAATAGTGGGAAGCCAGGACTGGAAGCCAGACATCTGGCTCCGGAGACCGCAGTCTTCGCCCCTCTGCCACACCGTCTCTCACATTACAATCTCACTGTGCCAGCGTCCAATCAATAATTCCCCATCCACGGGGATTGTCAACGATATCATCAGTCGCCTTAATGAAGTCTAGATATATCTGCCTTGTATCACTGAGATTATTATGACATGATTTTGACTTTTCGCCCCCTCTTCCCTCTTAATGCTCACACACCGTCCCTTTTTCTAATCCCTTCTAAGAGTCTTGTTTGAATAAACATGTTAAGCTCCTCAGAACAATTTCTCCATGTAGTGGTAAATTCCATGGGTCCTCCAAGGTTTAATGTGTTTGCTTGCAAAAAAAAGTTCTAGGCAATCTTATTAACATATTTAACTAATCAAGGGGGAAAATTCCTTTCTACTCTATTCTATAATATGGAACTCTATCCATGGGATTCTATATATGGGATTATTTAACTTTATGCACAGCCAAAACAATTTCTTGCTGGAAAGTAGCAAAACTGAGCAGGACACTGACCTGGGCCCAGGGCCCTGGCACTCTATATGCAGCCCTTTCAACTAATAGCATGGGTTTCAAAGTCAAAAAACACCTAGGAAAAAGAGCTGATTCTGCTGCTTACTAGATATACTAATGTCTGTTCCTTGACCTTTCTAAACCACTATGAAACTAATCATAGTAGGTTTTTTGTAGGGATTAAATAAAATCAGTGGATAGTACCTAGCACAGTGCCGGGCAGGCGACAAGTCCTCAAGACGTGTCAGCTAGTATGTGAATGAGTCTTGCCTCTCTACTGACTCAGATATCCCTGGAGCACAACTCCTCCTTCATGACCTACACCTGAGCCCAAGCGTGACCATGAGCAATGTTCTCCAGGTTTCTTGGCTGGGGCCTGGGGAGTGGCCACATGGCTTCTTCCACTGGCTTTGCATGCTCCAAGACAGAAGCAGAAAATCCATCTGGAGGACCCTTAGCTGGAACAGGAGTGCCAAAGGGGCAAAAGTTTAAACAGAAGCTAGTCAGTGATTAAACACATTAAACACAAGCTCTTGTCTCGGGAAGTCTTTAAAATCTGAAGACTTTTAGAAGGGACCCAGTGAGAAAAAGGCATTCAAGAACTTCAAAGTTCATGAAGATGCTCTCGAAGCCTAGTTTTGTCTAAATCGCCACCTAAGATCTCATTCCTCCCAACTCTGTGAAGTATGATGAGATAAAAATTACTTTCTTACAACTTAGAAAGTATTTTTTTCTACCATCTTTCCTCCTTAAATGCCAAATTCAACTAGGAAGCCTACATCTTAGGAAGCCACTTTAAATGAAAACACATACCAATTTAAAATCAAGACTGTTAAATTCGCATCATTTATTAATATTATCCAGTGTTGGCAAGGAAGTAAAGAAATGTACACCTTCATGAAATGAGCAGTCAGAGAGAATATTGGTATGAACTTTCTTCAAGACACTGGCACTATGTATCAAAATGTAAAATGTTTATCTTTGACACAGAAACCATTGCCAGAATTTATAACAAGGGGAAAATTATTTGTAAGGATGTAAGTACAAGAATGTTCATTATAGCGTTTCTTATAATAGAAAAAAAAAAAACAAAAACAATCACAATGGGTGGGGAGAACCAGTTAAGTAACATAGTACAGTCATATAATGAATTTTCTGTAGTTAATTTAAAAGGTGTTGGATATCTATCTCTAATACTTTTTAAGTGTATTATAATTTACATACAATAAAACGTACTGATCTTAAGTGTTCAGGTCATGAGTTTTGAAAATCTCCTACAACCACGTAGCCATCATCCAAAACAAGAAATAGAATATTCCTACCCCCCAGAAAGCTTCCTCAGGCCTCTAGTCCATCCCCACCCACCAAGAAGCAACCATGTATTTACTTCTATCACTATAAACTAGTTTTGCCTGTACTTTATATAGATAGAATCTTTAATAATATAGGTTTCTGTGTATGGCATCTTTTGCGCAGTACAATGGTTTTGAGATTCCTCAATGTTGTGTGTATCAATAGATAATTCGTCTTTATTGCTGAGTAATATTCCACTCTAGGAATGCATCACAATTTGTTTATCCATCCTCCTGTTGATGGACTTTTAGGCTGTTCCCAGTTTGGGCTATTTTCAATATTCATGTACGAGTCTTTCGTAGACATATATTCTCATTTCTCTTGGATCATTTTTATTGAAATGAAAGATCATGTGTTGGGAGCGAAGTAAATTTTGTCTTCCCTTATTTCATGGAGTTTGATATGGAGAAAATAACATCATGTGTTATAGAAGTGAAATACATGTTATTAACCTAAAATTATAGTTATAGTACATATGCATAGAGGCATCTTGAGATTTACCAAAATACAAATTACTGTTGCTCCCGGGTTCATGTTAGGTGATTTTTTTTTCTTTCTCCTTTATACTTTTCTATAATTGCTTAACCTTTCCACGTGACTTTGTGTTTCTTTAATATGTGGAAAAAAACAAGCTATATTCCTTCTCATGGAGGAAAAAATATTGGCTTATTCTTCTGTGTCCTTGTGGGAAGAACCATCATGGATCATTACACACATTAAAACTAAATGACCCATTTGTCCCTACTCTATCCCACAGCGCCATCCTAAGGTAACCGTTCATCCTTTTTGACATATAACTTTTGTTAAAGCAGTAGCTGAATAAACTGAGAACCATTTTCGAGGTCACTCTCAGAGATGAGCAAAGAGCCTGAACTCAAAGAACTAAACATTTTCTTCACGATCTTGTAAATACTGATAGTTTGCTTAGGAAAACCTACTTTATAGACAGTTCATTTATAGATAGTTCAAAGATAAACTTAAGCCCAGCTCCTATCCCTATCACTCCTCCCAAAACTTTAAATTAGTGGAGTAAAAAAGAACTCTTTGTACATATTTTGTTCTTCCCAACAGGGCCTTGAGAAACGACCTGGATATCCATATCCTGGGGCTTGAGCAAGTAAGAGGCAAGAGTAAAGTGTGGGCGATGTCAACCAGCAGGGGGAACTCAGGCATGCCCCCTCACTCCCAAAGCGAGGCAATGGTGCCTTCGTCAAGGACCATTCGGGGGATGGAACTCTGGTTTAACCACCTTTTGATTCAGAATCTTTGGCCTCTCTCTCCTTCCTAGGAGCTGGCATGGTAGCGGAGGCCTGAAGTCATCACCTACCACAGGTAGAGACCTAAGTAAGAATCAGGGGGACTCCATAGGGAAAGTAGGCAACCCAATGGTTACAAGGCTGCTCTGGGCAGTAGGGAGCAATACCCCTACCCCAGGGGCTGGGGCTTTTCCTTAAGTTTATCTTTCCTTGCTTCGTCCTTCTTTCAGAGTGGTAAAACATGACTCTTTAGGTATAAATCCAGCCAAAACAAAGAATTGGGATTTGAGGAGCAAAGTCCTATTTGGAGAGTGTCCTGGGAGACACCTCAGGACAGCTGCAATCCTCCTGAGCAATACCCCACACAGAGCAAGCAGGATCTCAGTGGGGCTGTGCATTTGTGCCTGAGGTCACGGCAAGCTGCTCCAGGATCTGACACAGCAGTGCTGCTGAGAAGCTTGTGGGCAACAGCTCACTTGGAGAACAAGGCTCCTGACTTAGGAGAAAAACCAACAGACGACACTGGTGCTGGGAACAGTAGGGATTTAGGTGCAGGAATGAAGGTGCTTACTTTACCACAGGCAGACCTATGGAGTAGAGACCTTGGAGGCAGGAGGTTCCAGGAATTGATGATTGCAAAGCACTCATCCCCTCCAGGATCTTTTTTTTTTTTCCCCTCCCTTTCCCCCATTTCTCAGTCAAAGCTGAAGTGCTGTTACATTTCTCTGGAAGAAATGTCCCCAGCCTCTGATACTGCAGGAAATGATCTTAGGAAAAAAAAAGGTTGCTGCTGCCCTCAGTGTCAAGATGGATTCCCAAGACTTGGGTAATGCAAAATCATAAAAAAGGAACTTTGCCGTTTTCGGCAGATACTGCTAGGACCATGACTATTTGGAGTCACGTTGTTAGGGAGATGACGGCCCCAGGCCTCATTCCCATAGCAGTCTAATTTCCCTTCACTTACTCTCAGCCCACCCAAGTCAAACCCGTCTCACACTGGAAGTGCCACACAGATTCTTCCTCTGGATTGTGGCTCATGGCAACATTTCCGTGATCCCCAGGAGTCCTTTGGGGGCAGCCTTGGGGGCCAGAACATCTGCAGGTTCTCCAGAACTAGAACCCCTACACTAGAACCCCTGTATTCATTCTTCATCTCCCCTTGGTGACATCCCAAAAGCCCCAACCAGCCCCTGAACTTGATTTGAACCCTGCAAACTATGAGAAACCTCTGGTCGCAGGATTCCTTGTGATTCAAGAACTATGATTCACATCCTGTGGTTCCAGGCAAACACTGGCTAACTGCTGAGACTCCAAAACTTGCTAAGCCTCTGTCCCAGCTAAAGTCCACTGATGTTTCTATGGCAATTATGATTCTGAAAGAAACTCAGTATTGTCAAGAAAAGTCGCCCACCAGCTTTTACAAAGGAAAAGTCACAAGAATGACTGCTGAAGAATATGGGGCTTCTTTTGTTGGATGGGGGATAGAGATGGTATAAAATTAGATAGTGGTGACTGTTGCACAACTTTGTAAATAGAATATACTAAAACCGCTGAGCTGAATGCTTCCAAAGAGTAAATTTTATGATATGTGAATTATATCTCAATTTCTTTTTAAAAGGAAAGGTCACTAAATAATTATAAGAAGAGAAACAGAAGCAGAGCCTAGATCAGGCTTTTGTTCCGGGAAGATTGGTTCTTATTAGGCTAACTTCTACTTAACTCTTTCATAAAATCTTTCTTTCTTCTTCTTCTTCTCCCTACATTTTAAAAAAGTGGAATGCATCCTTGGACACTATAGTGATAGTTATAAAAGTTTTTCCTGGCAAACTCCCATAGCCTTGAAAACACAATTTCAGGTATCACGTCCTCCACAAGGCTCCCCACTCCCTTTCCCACATGCAAGATCAGTGTCCCTGTGGATTCTGGATTCTAGTAAGTGCCCTTTGCTTACCTATCACTAACACTTTATTCTGAAATTAGCTATCTGCATCACCTCCCACTAGCATAGCCTTGGCACATAGAAGCGCATGAGAAATATATATTGAATGAACTGAACACCAGATCATCATCTTGTGAGTTTTTCTTTTTTAATTGGTGTCTTTTTTTTTTTTTAAACGCATCTCATTTCACTCTGCAACACTGCACTTCTGCAATCATGTAGCAAGTAAGTTGCTACCTAAAACAACAGGATATTATAAAATGTCTTCTCTGAGGCACTGTGTTCATCCATGCCAAGAATAAATCAAATGTACCCTTTGAGGGATCTTTACCTGGTACAGATCAAGAGCGAGAGTGAATCAGAGCATCAGAAGCTGTGGTTCTTGGAGGGTACGAAGATAAACCATGTTCTCCTCTCTATTTTCCCTGAAAATCTTTAAACAGTGCAGCTTTTAAGCAGAGTCATGAAGTCTATGCAAAACCATCTTAGAATCAGCAGTCTTTTCCTGCCTTTGCTCTTCATTACTGTTCAAAGACGTTCTTAGAAAACCAAAGAGCTCTATTATCATGGCACTTTGTAAGTCGAGTTCAGATAATACAGGGGCCACTAGAAATTAGGAAGGTTTTGCCCACCCCTTGCATTCAACCAACATATACCCAGAAATCTGACTATCAAAGGTAGTGAGGTCTAAAAAGTTGCACTCCTCACTCAGCATATTCCTGTGGGAAGTGAGCCCACATCCCTAACAGCGCCGCATTCTGATCTCCCAGGAGCCAACATCACGGTGCCCACTCCCTTGCCCTTAGTAGGTAGTGTCCACAGAACTAGTGAGTATCAGAGTCACCCTAAGAACACCCTACCTTGGGGTTACAGGAACCTGCAGATGGCATACCATCTCTGAGAGTTCTGCCTTGTAGTTTGTTATAAAAATGCTCAAACACACAGAACAAGAAAAAGAATATTACAGTGAACTCTCATAGACCCACCCGAGATTCAACAATTGTTCACATTTTACCATTTAAAGTAACTTACTGATGTAATAACACTAGATACTTCAATAATAACACTCCTAGGTACCTAAGCATGCATCTCCCAAAATAAGAATAGTGTCCTATGCAACATATAGTGTAAAGAATGTAGTCTATAATATTTCATTAACTATGTATAGTGTCAGATGGGTACTAGATTTATTGGGTTGATCACTTTGTGAGTTATTTGGGTGTCTAATCACTGTTATACAACTGAAACTAATGTAATATTGTATGCCGACTATAACTGAAAAATAAAAAATATTATTGAAAAAAAGGATGGTATTTTAAATACCACAATACTGCTATCTCATCTAACAAATTAACAATAATTCCTTAATATTAACTAATACCCAGTCCATGTCTGAATCTCTCTTACAGATATTCTTACAGGAGAGTCTCTCCCTTACACCACAGCCCTGTGGCCTTCCTCCCCCACAGCCCAGATCCTGCACGGCCATCACCGAGCTGCCATCACCGTGGCCCCTTTCTTGAGTACCTGTGCAAAAGGTGCCATCGTTGGGAATGAACGTCTTGTTGTTGTTGGTGGCTCGATATCCTTCCAGGCAAACGCAATAAAAGCCTCCGAGTGTGTTGTGACAAGATGTGTGGCTCCCACAGACCACGGTGGCCCCAAACTGGCACTCGTTTTTATCTGTTGGTATATTCAGACAACACACAGGAAGGGCTATCAGTCTATAGCATGTTTCACACTGCAGACCGTTCTCCTGTGCTATGGACTTGGGAATCGATATTCTGTGACAATGGCTTGATGACATATTTCCCCAGCCTCTTTTCCTGTCACTGTGCTTCTCAGACTACAGGGCAGGACATGGGCCCCTCGCAGTCATGCACCGGGCGTGTACAAAACCACAAGAGAAATTCAACGTCTTGATCCGGCAATCCCTCTTGGGAGAAGGGGATTCTTTTTTGCACTTTTCCACACTAGAAAAGATCACGTCACGTGCTTGGGGAAACAAAGCAGAATCCCACTTCTCCAGCTCAGCCATTCTTGCTTTTTCATGAAAGCCAGAGTAAGATGATTTTACATCCAGTGATTAACTGGAAAATTTGTTATTTCTGAGTTACCAGGAAACGCAATAGAATTAGTGCTTAAGCCTCATCTGGGAACAGGGCTAATACTGTGGCAGGAACAGCTCCTGCTAATCGTCAATGACCCATGTGAATAACATTAGTCACCAGCGAGGCGGAGCCGGAGCGAGTATGGGAGTCTTGATGAGTTGACAGAAGCCTGCCCTGAGTCTTTTTAATTCCATAATTTGACATAGATGCAAAATGAAAGTAAAGCTCCCTACTGTCTCTGTCCTCTAGCCCAGAGGTCAGCAAACTTTTGCCGTAAATGTAAAGGGCCAGTCACGGGTCTCTGGTTACAACTGCTCAGCCACGCTTTTGGAGCCTAAAGCAGCCATAGACAATCGGTAAAAAAATGAACAAGGCTGTGTTCTAATAAAACTCTACAAAACCAGGCAGCAGCCAGATTTGGTCCTCAGGCCAGAGTTTTCTGACACTGTCTAGCTTCTACCATCAGAAGAAACTCCTGTGACCAATTTCATATGCATCCTTTTAGAGCTCATCTATTGAGCTAGTGGTTTGTTTTTTTGAGTGGGAGGAGTTGGGGAGGAAGGGGAGAGAGGCTAATCAACTTGTGAAATGGAGTTTTACTGTTTGTTTGTTAGTTAGTGTTTTATTACATCAGTGGTTTCCTCAAAGCAGTTCCATGGCCTCTCACAATTGCCTTCATTTCCTGCTAACTCAAAAGTACCAACCCCCCCTGCCCCCCAAAAAAACAAACCTCTGGTGTTGTTTTGTTTTAGTTTTCATTTTTCTTGTATTACCCTTGTTAAAATTTAATTGAACCTGGAGCATGATTCATCGTTAAAACTGTCTGTGGTAAGATCTGCATGAGCACTTAGACAGAACAGGCCCTCGAGCCATAGCCAAGCCAAGTGTCCAGGCCAGCT
Organism: Pteropus medius; assembly: GCF_902729225.1. Classification (NCBI taxonomy): domain Eukaryota; kingdom Metazoa; phylum Chordata; class Mammalia; order Chiroptera; family Pteropodidae; genus Pteropus; species Pteropus medius. The sequence goes on from NW_024344374.1 coordinate 6,235,188, forward strand.
TACCCAGCACTGGGGTTTCAGACACAAGCCCAGCTGCCCATAAAACAAGATATTCCTGTCCTTTGCCTTTCCTGCCATTGTTTCTGAGGCATTTCTCCCATGTAGACTTCACCAGAAGGGATATTTGGGTTTGCAGGAGATTCTGGAATTCTTAGGTCTCCTAGCATAATACGTTACAGTCCCTCTGGCACATGCATAACCTCACCTGTAATGCATGGCACGGTTTTAGGAGGCCAGATACTGGGATATGCAGTGTCTAGTGTTTGAGAGCAAGCGCCACCTAAATTAATAAAGTCCCCTCCTTCCATGGAAAAGTTTCTAGTGTTCAGAAGTCAAGGAGCAATCCAGAGGGTGGGGGCATCCAGGGAGGAAGACCTTAGCAGGGGAGGGAGCGGAAATAGATTATCTAGACTCATCAACTCCAACTTGGCTTCCAAGCCCCTGCTAGCAAGTGGTGGGGATGGAGGGGGTGGGAGAAATGCCCTCAGGAAACTCAGTTTGCAGGGCAGCCACAATTTTCAGTGGGCAGAATCAAAGAGAGAGGCTGTCAAAGAAGGCACGACTCCAGCCTGCAGGAATCGACAATGGTGTGTGATTGTGAAAGCTTGTACTTGTGAAATAGAATATAACTTTTTGAACTCAAAACTGAGTAGTAGTAGTAGTATAGTAGTGGTAGTAGTAGTAGTTGTTGTTGTTGTTGTTGTTTTAGGGAGAAAAAAAGATAATCACAACAAAGTTGTCTACATCGTCAATCCACAACCTCAAGGCAAAACTATTGATATTTTACTGCACGCAGCAAGGTTGCTGGGAGGAAACTGTGCTTATACAAAGTAACATCCACTATTATAAAGTTGCTGTGCAACTCTCCCTCTCTCTGAATTGGGCTTGAACCTGGATATTGTCTGACTCTCATGGCATTATGGATGCTATGAGGCAAAGCATAATCAATCTCAGATGCTTCTAGCCTAGCCTAAAGATCTTTGTACTCTTTTAAGCCATCCGAGACTCTCAGAGGTCACAAATACAAAAAAAATTAGAGGATGGATTCCATAGACATGAAAGCAACAGTATTTCATTAATTAGCCAAAAAGTCTAATAGACAATTAACTGTGTTTTGCTTTTTCTCATGGTATTAATATAAGTAGTTTTATATCAAAACAATCAGAGAAATTAAGAAATGTAATATTCGAGTTGTTAAGTTTAACTCAAGACTTGAAACAGATTTCAAATTTATGTTAGGCCAGAGAATTTCCAGAGATTCAAGTTCAATGACCTCTAACAGGAGGGATATTTCTCTGGAAACGCTAGAGAAAGAATATATCCAACCACTAAAACAAAGACTTATTATAACTGACAAAACTTCTTGTAATAAAAACATGTGAACAAAATAACAATGTTTTCCTCCCAAGGACATCAATTCTTTGACATCAGAGAATCTTCCTTCTTGGTTCAACTTTTCAACTTAATCCAGGACTTACCAGTACAGTGAGTTCTCCCGTTGCCCACAAATCCATATTTGCAAATACACATCTTCTTCCCTTCCTTTTGCTTGCAGGTGGCATGTTCATGGCAAGTGGCACAGATGTCTAAGATACATATTTCAAGAAAAGAAAAATTCAGTCATCTACTCTAGACAAATCATATTTCGAGTAGTAAACATTTATAATAGAGAACCAAAATTTGAATACTAAATTAAAAAGGATCTGACCCCATCTTTAAAAACTTTCAATGAGTACTCACCGCCACTGGGTAAAGTGCAAATTCCTCTACCTGTCAATCAGTGGTCTTAACAGTCTGAATCCAGGCTAACTCCTCCAGCTTCCCTGTTCCCAAACCAGAACCACACCCAGTAGTCTCTGGGCAGAAGACCCACTACTCTTTTCCATACCTGCCGTCCCCTGTCATACTTCGCACCATAGTCAGGATGGTCATTTCAACTTGAATGCCTATCCCTCCTTCTCCGTCCAGCTAGCATCTATTCCTATTCCAAGACCCAACTTAAACATCACATTCTCCCTGAGGTCTTCCCCATTCCTCCATTCTTGAAGAAAATTAAATGTATCTTCCTCTGTGTTCCCCTAACACTTGTACGTTCCCATATCGACCATGTTAATCTGTCATTATAGTCTATTCCAGCTCTGTCTTCCCAACTTGGTATTATGAATGAGTTTCTCAAAGACAGGGATTATGTCATTTGCCCATATGTCATTATTTGTTCAGTATAAACATTCGACATATTTTTATTGACCGACTGGATAAAGGAATCTGCAGTCCTACTTACTACAACTCAAAAAGCAAATGGAGGGGAGAACTTATCTCTCTATTATGCTATTCATTTTCCTTTTAAGGAAAAAGTGAATGGGTTTAAAATGTCAGTGAGATAACGGCCAGGTCCCAGCAGGGTGACCAGATCTCAGTTACTTAGATAAGTGGCAAAAATGTTTGGGGCTAAAACTCTTGAAACATCCAAATTTACCAGATGGTGATATATGGCCCAAGATCAAACAAAAATTTCTACCAGAGGCTAGTGGGATATTGTGTTGCATTCTCAGCGTCTGTAATTTCAGGAGTGACCCAGTAAGGAGAACCTTTCAGGATGGAATTTCATCTCAGTCTTGGCTCCATTTCTACCCAGGTAATAAAGACTTCGCCTCAAGGCTACTCTAAGCATGAAACCAACTGAGAAAGGGAGATTTCTAAATATTCGTAATCATGCTTGCTTTTTTTTTTTTTAAACAAAAGATAACAGAAATGAGGCAAGCCACTACTTATCACTAAGTAATACCAAATTAACTGTGGAATATTTATAAAATTTATTATACCCAGACCATAAAGAAAAACACAACAAATTTCAAAATAGGAGAAATTGTACAAGTCATACTATCTGACTACCATGTAATAATGTAGTAAAACTACAAAATAAAACATATGACTAGAATCTTCAAAAGAAAACCTACTTGGTAACATAGAACACTCACCCAAATAATTCTTGGGACAAAGAGGATATCAAAATAGAAATGTTTAATACCAGATATAAAAATTTATCTACTCCAAAAAATTTGAGTTTTACATGTTTTTATGCTTTAAAAGAAAGAAAAAGAGGCAGCTGCGGGTGGTGGGGGGCGGGGGAACATCCTAGAATTTTAATATAAGAAGATTTTAAAAGATTTTAAAAAAATAAAAAGAGATTTATAGAAAGTTAGGAATTAGTAAAGATAAAAAAAATGATGTTAAGAATTAGAAAGTATATTCAAATCCATTAAAAAAAAAAAAAAACTTTCTCTAAAGTGAGTGCATCATAAAGACCACTAGTCAAAACTCAGGTAAGACTAGTGATGGGGGAAAAAAAAAAAGAGTATGTACAAACACACAAAGTTAGGAGTAAGAAAGAGCTTGTAATAAAAAAATACATAAAATGTTTTTTTAATGAAAGATTCCAGTTAAACTTACTACAGATTTAATATATATTTATTTATTAGTAAAAAATGACATCAAGGACCAGGAAGGTATAAACTCTGGGAGAGATGATGATAGCAGATGAAGGACGTCCACAGTATTTCAGATGATGGAAGAGGAGGACATACAGGAATTGTCTGAGAGAAAGGAGGAACTAAAAGCAAACCTCAAAAGAGTCAGAAATTGGGGTCACCAAGTACCTCAAGGCAAGCATAAGGGTAAGCCTGAAAGTTCTTGAAAATATGTATAAGGAGTAGTTAGATGCTCAGATTCCCCTCACTAATCCCAACATAAGATGGAGTTTTATAACCTGGAGAAAATGGACCAGAAAAACTCTTGATCGTAGGGACAACATATTAAGCCAAAGTGAGAATAAGTCTGCTACTTAAATGCCCATCAATAGGAGTTAAATATATGTACCCATTTGGACATTTTAGCACATAATATTTTTAAACAGTTCCATAAAGACACTGTCAATCCATCGTCACATTCGACCAAAACCCCGGATCGAGTACTTATTAAATAATGGATCCTGGGTCAAGTCCACAAACCCAGCTGTGATCAACCATATAATGACATTCTTCCCAGTGTGTGTATCTAGTGAAATAATAGATATAAGGACCATATTAACGGACTCAACAAAAATAATGGTAAAATGGTCAATTTCTTTCTTATATGGATTATTTATCTTTATAAAGATGGCAGCATTTATACACATCCAGTTCCAGAAACTTACATCAAGTGGAAAATGATTACTTCATGTAACAGTTGAGTGAATCTAATAAACTCATAAAAAAAAAAATTAAGCAAAGTAGTGCCACTTACTCAGATTAGAGGAAGTCTCATCTGAATTAGTGAAACACCGAATTTACAGGTATTTTTTTAATGAATTGAATTAATTTCAAGTTCATGCAATAAATAGAACCAGACAGACAAAATCCAGCTTTGTAGGAAGGCAGCCACATTCAGAGGGAAAGCATTGGACTTGAGAGTTGGAACTGGATCCTAAATCTACCTGAGTTGATTCATTGTGCGATATTTAGCAAATCGCTTAACCTCTCTGGGTCTCAGTTTTTCATCTATAAAACAAAGGCTTTGGCCTTCTCACATTTTATAATGCATTCAAATTACCTGAGGACCTTGCTGAACTTCAGGCTCTGATTCAGTTGGTGTGGGGTGGGGCCCTAAGTGTTGCATTTCTAATGAGCTCCCAGGTGGACCACATGTGAGAAGCAGGAGCTAAATGGCCCCTGAAACTCTTTCCCTCTATGTTCTGACACTCCATCCTTAGGATACCTGTTTTATGGCCTTTTAAGAATAATTTCGCCTAAGTGTAACCTCAAGGACAGTACCTGGTATGTTTAGCTCAGTAAATGTTTATTTCCCGTACCAGCAGAAAAGACAGATGTATGCCAGTCTAGTGCCAGTCCAGACCCCTCAGAAGAGAAAGTGGTTTTCAGAGAAAGAGAGGTTCTCAGCTGAATCTTCTCATGCAGCCATGATTAGCCTAGTCTGCAGGGTCTCGTAGTGCTCCCCTCTGAGTTCTAAATGCTTGAGGGACCAAATAGCCATGTGGGGGGAGAACCCCAACCTGTCCTAAAGGAAGGGGCAGGGAGTACAACCCCAATCCAAAGACAGATTGCGGGGAGGAGGGGGTACTGCTTCTGACCAATGTCCATGACAAATGTCCATTGCCCAACAGCCTCCAACTGAGTTAAGAATCACCTGCAGAAAGAGTAACCAATCTGTCCCAGTTTTAATACTAAAAGTCCTGTGTCCTGGGAAACCCTCCAGTTTGGTACAAATTAAGACAGTTGGTCACTCTGCCTGAAGAGCTTGTTAAAACACAATTCCCAGAGATTCTGATTCAGTACATGTGAGGTGTGGTCTGAGAATCTGCATCTCTAACAAGCTCCCAGGTGGACCACACTCTGAGCTGCACTGCAAGTCTAACTCGACCTCAAGCATGTGGGTCAGATTCCTGGGGAAGGAAAAGGCAATACTAAAGAAGTCCTTCACCAAGTCTGGAATGATACGTATATCGCACAGCATTGGGACCAATGCGACAGAGAGAATACCCAGGGAGAGGAACTCTCTGGGATATAACCGGAGGGGGAGTTACGTCAGGGGCAGCTTCACATTCGTGTCAAGGATGACTTTGGTTCTGTCATCTGCCATGTTGTAACCGAAAGAAGAGCTGCAGAGGTGAGGGACCCCCACCCCCATCCCCGACCCAGGGATGCCTAGAATTACTGGCAGGAAATGGGAGAGTGGGGATTCTAAAATCTGGAAGGACGAAAAGCCTGACAAGTACTACTACTACTACTACTACTACTACCACTACTACCACTACTACTATTATTATTATTTTATTATTATTTTTATTATTATTATTATTACTATGATTATTATAGCCCCAGCTAGAGCTGTCACTCCAGATTCACTTCCCTTTTCCACTCTGCAGAGACTAAGCTAGTTTTAGCCACATCCAGCAATGAGAAGATGAGACCTACACTGGAGTGTAATCTTACGCAAATTAAACTGTCAATCCTCCAGTTTTAGTCTGTGAGATAAAGATCGTGTTGTAAGGATTTAGTGAGAAAGAGAAATGCTGTATGAGCTCTAAAGCACTAGACAAAGAGACAATTTACATGAATATTTATGTTTCCGTAGATATTATTATTGTTGGAAATAAGTCATGCAAAATGCAGTGCCTGGTATTTGCCATCGCGGTTAAGAGCAGGGTTGAGAAAGAGATTGCTTGGGCTACAGCCCTGGCCCTGCCATTTGCTAGCTGTGTAATCTTTGATAATCCCTGTGCCTCAGTGTCCTGTAAATGTGTAATATGAGGGTAATAATAAACTTACCTCACATGGTTGATGTGAGAATCAGAGTAAATGAGTTAATACAGGTAAACGACATGTTAGACATTATACCAACCATTCGACAACTCTTTGTTAATGAGTAAAAGAAGGCACCAACAGATAGATGACTCCCAATTATACTCACGAAGAGAGTGATGGAGAACTACATTGATGCAAAAACCCCAAAAACCCAAAGCAACATTTTTGTGTGGGCAGACCTACCTGTTCATGGGGCTGACATTCTAGGAATCATCTCTTATTTCACGTAATCGCTCCCCGCCTTCCCCACATCCTGCCAGCATCCTGGGTGATACCTGACTCGGAGGTTGGAAGCTCAGTGTCCTCAAGTTCTCAGTGCTGCTCGCCCCTGCTTCCCCGCACCGCACACCAAGTAAACCCGCACCCCAGATAGAATGGCAGCCACCAGTCCGAGCAAGCTCCTCTCGCTCCTAATTCCAATATACAAGCAAAACTTAAGGGCACTTCTGAAATAACAGCCGGTGGACTTTGACAGTACAATGAAAGGATTTTGTCCACTGCCAAGGGAAGAAGGTAGTTTAAAAGCACAAATGAAGGGCCTGAATTTGAATCTAATCCCTAGCCATTCACGCTTAGACCAACAAATCCACAACCTTCATGAGGTTCTGTCTCTCAAACTTGTGGAGAAAATACACAAACAGATCAAATGACCTGAGGAAATAAGCAAAGGGGGCTCCAAACGCGGGAAGAGAAAGCGTTCTCTACGACGCTATGTAAAACTGCATTGCTCTTAAGAGACTGCATCGAATTCCAGAAAGAGAAGGGACCTAAGAAACCTCATATACTCGCCAACGGCCCTGACAGAAACAAGCAAAAACATAGCTTCTGCTTTTAAATCCTCCACGATGGAGAACACTTTACTCTTTCAAGCAGTTTAATCCTTGCAGGGAGATGTGAACCATCTTATATTTCCCTTCCCACCCAACCCAGGACTGACGTTTCCCATCAAGAACCCGTAACCTTTCCTCCTGTGAGAGGTTATAGGGCCCTCAGCTTCTTTTTGCCTTTTTGCCCTCTTCTGTCCACTTTCTTGTCTGACCAAGACCAGCTTGCAGTGGAGCCCCGACCTCTGGCCTCCGAACCAGGAACCAATCCACACTTGAGTGCTCCCCCATTTTCAATGCTTTCCCCTTCATTCAGGCCACACTCGAGCTTCATGTCCTGCATGTCACCCACTAACAGGCTGTCTCACATTCTTGAGCAAGATGCACACTTTTTAAAAAAGCTGGCAGTTCGTGCACCCGGTTTCCTCTGCAGAGTTGAGGCTGTTAGGCCACTTGCTTCCTTAGCCAGCAGAGACAGTCTGAACCCATTTTTGGATTTCACCAGAAGGCTGAGGATGTACCCAGGGCCAGGCCCCCACGGTGGGGCTCTTCGTTGGCTCTAATCCTGCTCCCTTTCTTTGAGTAACCTCCAAAACAATTCACTGCCTCCATTTGTCCTTTTTCCTCCTCTTCCCCTCTCTGAAGAGTGAACATGCTGCTGTGACTCAGGGTGCCAGGGTGAAAGCCAGGCCTCTGAGATGCGTGATTAGTGAAGTCCGGTGTGCTTTATACAGAACAACTTCCCCAAGCCTTTCCACCATGGCTCCTGCAAGATTCTCAAAGCCTCTGCCCATCCTCCTCCACCTTCCAAACCCCAGCCAGGCCTGAGCCGGCAAGTCCTCCTAGCCACTCCTAGACTCAGAGCAAGCCAGAGAAAGGCTAGGAAACAGGATTGACTGGTTCTACCCCTTCTCCCCATTCCTAACCTCTCCATTCCCCTCAGGCCTGGCACCCTACCCACCCACAAACCGACACCCTCCGGCTCTACCAATTCCGTCTGGTCCTCTCCTCACACTCAGGCCATCCCACCTGGGCTCCCCCACTCTCCTCTCCCCGAAACAGCTTTGATAACAATTAAATGTAATTTGGCACATGTTACCAGTGAGAGGCTGAATATACAAACGGACAGTGGCCAGACCATACATAAAAACAGAAGTCTGACCCACAAGCTATAGCAATCAGTCCAGGAAGTCAAACCACAACCTCTGTAGCAATCAGTCCCAAATGGTCAGGACTTTATAACGGCCAGCTTCCCTAATTATTGCTCCCCCACCCACCCAGCCTTTCAACCTAGGACCAATCAGAGGAAGGCAAATACACTCCCCTAACCAATCTCACAGGATGCCCACTGTGAGTAAGCAACCTCCGGCTTCCTCATGCCAACATCCTCCAACCAGGGCACACCTGAAGCCTTCCCCTCTGTTCTACTATAAAGCTTTTATACTGCACTGCCTGCCTTTGAGTCTCTGACAAATGCAAGTGATGATGGCTAACTCTCTTGCTATAGTAAGCTCTGAATAGATCACCTTTGCCTGTTCTCATTTGGGTGGTCTTCATGTATTTCCATGCCAGATTCCTAACACAAGCCACGGTCCTTACTCGCACGGAGCTCTTAGTCCAGTAAACGATTAAATTGCAGTATGGTGTAAGCGTATAAAGTAAGGGTACCATATAAACGTGTATGTCAATAAGTGCATGTGTCCCGTACAAGTATGGTGGAGAAGCAGGGCACGGTATCTATCGCTGGTGCTGCAAAGGGAACTGGAGAGTTGCATGGGGCTTGGACGGCTGGGCTGGTTTGGAACTACAAATAACACTCGCTAAGTAGATAGCTGGGGGCAGGGATGGGGGGAAGTGGTTCTTCTCCATTCTTCTCCTTCCATCTCCTTCCAGAGACTAACCTTTCCCACTTGTTGACCAACTCTGCGTTTTGACCTGCTCCGTTAAACATCTTATTTTCACATTTTCGATTTCTCTCTCTACTGAATAATGCCCCTGAGTCTAAAAAATGTGCTGAGTCTGCTTTACCACCACTACCTCTAAAAAAATTCTTGCACTGACTTGGTCAGATCCACTGGCCAAGTTCTATTTCCTTCTAACTTCTTTAAAGAGTATCATACTGTGCAGCCACGGTCTCTGCACTCGCTAGAGCCCTCTGCATCTGACTGCCACCCTCACTGCTCTGCTGGTACTGGCTCACCACTCACCTGAGTCACCAATCCAAAGCCTCTTCCTCAACCTCCACCCCCTTGGCTTCTCCTCCCTGGATTCCTTGCCGTTCAAATCCAGTCTTCCTCCTACCTTCGTGGCTGCTGCTCTTTCTCCTCTACCTGCAACTACCATCTCAACTTGGTCTTCCCCAAGAATCTGTCCTTGGTCCTCTTACTGTTATTAACCACAGGCTTTAAGTGACCATCAAGTCTACATCATTTGCACACACCTATTGTCCACAGTCTTAACTCCCTACTGATTTCATCCCTCCGAAAGCCCTGACATCACCTCAAATGCAGGATATTCAAAACAACGTCGTCTTTCTTCCCAAATCTGCTTGGTCCTCCTATAGAACCAAATATCCAAGTCACCCAGTCCCCAGACCTTAGGGTCATCTTTCCTCTTCTGTTCCCTTGCACCTTAATGTCTGTTATTAAGTTCTCCCAGTTCCCCTTATCATCTCTATTCAGGCCTCTTCTGCTGTCACACTGTGGAGTCAGCCCTTGAAACTTCTAAGCCAGCTATTATACTAATTTCCTCAATGGCGCTAAGCCTCCAGTCATTCCCACACCATCCACTGTAAGGAAACCTGCCCTCAGTAAAGCCCAATTCTCCGAGGCTGTAAATAAAGGGAGAATGCCCACATAGGGAGAGAAGGTTCTACCAGGCAACCCTGACTTCCGCTTGCCCAAATTCACCTCAGCTTTTAATTAGTTTCAGATGGATAACCTGAGGGAGTTACCATGCTTAACCGTCTTAGCCCAGCAATTCAATGGGACCACACTGGATAGTTTCCTAGGCTAGAGAATCTTAACACAAAGATTCTGAAATAGGCTCCAAACACATACAAGCTTTTATGCACACTGCCATGCGAGACCAGGTTAGGGAAGGAAGCCAGAGAGCCTACCACAGCCTGTGATGTGTAGAAACGGCCACTCCAGAAGGGTGAGCCATGAAGAGAAACGCTCACCAGTGGTGGTAAAAGTTCCAACATGAAGAGAATTTGGAGGGACAGGAGTCTGAGCCGCAAAGTACCCCTCATATCTCCTTACATGGAAGTTCCCTTCCACGTCAGGATTAATGTTTGGTTTTATTATGGAAGTTAAAGCGTTTCTTTATATCAACTTTTTATATCGCTCTCTGTACAAAAACCTGTAATGACTTCCAGTGGCTTCCCACTGCCCAGGAATAGCTAAATCTAAAGGCAACTTTGCCTTCTAGTTAAATCCAATCTACTTCTCCACTCCCATTTCCCACCCATCTCCTACATACCAGTCAATGCGAACTACAGGTCCCACGTTTCTGTACCTTGGCACACCTCCTGTTCCAGCCCCTCCATTTGGAATTCATCCATTGTATACATATTTGTGGAGAGCTGACTGTGCCCTCTGCTATGAACTGGGATGCCTTTTTATCATTTTCCCATATCCAAATATTATCAATCCTTGATTGTTTAGTTTAAGGGTCACCTCATCCATGACACTACCAGATTCCCCTAGCTAGAAGTAATCTTTCTCTCCTCTGAGCACCCACACCTTCCCAAAGCACTGATGGCATTCTGCCTTCTGTTACAGTTATTTGGGTAAATGCCACCTCCCTTACATGTCTATGTGTAATACTATGTGTAACTCCTACCATATTCAATACTGTTTTACAGAAAGGGGGGGACCCCTACTCCAGTTGCCTGGAAATGGATTATTTGCTTGTCTGTCTCCTCCAAAATACGAACTCAATGGGGGCCAGCCCCAAGACCTCAAATCCTGCGGAGAGAGCGAGGACCATCTGTTGAATGAATGAATAAATGAATGAATGCCTTATTCCTGTAATTTCCTTACCCTCTTTCCCCACCATATTAGCATCTAGCTCTTCATCAAGAGGAAAAAATCAAAAGGGAGAAAGAAAATTGCATCAGGTCTAAAATTTGTCGTGCAAAAGCCACAGCAGAGCCGGAAGCGTGACAGTGCAGCCGGAACGCCCTTCCACGCCCTCCCACGCCCTCCCACGACGGGCGCGGCTCTCCCCGCGGCATCGCCCGCGCCCAGCCCCCACCTGGCCTCAGGTCCCCGGGGCGCGAGCAAGGCCACCTCGAAACCGGTCTCCCCGGCAGCCTTGGGGCGGGGACGGGAAAGCCCGAGCGGGGAGCCCCTCCTGCTTCTTCGAGCCCCGCCCTCCCGATCCCCAACGGCCAGAGCGGCCCCACCTGCGCTCCGTGCTGGGGCTCCGTGCTCGCCCGGCCCCGGGGCTGGGAAGCGCGCCCGGCGTCGTGGAGGCCCCGCCGGGGACCCGCAGCGCCCCCCGCGCCGCGCTGCGCGGGCTCCCGACCGCACTCACCGTCCGCGCCCGGCGCTCCGGTGGCGCCGCGGGCCAGGCCGAGCAGCAGCAGGAGCGGCAGCAGGTGGCGAGGCGGGCGCCCTGCGCCCCGGGGCCCTGGGCCCATGCCGCTGCCGCCGCCGCCGCCGCCGCTGCCGCGTCCCTCCCGGCGAGCCCGCGACTCCTCCCGCGGCCCCGCGGCGCCGAGATAAGGCGGCGGGCGCCGCGGGGAGGGGGCCGGACCGGCCGCTTCCGGGGCTGCGCTGGGGAGCGGAGGCCGCCGAGGGGTCCGGGGGTGGCGGCGGGGCTGGGCCTGCGCTCCGGGCAGACGGTCATTCATTCAGTCACTCCTTCGCTCATTCATTCCACTCGCCCCTGCACTCATTCGTGCACCTGCCAGGCGCGCGGTGGGCACTGGGGACACACAGCGGGCAAAGAGACAGGGTCCGGCTCCGTACGTACGTTCTGAAAGGGAGGGACAGTCACCCGGCAGATAATGACACAGCTAAATGGAGGGTCCCGGACTGTGCTAGAAGGGAAAGTCCATTGTGCCCTAAGCGTGTGAAACGAACGCGGGACCCGAGCCGGTCTGGGACTCCGAGACGCACCCCTAGGGTGGCAAAGAACTGTGCTGAGGGGCAGAAAGAACAGGAATCTTCCAGGTGGTGAAAGAGAGCTGGGGTGAGGGGGCTGGAGCTCCAGGGGCAAGATGAGAGGGCAAGAAGCCGCCGGTCCGGGCCTTTCAGGGGCGACAGGCTTGACCAGGTGACAAGTCCTTAAAGGGCGACAGAGTTGCGGTGGGGGGTGGGGGTGGAGTTGCGGTGGGGGGTGGGGGTGGAGGGCTGGCAGGAGTTCCTGCTGCTCTGAGAAAGTAAGTAAACTAAGCCCCTGAGGATGAAAAGGGCGCGGGAGAGAAACCTAGGCAGGTGAGAAAGTCATACGCAGAGAGACAAAGACAAGAGAGTATCTTCTAGAAATGGGGGGGAGGACCCCCTTCGAACGGGAACAGGTGATTAGAGAGAGGCGCTAGATGCAGAGATAAATAAGTTAAGACCTCATAACCAAGTAAAGGGGGCTGCTGTGAGGCTGTAACGGAGTTTTAAGCAGCGTGACCTCATCAGAAAAGCCTCCCAGAGTCTGTGAGATTGGGATTGGGCTAGGGAGGCAGGGAGACCAGCCTGGAGCTGCTGCGGGTACCCAGGCAAGAAAGGACACGTCTAGGAGCAGGGAACCGACAATGAGTGCGGAGAGAAGTGGCAAAGGAGAGTGGTACTGGGTGGAATCCACTGGGTTTTATGACCAGTAGAATGGAGTAGAAGGAAAGAGAAATAACAGATGTCACCTAAATTTCTGGTTTGGGCAACTGAGTTGATAGTGGTGGGAGTCACTGAGCTAGAGACCCAAAGGGAGTTGTTACAAGTCGGGCAGGGAGAGGCTTCAGGGGCAGAACTAAGTTCCAGTTTGAAGGCTCTGAGCTTGTGATGTCCGTGGGGTGCTCCAAGAGCAGGGCCCCCACTACTTCACCCATATCCTCACTGGCTTTCTCTCTCTACCATGAGCCTGTTCTAAATCTAACCACCCATGAATACTCCCATATAAGGGCTAAACTTGTGCAACCTTAAAAAGAAGTAGTTAAAAATAAACTTCCTAACCTCTTTTGCAGCAGGCTTTCTTGCTAATTATTATTTTTTTGTTCAGCAAAGATAAGAAAGAGCCTGCTTGGAGGGCAGGAGATGGACAGTGCAAGTATTGTAGCCTATCTCTTGCTATTTAGGCAAAATTTTGCTAAACTCGGCTCTCCACGAAATCATGTAATTGTTTCAGCAAAAAATACATTCATTTAAGACATTTTTAAACCAACCTATACCTCTCCATTTTTGCCATGCCCCCTGCAGAAAATAAATAAATAAATAAATAAATAAATAAATAAATAAATAGATTTGTGTATATACGTGTGTGTGTGTGTGTGTGTGTATTTTAAATTGCTGGTGTTCGCAAAAATTGTCCACAACTCGGAAATGGGCAAACGAGATTATTAGGTGTCTTTTCAGTGGGGTGCTGGTAGTGGGTTGTCTAGTAGCGCTTCTAGAGATTATCTGATTCTATAGGGTTGTGAACCTTTAATGGACTTTCTATTGACTAGGCTATTTTATAATTCTGTAGAGGTAGAAGTTAATTTGCAGAAAATTGATGATAATGCAAAAGATTTTTGTCCATAGCAGTGCAAATTAATTTTTTCCAGTAGAGATATAAGTGATTTCTGCTGGGTAAAAATAAGATAAACCTACTAATTAGATTTTGTCCTATATATTAACCAGTTAACCAGTTTTGCATCTATTAGCAAATTTGTTTTATCATTCCTGACTGAAAATATTCAAATTTTCCTTTGAAACTTAATATCTTACTAGTTCTTCTTTGAAGTAAACATCATACTGAGTCCCTCATGAATTAATTAGTTGAATAAAATCTTAAATATTTTATTTTATATTTGCATGAATAATATTTTTAACATTTTAAAAATTTTATGTTAGCACAATTCATGTTACTTTTAAATTCTACATTAGGTTGTATAACTTTCATCAGTTCTTTTTATTGGCTCATTTTTGCTTTCAAACAAATAATTAAAAAAAAAATTACTTCTTATCCAATGGTTAAGTTCATGGAATCTGGAATGAAAAAGTGTCTCCTTATGAGTATTTGTCACTAGACAAATACTAAAGAGAATATTAAAAGAGAATATTGAACCAGTATTAGATTTGGAGCAGTGGGATTATTGCTGAAAAAAATATTTAGTTTAAGAAAAATGTTCTTCTTTTAAAAGAGCATAGCCAATACACCAACATCTCCTGAAAGAGAATTTAAAGAAAGCTCTCTTTTTCCATGACATCTAGATTTTAATGACTTCATCAAATAAAATTTTGACTTTAGTTTCAAGATGGCATTGTAACCCTGAAAGTTCTCTCTCCCCTCCTTCTCAAACCCCAGTAAAATGGCCAAAGATACACACACACACACACACACACACACACACACACCACATTTACACTCAGAATTAAGTACGCAACAGTGCTTGTAAACAGGAAAGGATGACATCAACGAACTAGATAGCTTTGAGAAATGCATGAATTAGATTTGCCTCTTGTCCTCCACAAAAAATATCTGCCAAGATAGAAGGTAGGGGGCAATATAAAAATACATGTGTTTTAAAATTTTTTAAAAATTATATAATTATATGCACATTTCAAGTTATTTTTGTACATATTAATGTAATGTGCAGATTTTATATTTTAAAATTTAATTCAGAACCACTATATAGATGTTGAAAAATGCAAAGTACACTTTTTACCAACTCAGCATTTTATTTTGCTTATCTGCGTACATATTGTTCACTACAACCAGCTCCTTCTTCAGGCTTCAGGATTACCAGTTTTCTGGCCCTCTAGAAAAACTATCAATTCCAGACTTTTAAGAAATTATTTTTAACTTTATTTTTTAAGGTTTTTTTATAATAATTTAGTCATTAGAGGGCCTTTATGTGGTTAGACAAATTATTTAAATCCCACCTAAAATATTGAGATAACTGACAAATATCTGAAGTGATCTCAAGGACCTTGAGCAAGTGTAATCAACAGAGCTTCTCAATTTGTTCCTTTCTTTAGTTATCAAAGGTTAATAAATATTGAAGTCTATCTTATGCATCTTGCTACACAATCAAAACATTCAATGATAACAAAGATATATTTGAACACCCATGTTCACACCAGCATTATTCACTTATCCAAAATACCCATCAAAGGATGAATGGATAAACAAAATGTGGTCTATCCATACAATAGAATATTATTCAGCCTTAAAAAAGAAGTAAATTCTGATACTGTGGATGAAACTTGAAGGCGTTATGCTGAGTGAACTTTGCCAGTAATAAAAAGAACAAATACTGTATGATTCTACTCATATGAGCTTTTTAGAGTAGTCAGATCCATAAACAGAGTAAAAAGGTGGTTGCCAGGGGCTGAGGGGAGAAGGGAGTGGGCAGTTAGTGTTTAATGGGTAGAGCGGTTCAGTTTTGCAAGATGAAAAGAATTCTATGGACAGATGGTGTTGATGGCTACAAAGAGGTGTGAATGTACTTAATACCACTGAAATGTACGTTTAACCCATTTCCCGTTTAGGAAAAAAAGGGCAGCTAGCTGCCAGCATTAATTTAATTTTACATAAACATGCTCTTTGAGGCTGAAGCAAATCTGACTGGCTTTCAATGCGAAAATAAAATATAAAAACTGTTCTTGGAGTTATTTCTAAACAGAACTTGTCTCTAATCCTGAAATGTACAAGTAAATCGAATTCATCAAATGAATCTTTGGCTAACAACTGCTCGAGAACCATGTTAATTTAACATAACGCATAGGAATGCTACGTTTTCAAGGATTTAACATTTTCAGCAGTCGAGAATTACTATATTTTGTAAATGGAAATACCACTACTGAAAACAGAATGCTATAAATAGAATGATGTCATTAGTTTCCAAAGACTATTGACATACTAGAGCAATGCAAAAATAATGATAAAAGCAAGATATTTCATGGCGAACTCTGGGAGTAAGGTTAAGACTGTAATCCGTGAGTTATTTTGGGGTAAATGCCACTGGCATGTATTATTGCAGCAAATGGGAAATGAGTTAAAAATGGTTAAATAGTAAAAAAAAAAAAAAAAAAAATCAATGACAAAAAAAATTGGGTACCATTTTTATTTTTATTTTACCGCACTAACATATAGGACTTTCTAAATCAATTTGGATACTGGCAAATCAGAATTACAGGAAAGTTCCCTTGGAAAGCCCCATCCCCCAACCCAGGACATAAGTGGATGAGATTCTAAGAGAACCCCCAGTGGGCTGTGGGGTAGCCAGGGGTGGGAAGGAGGAGGACAGGCAAATGGAAGGTGAACACTAGCCCAGTATCTCTAGGGTTTTTCCCCAGGCTGCCCTTCGCTGTGTCTGCTTACAATGTAAAGTTTGGTGTTTGCCCAGTGGGTTCCCATCTGGGTATAAGGTCAGAAAGAGAAGGGAACAGGGAAGCTGGATACCAAATATCCTAAAACTTTCCTGCAAAAATCCCTTGCTTGGTCATCACACTCCTGACCAGAAATGATGTACAGCTTTTCCCAGAGCCTGACCTGAGAATATCACTAGCAGGCTCGCAAATTGTAAATAAATTGCTTTTGTGGGTATTTTCAGAGATGATTTGGATATCTAACTGTAATGAGTTTGATATACTCTGGTGTTGAGCTCATTGCTTGAAGTTTGCAGTAACAGAAATGATTTAAATGTTTGAAGCCTTTAAATCACATTGATCGAAAAATTGTTGTTTGACAGATAAAAGTGAGTCCCTCTAATATCTCACTGCACATTCACACACATCTATGCCTTGCTGACATGACATGAAAGGATAGCATTGACCCTCTCAGAATGGAGTCTTGATCTCAAAACAGACACAGGGACCTGTCTCTATAGAGAAATGCCCTGCTGATTGATAATTGTCGAGCAAGGGGAGACTGCATTCTTGGACACTCAGTGACTCTCACTTTGTTGCCATGTGAGAAACTGTAGGATTACTCTGCCTTTACCAACAGGCCTCTCCTCTCCTCCCCCCCCCCCACATGCACGCACACACACACAAACCGAACACCCTACCTGGAGTTAGTTTGGGGAACTTGGGTAGTAAATACACTCCTGGCCTCTGCACATGGCTGTACTAGAACCAGTGCTCTCTGACATTTAGCCCACCCCAAACCCTAGTGTTCTCAGAAAAGCAAAACAAACATGGATGGGAAGTGACAGCTCAGTAGAGCAGGAAAGTCCCCTGGCCCTCCCCGTTTTCACAGTAATGCCATTCCCCCTCACCTTGTACTGGCAAGTGAACTCTGATGGCACTCAGACACCCCGTGATCCAACCAACATAAGCTGCAGGAGCAAACTTCAGATACTTCAACACACTCTAGTTCGGGGAACAGTTGGCATAATATTCACCTGTCCTCCCCCTGATCTCAGGCGGTGGGGGCAACGCCAAGTGAAACTGGGACTCTGTCACCCAATCTGTCACTCACACACACACATACACACACAATCACCTGCCTCACTTGAGGAAGTCTCAGCTGTTGGTCTGTTTGTTCTACAAACCCTGAAAGGAAGCTTTGCTGACAGTCATTTCCGGACACAGGATCAGCTCGAGGACCCTTGTGGCCACACGCAGCCCTGAGGAGAAGTAGAGCACAGCCAGCAATGACCGACACAACTGCAGAGGAAGCCCACAACAACGGTGAGCTAGAAAGTGGAGCTCGACCTTCCTCGATAAATACCAGTTGACAGTGAAGACCCATATCACTGACCTTGGCAAATAGTGCAATCTTCAAAATAGACCTTATTCAATTATTGTGCAATGGACTTAGCTACAGATTTTACTGATTTCTTGCTTACCACTGTTTTTTTTTGTGTGTGTGTCCTATATCTTCCTCTTTCCCCTTCCTCCTCCTTCTCAATCTTCTGGTACATGTTTGAGTATCTCTTTTAGAAAGGATTTCTGGATAGTAAACTTTCTGAGTCTTTGCATGTCTAAATATACTTGATTTTGCTCTCATAATTATAGATTGAGGATAGAATTCTAAATTCAAAATAATTAAATGATACATTAATGAGGTCTAGAATTCTGGATTTAAAATAATTTTCCCTCAGAATTTTATCTTCTAGCACTAGTGTTGCAGATGAGAACCACAAGCTAATTTGGTTATCAATTTCTTCTAGCCTACGGCCATGCCACCTTGAACAAGCCCGATCCCGTCTGATCTCGGAAGCTAAGCAGGGTCGGGCCCGGTTAGTACTTGGATGGGAGACCACCTAGGAAGACCAGGTGCTGTAGGCATAAAAAATAAAAAAATAAGGGATTATAAGCTGACAAGGTCCTTGCAATTTGTGAGGTCAACCAAGGGTTGCCTCGCCTAAAAAAAACAAATTCCTTCTAGGTGGTGTGTCTCCCATGACCCTCACCTCAAGCCATTTTGAGATTTTCTCCTTATCCTTGGAATTTAGAAACTTCATGAGAATGTAGTTTTTCATTATTCTTGCCCAGCACTCATTGGGCCCTTTTAATTTGTACATTTGAGTCTTTATGTTCTCAGTTCTTTCTATTTATCCTTCTGGAATTTATAGTAGGCAATTCCTAAAAGCTAGCTGCCACAACTCATATTAATCTTATTCTCATCTCTTCTGCCTTTGTTCACTGATTCCTCTAACTCGATCTTCCTGTTCACTAATTTGATCTTCATCCATACCTATTTGATCTTCAGTCCATCTGTTGAAATATGTTTTATTTCAGCAATCATGCTTTTAATTTCCAAGATTTCCAATTCTTTGTATAGAATGCTTTTAATTTCTGTAGATAATAAGAACTTCTTGAATTCTTCCAAGCATACCAACTATAATATTTTAATATTATTTTCTTTCCTGATTAACTGTTTCATCAGGAGGTTGTTCATTTATTTACAGAGTTTGATAATTCTTCTGCTGGTTTCTTTCAATTGTTTTATGATTTTTGATGGTCAATTCTTATATTTTAGACAAAACTCTTATGTTTTGAATTAGTAGTTTGGATATATTTCCCCAGCCCAGGTGAGAATCTCTTTCTTAGGAGTAAATGCAGATTTGGTTGCAGTGGTCCTAGCTCCACTCATTTTGGAGGCGGGAGTGGGAAACTGGGCAGTGGCTACTTTCTATGGCCCTGGTGCCTTCTTTGGGAGCCTCTTGTATTATGACTCTCATCTTATTTGGTAAGCAGTAGCTTTACTTAAAATTTTCACTAGGAGAAAAAAATTCCAGAACTAGCCATTTCTAAAGCAGAAAATGGGTGCAGGTACTTGCAGCTTGTGAATTCTTTGCCCGCTCACCATCATACCACTTCCTTCTCCTTGTCCCTGTTGTCTCTAAACTTGAGGTTATTCTGAAGTTGTAATTATAAAGTTCACTTTTTTGGAGATCTCTTTCTGCTTTCACGGGGTTGTAGGTGCATTGGGTTTTTTTTTTTTCTTCTTAATTTGATCATCTCTGCTTTATATTTTTCACAAATCTTCTCTATTTTGGTATTCTTATAATACCCTGCCTAGATTTCCAGTACTGCTTTCAAGTGATTCTTTTTTTCTTCTCTTTTAAAAAAATCAAAGTATAATTTACATACAGTGAAATACACAAATATTAAGTGTACATTTCTACTTCCACAGTCCCCTACAAGCCACTTTTAGCATTTGTCTTTCTCATTGGACTATAAATTGCTCAAGGTCACAGCAAGGCCATATTAACCAGCTATCTGGCAAAATTCCTGGTACCTAGTAAGTGTTCTACATGTTTGGGGGAAGGAACGGAGGAATGGAGTCAGTCATTGTCAGTCCTAGGTTGCCAGTGGGTGTTAATATTCAACTCAGCTGCACATCCTTGAAGCAAGCTGGTGTATAAAATCTTCAGATTAGACATCTCCCTACATGTCTCATTTCCTGTTCATTCAAGGGCTGGTAGTTCCTAGATTATATGTCCCCAGATAACTGTCTCCCACAGTGACTGTTTCCAGGACTCTGATGATGCCCCATATTGTACTGACTTGCTTACACAGTTGGTTTAAAATGGATACGAATGAGAGACTTTGAATCTGTGCCAAAGTGGGTAATGGAAAAGGAAGCATGTATTAGCCAGTTCAAAAGATTTTTTATGCTTTGATTTTCTCTGGCAGGTTTGTGGAATAAACTCTAAGTACTTACGGGTAATTTTTAAATCAAATTATTCTTTTGCATTATGGTAGCTACTTCTTAAAAACAATTCACCAATATCAGCTACAATATTGAATTGACAGGCCACAAACCTTAAATGGTCATAAAACACAGGTTGTCATACATCATCTAAATCAAGCCACTTGCCCCTGCCCAAACAGGCTAGTTCTGTATATTACCAACTCACCAGCTGCTATCAAAACTCCTCTCCTTCATAGCCCTGCTGAGTACTACTTAGGAGGCTTTTGGTTCAAGTGACTTAAAATGATCCAAAATGTTGAAAGCAAAACTGGAATGCATTGGCTCTTACCACTTTCAAGGTTCCCTGACAGATCTGACTTAAGGTGTGACTTAACCAAACACAAACAGTGCCTCCGGAATCCAGTTCCTTCCTTTGAGCTCTGCTTGCTTCTTTCTTAGGTTTTCCCCTCACAATTATAAGATGGATGCTGCAGTAGCAGTTTTATATCCTCTCAGCTTCAAATCCAGTGGACAGAGAAAGCTTCTCTTCCCCAAGAGGGACAGGAAAGCCTTGAGTCTATTTATCCCTGGGGACAAGTGACCATAGCTAAACAAACCATACCATTCTACTGGATAATAGGATCAATAAATAGCCTAGAGGCACGAGGGCTTGCCTTCAATGTGGGATCAGCCTCATCCAAACCCCAGTGGAAATATAGGATAATGTTTTATCAAAAGGGTAAAAATGCTAGGCAGCAAAACCGGCAGGTGTGACTATGGCTCGTCAGCATCCTGGCTATTCAGAATCCCTCCCCTCTCGATTTAACTAATATGCATTATCACAAATCATGACTTATTTGAGCTGGACCTGCTCTCCATATGGCATTCGAGGACGTGGCTTTGTCGCTCATCATTCTGGGTAACTTTTTTGTGTTGTCGTTGTTGTTTTAAACTCCTTTTTTCTAAAGAGTTTATTTATGCCACAAATTGAATACAGTACTCTAGAAATAGTCTGACGAGTGTAGAGTCAAGTGTTTATTTTCCTCCAGGTTCTGAAAGTAAACCCTTGTAATACATTCAAATTTTGTATAACTCAAGTGCAGGACCCTAAATGCCAGGACCCTGAGTAGACAGACTTTCACATAGGCTTCAGAAGCACACTCTGTAGCACATTCTGTAGGGCAGCTTTTTCTTGTCATAGGGCGGCAAGGTCCCATCAAATGCCTTCAGAGCAGACTGGCCTCACTTGGTCTTGGGGATAGCCTAATGCACACCATCCAAAAGATGAGGCTAGGGTCTCAGAAGTGGGCTTCGTTGGTGGACATCCACTTGCAGAGGAAGGTCAACGCACTTTAACTTGTTTCTGTAGAAATTGCCAGAAATGTTGATGTCTTCACAGTGCACGATCACCATCTCCGGGCCCAGCAGTACCTGCTTGGCAACGATGAGTCTCCAGGTGGCCAAGGTGATGGCCTGGGCCGTCGAGCACCAGGAGGTCCTGCCCCTCGGCCATCTTCAGCAGCTGCTTGGGAAAGTGAAACATTTTAATGCAGAAAAATTATAAAAAAGAAAGACTTGGCATAAAAATAAAAATTAAATTATTAAAAATCACACAAGTACCTTGTCACTCAGAATGCTACTCTTAGCATGGACATGAGCAACCCGTCACTCTACACATTCACGCCCACGGACAACCCCCTCCAGACGCAGGAGATGTTTCTCCACATCTCTCGCCCCACTACTTGAAACAAGAGGTGGCAGCTTCCAAATGCCCAGGACGTTTCTCATTGTGTTACTGCTGACTGCAGAGGTGGATGCCTCCAAAAGTGAGAAGGATTGAGAAGTGAAAGCACATAAAAGAGAGAGAGGACCGATGAATTGGCATTAAACCCCTTCTCTGCAATGACACGAGAGTTACAGGTTCTCACATGATGGAGAGCCACTTTCCAGGAGTGCTAAGTGTCCATCTTGTTTTTCTTCATATTCTTTCTGATTCACGGCTCTAGAAGTACTCCCAAATCTCCAGTTTTTGCAACAATTGCTCATGACAGCTGAGGAACATTTGCAACATTAACGATTCATAGGACTTTTAAATTTGTGAATATATAGGTCTAGATATAATACAGATGAAGCCTGATACCAGTTAATGTTGGCAACAAAGTGAACCGTAAAGGCTAGAATCGTGAATGGATTTGTTTTTCATAAAAATATTTACTAAGATTTAATCAGATCTTTACAAAATTAAAGTAAAACTCAGTTTTATTAAAACAATTTTGACTCAAAATGTTGATATTAACTAATCATAATTTGTATTTAATTCTTAATTTTAACATAGGATTTTGAATATTTTAGAAGACAACTTATTGAAAATGTATTTAAATAATTCAAATTTTTTTTTTTTTTTTTTTTTACTATTTCTGGTAAAATATATTCAAATTTTGTATCCTGTAACACAATTACATTTTATTTTTAATCCTGCAGGATGAAATCTGGCCCATCGCCTGTTTTTGTATTGTAAATAAAGTTTTATTGAGACACAGATATGCTGCTCAACATTTATACATTTTCTATGACTGTTTTCATGTTACAGTGTCAGAGTAGTTTTCACAAAAAACATATGGCCCCCAAAACCTACAATTTTTACTATCCGGTCCTTTATAAAAAAAGTTTGCCAACCTTTGCTTTGGATGATTACTGCCAAAAGAGAGCAAACTATGTGAAAATCTTTAATGTCAACATAATTTTTTCTGAAATAAATACAAAAACTCAATTTTATGGAATATGTATATAAATCTTATGAATTATGTCTTTAATTACTCATCCAAACAGCACTGGCTTCCCAACAGAACACCCAGACATGTGCAATAATAAGTAAATTCAATCATCTTTAATAGCTTGTCAACTTTTAGTTGTATGAAAGTCAGAGCTTTGCACACATTTTTCAATTTTATATGCAGGAAAGTGTATTTTTCGACATGAGATATGTTTACTCTTGCCCCAAGCTCTGCAAATATAGGGGCAGGCCTGCCAGAGTGTGCTCTGCCACGTGCCTGGGTTCTGCCACAGTGAGGGCTGAGCCTGGATGCTGGAGCTTGGGACATGGACCCCTGTGCCTCTGATGGCAGTTTGTATGGAGGGTGCAGTCCCAGAACAGTAACACACCTCCCTCTGTACTCTGCTTTAGGCTGGGTGGCCACTAGGACATCTGGACACAGTGCTTAGCAGGACTCCTCTCCCCTTCTGCAACTGACCAGGTGGGATCAGCTCTGACCCTAGAAGCCCTCGTGAACTTCCAGGCCAGGTGGCTGGGAGGCTCTGGCTTTGGGAAGAGGACTGTCAGCAGAGACACTCTCCTGCCCACATCAGCAGCCCTACATTTCTTCTAACAGCTGTGTCTTCTGGCCACCACCTGGGCTCTGCTCTGCCTGCCCCGGCCCAGTCTACATGTCAGCAAGAGCTAGTGGTGTCTTTGGTGGCTGTGCAGCTCAAAATGTCAGGACAATGCTCAGGGCCCATCCATTTTTGCTGCTGGGTGTGACAACACTACATGAAATGTCAGCTAACCTTTCCTTAACTATTGCCAGATTCAGCAAATTAAAAAAATATATATATACGAGATGACTAATTAAATTTGAATTCCAGATAAATAACAAATGCTGTTTCAGTATAAGCATGTCCCATGTAATCATATTTCATAATATAAGCATCCTATGAGTCACTTCTCAGACAAGGCATTTAATAACTGGGATTTAATACTCATTGCTCTTTTCCTGCTGAGACTTTGGAGGCCATCTGTTTCAGATGATATAGCTACAGGACGGAGAATAGTTGCCCAGCCCATATAAATGAACTTTTATTCATTGTTGGAAACTGTGAATTTTTAGGGTTTACCTGTTACAACAGCATCACCTAGACTCTCCTAACTATTACATCATCCAAGACTCCACCCAGGCTTCGCTCTTGCTCCTTCTTCTTTCGTTGTGTTCCTCTGGTGTTTTATAATGCCCTCTCTTACAGTGCTGTATAAACGCTTGCTTAATTCTCTTTCTCCCTCCAACCAGGGCACAGGAGCCTTGTCTTATTTAACTGTGTCACCACAGTACCTCGCATAAGTATGTGCTGAATGAATGAATGGCTAACAATTTCCTGAGCGTACAGCCAGGAATTAGCTTCAAATTCACCTTGGTCTCATCAAGGACATCACCTCTCCAGGTTTTATCTTTGTTATTTTTTAAATGAAGGATCGTCTCCCTATTTAGATACGTCTGCAGTCTTGAGAAATACAATTATATGTAGCTGTGTTATTTATATAGTGGCTTGCTCAGAAGAGCAAGAGATTGTGGGTGATGACATTCATTCTTAGTCACAAATTAAAAGAAAAACACGACAATGACATTTCCGCTCTAAGAAAAAAGGTCACCTGGCATTCAGAGGCCCTAATTGCAAGGCCGTGTTTGCATTCTAATCATCTGTACTTCCTGGGATGTCTTGTTCCTGATGCTGAAAGTCCGAGTCCACAGTCTACTTAGAAGAAATCATCACTTTCCTAACTGTTGACTCTCTAGACAGTGATTCTTCACCAAGAGGTGGGAAGGGTGCATATCAGAATCTCAGAATGGGGAAAATATAGAAAATGTTTTTTGTTTTTTTTTTAAATTTTAAAAACTCATTTTCCTAATACGAATTACAGAGATTCAAGTGTGACATTCTAGGCTGTTAGGCATGTGGAGAATAGGGAATGAGAAAGCGTTCAGAACAAACTGTAGCACTGAGGTGGCGCTCAGCACACATTCGTTAGCCAAAGAGTGTTATTTGTATTGCGTGCTTGGTACCATCTGTGCTACAATTCTTGTTGCAAACACAAAATAAATGTTCTCTGTTTTAAGGGGAGTGTAGTTTTTATTCTATAGCAAGTTCTGATTTTGAGTTCCTACGATGTGGCAGAAAAGAGGTGGCTTTGATGAGTGTAGGAAGTTGAAGCAGCAGAGACAATTCTGTTTGGAAGTTTGGCTGTGAAGGGGAAGATAAGAAACAGAAAGGTAGGCAAAGATGCATTGGGCATTTTATTCCTCGTTTTAAGATTGGAGCGACTTGAGTCCGTTTAAAAGGCCGATAGGAAAATCCACTAGCGCGCACAAGGTAGATGCAGTAGAATGGACCGTGGATGGAGATGGTGGTTCGTGGACACAGTGAGAACTCTGGGGAGGTAGGATGGGGATGAGAACCTGAGCACACAGGCAGGAAAGAAGGAAACAGGACAAAGAACTGGTGTGGCTGCAGTGAGTCTTAGAGTCCCAGGTAGGTGGCCAAGGACTGTAAGCCATCAAAGCAACTAGCAAGTAGAAAACAACTGGACTTATTTGCCTGTCTTTGTGAATATCTGAATGCCAATGCCACATGTGTACAAATTTCTTCAGTTCCACTCTGAAGTTTGCAGGTGGCCAAAGAAATATTCACTTGGCTAACTTTAGAAACTATTACTCTACATTAGTGAGAGGCCAACTTTTCCAAACTTTTCAAAAACAGGCTAACTTGTAATTGAGCTTGTTTTCTTTGAGATATAGAATTGAAGCCCTGAAGACATTGAAATCTGAAATATAAAGGCTCATACACCAACCTTGTTTGTCCTTTAAGTAGCTGTAACAAAAATCCATTTCTAGATTCTTCAGGATGATATTAAAATCTCTTTTCGTTTTCTCATCTTGATGATGCTCTAAAGGGCAGACTTTGAGATTGGTTTCCAAGAAAAACAAATTCCAACATCATCTAGTCCAGCTGCAGAATAAATTCAGGCAAACTGTTTCTTGTGTCAAGGGTAGACCCAAATTTCCTCTGTGAAACTCCGGGGCGGGGGAAATTCTTCCTTCCTAATATTCAGTCTTTGCCAGACAAACAAACAAAACAAAACAAAACAAAAAAACTCAAGAAAGGTTTAAGTGACACAACTTTGAGAAAGTTGCATAAAGAAACATTTAGAAAAGCACACTGGAGAATTTAGGGACGAAGAAATTCCCTATTACAAAGAAGAGAACCAATTTTATATGCTATCATTCCCATCAAACGCCCATTTGCTAAGCTGATTTGTCTGCACCTCTGGTTCTGTAAACCAAGAAGTTGCAGGCTTGGCTTTGAAAATGCTGTGCCTTCCACACTGCATAAGGCTTATGATGGCAAGCTGGTACATTCAGTGCTCATAATGATACTTCCTTAGTAAGGCTGAAAACATGGATTTTTTTTAAAGACCGAAATACCTTTATTCTCAAAAATTGTCATTGCTTTGTTTTTAGCCGGAATGTTTACATTATTATAAACCTAATGACCCTAGGATGGGTGGAATGATGAGAATTGTAAGTTTATCAAAGGAGAATAAAGAAGAGTTGAGAAAAAGTGCTCTAAATGGGAAAAAAAAATAGTGCCAAGAATGAAGGCGCTGGTAAAGGAATAAGGAATAGCTGTCTACAGAGGCTCCACCATGCTGGCAGCACCCTATTTAATTCATATTCCTGGCTTAGTTGGAAGGATAACTGGTTTTCTGTATTTGGAGATAGGACCTTTAAAGAGGTAATTATGGTAAAAAGAGGTCAGATGGTGGGCCCTAATCCAACATGACTGGTCTCTTTCTAAGAAAAGATTAGGACACACACTTGGAAGACTATGTGAGGACACAAAAGGCAGCTATGTACAAGTCAAGGGGAGAAGAAACCAAACATGCTGACACCTTGATCTTGGACATCCATCTTCCAGAACTTGGAGGAAATACATTTCTGTTGTTTAAGGTACCCAGTTTGTGGTACTTCGTTATGGCGGCTCTAACAAACTAACACATTGTGCAAGGGATATATTTTGGCTTCTTTAGGTTTGACCATGTCTGGAGAATCTACGCTTTTGGGGGACATCATGGAAGAAATTGTGGCCACCTCCAAAATGTATATGTCATAGGCAATAGTTTCATTAAGGGTAGGGACCTCAAATACACACACTCTAAAAGATAGTTGTGCCATTGGAATTTGTCATCAAATTCCCAAAGCCCTAAAGTAGAGTAGAAAGTAGCTGTTTTGGTAGATTGAGACAGAACCTTTAATTACTTCTGTAAGCACTCACTCAGTTTTCTGTGTGTTCCACTGATCAGCTGGCAGCTGGGTTTATACAAGACGTTGGTCTGTAACAACCAGTTCGCTGCCCACAAAGTCACCAGAAGCACCAGGGTTCCATCTATAATGGTCTTGGTAGTTTTACTTCAGGGGTGGGGGATGGGGACTGTCAAGGGAAACAACTGGGCCTGATTACACCAGAAGCTCCTACCAGCTGCAAAGAAATGGTGAATCTTTATTCATTCAACAGATAATGTGCTGTATGTTGGTCTCTGCATGAGTGCTTTATTTCTTAAGGCAAGACTCTGCTTAGTGAGCAGGGGTTATGGTTATCATTAGAACCCTGTAATCTCGAATCTTTATGCCTTTATCTGTGAGAATTTAGATTAGTCTAAAAGTGTTATATGCCAAGCACACAGCTAACATGTAATTCTACAGCTCTAAAAACTATATTTTTTGATAAAAGAAAAAAATAAAACAACTATAATCATGATCTGAAAATACAAAGATACTATGCCTGTTCTAGAAAATCTGAGGCCGAGAGCCACAGTTTTTGGACCATACTGAGAGACATTTAAAAACATAGCAACGAATCCGGTAAATTCTTTAGAAATAGTTTGTAAGCTAGCATCGTGCTGCAAGAAAGGACATTCTAGCGCTTTACATCTTTATTATGGTCCTTGCTGGCATGGCTAGAATAACTTTTACAACTTTGGACCCTCTGGCAAACATATTTGTCCATCAAATCCGCCTACACTAAAACACAGCAAAAAGTGATATGGGGGTGAGAAAATCATTGGGACAATCCTAAACCTTGTTTTGGTTTAACTTTTTCTTCCTACCCAGTTTTATTTCACTCTCAAGCCCATATTTATTGTTTCTGTCATAAGGGATAGCTATGCAGTAGAAATCCGTAGGCTAAACAAGGCAATCAAAGCATACAGCTATGAGTAACATACCCTTTTGTAAAGAACCACAAAACAAAATCAAAGACAGTATGAAACATAAAACATTAATGGACTAAAAAGCAAACCTATTTGCTAAACTATTTCAAAACAAGTGAAAAGCAGTTTCTCTGAAAATACTTCTAGCAAGACAGCTGAAAAAGAGAGAAAAGGCACAACTGAAAAAAATAGCAGTTAAAAATGGCTGTAATTACCGATTAGGCAGAGATTTTAAAATGTTACAAACAAATTTTACTGATCAGTTATCTATATACTATTTTACAAAATGAATTATCTAAATTCATTAATAATCTAAGTAAAAGGGGAGAGTAAGTAGGGTTAGAGAAGATTAAACACAATATAAATTGTATAAGTTAGGTGACAGGAACATGAAGTTTCATTATATTAGTCTTTCTACTTTAACAAATGTTTGAAACTTTCCATAAAAATATGGGCTTAAAAAAAAAGGTAAACACATTTTTGGAGGATGATAGAAAACAAGATAATTATTTCAAAAACCAGCAAATAAAGGGAAAGAATGAAGCATTTATTTTTTCTATAGAGAATACACCTAAATCAGTCGATATGGGGAAGTTTCTCTTATTATATAAAAGTAATCCAAATAATACAAGAAAAAAAAGAATGATAGAACTTTGTCATTTTGCAATCCCTAAAAATCAATGGATCTTAAGCAATGATCATCAATAGCTACTACCAAAAAAAGACAAATTATGTAAGTGCCCAATGCCATCTATGAAGTATTCTTGCCCCTCCCTCCAAAAAAAAATAGGCAAGGAAGGAAAGCAGCAGCTCCCAATTTATAGAAAATTTGAGGTGGGGAGACATATGAAGAAATGACATCATGGGGGCATAATCAGCAAAATCCAGACTGTTGGGAATTTTTAGAGCAAATAGCTCAATTTCATTAACAAATAAGTTGCAAGAGGAAATAAAGGAGGGAAAGATAAACTATGTATGAAAAGACTTTATCAGCCATTGCAGTGTATGGACTTGAACAGACTGAAATGTTTGTACATAAAATTATGAGTGGGATTTGTTTCAAAAGAATCTGGGGAGTGGGATGAAGAAACAAGATTGGCTATTAGTTGCAGCTGGGTTTTAGGTACATGGGGGTTCATCACACTATAATAATTAGTATATATTTAAGAATCTTAATGACAAGAAGTTTTGCTAAGCCTTTTGTATAAAATCTCCTCTTAGGATGCTAGAGAGCTAGGTAGATCTTTTTGGCTTTTTTTTTTTTTTGATGGAAATACATAAGGGCCAGATATCAAATAGTCCGCCAGATCAGGCTTAGCTGCAAAAACAGAACTTGACCCGTGAACAATGCAGGGACCAAGCCCCCCGAGTCAAAAACCAGAGTATAGCTTTTGACTTCCTCAAACTTAATTCCAGTCATCCCTTGAAAGCCATGTGGATTGATTCCAAGACCCCTTGTGGATACCAAAATCCACAGATGTGCGAGTCCCTGATATAAAATGGCATAGATGGCATAGAACAGCACATAGTCGGGCCTTCATATCCATGGATTCTCAACCACATTGAAAATACTGTTTCCAATCCACGGTTTGTGGAATCTCTGACTCCCCACACAAGTGGACCCATGCAGTTCAAACCTGTGTTGTCTGAGGGTCAACTGTATTAATAAAATCTTCTTTTAAATTTAGTTGAGATATGAAACTATTCAAAAATATAGAATTTACTTGAAAATACAGTGTATGTTTTTTGTTTTGTCAGGGAA
The DNA here is from genome assembly GCF_902729225.1 of Pteropus medius. Lineage (NCBI taxonomy): Eukaryota > Metazoa > Chordata > Mammalia > Chiroptera > Pteropodidae > Pteropus > Pteropus medius. Next base: position 6,265,458 of record NW_024344374.1, read on the forward strand.
ACATTTTTCTTATAGGTATACCATGGTAAGAGAAATGCAATATATACATTTGTCAGAGAATTTCACAGTAAAACTCGGTCCATGGTATCTGGAGTACTTTGTAACTCACTGGGTAGAATAAATCAGCTAATTCAAGAAGGAGAATGAACGGCAGCACCTTGCTCAATTACAATGTTTTCAAAATCCTTTTAAATGAAGTATAACACACTAAAAATGTACAAATCCTCGGTGTACAAGCACAATGAATCATTAGAAAGTAAACACTCCTGGGTAACTGGCACAAAGGTCAAGAAATAAAACATTAACCACACACTAGAAACTTCTTCTCATACTCTCAATTACCTCCTTCCCAAAGGCAACCACTATCCTGTTTTTGAACTGGATGTAAATAGAATTATACATTATGTATTCTTTTGTGTATGGCTTCATTTAACATCACATCTGTGAGTCTTCCATGTAGCTTTTATGCAGCTTTATTGTGTTCATTTGCATAAAGTATTCTATTATATAAATATAGTGCTATGAAATTTCTTTATCTCTAATAGTGCCTATTGCCTGAAAGTGTACTTTGTTGAACATCAATATAACTAATTACTAATAACTAATATAACAGCTTTCATTTAGTTAAAGCCAATCTCTTAACAGGTCAGAATTTAACATTTGTGTTCTGCAGGACCAAAGATTTAGCAGATAATTCTATCGCTTTAGAGATACCTTACTTAATCTGAGGGCAATTTATTCCAACAGAACCATTGTATTTTTCCCATTACCCTGTCCCTATCCTTAAAATACAGGAATAAAATATACAAATCTTCATGAAGCATTAGTATCATTAACTTTTCCTAGTGAATTGTACTAGCAAAAGTGAAAGTTCTCTATCCAAACCCAATAGTTTATGAATGCAATAAATCCAACAAAATTGTTATTAGAATTTTATCAGTTCAGCATAAATTGTTTTGAAAGTGACAAATTCCCATTAGAAGTTGAAACGGGACAACAGAAAAAAACCATTGATGCAGGCACAATCACAGATTGTAAACAGAATGGATTTTACCCTTCTACTCCTATTCCAGCATCCCAATTCAATTATCAATGAATGCTGAGCATTAAAAATTGGTCACAGCTTGATGGTGTCTTATTTGATTCTTGCAACTATTTAAGTAATGGCATGTCTTAGAAATGATCATTGCTCTGAAATGACTTATTTCTAAGAGTGTAGATAATATTGAAGAGATGTGTTCCTACATATTCATAATTAGCTGTTAAGATAGTTTTAGCTATATGTATTCTGACTAGAATTGCCTAGAGGCCTCATGATCCATTTGGGGGGCTTCCTATCAAAGGCAAGAGTTCAAAACTATTTTATTTATGGATTTAGGCTGACATTCCCTCTATATTATGAATTTCTAATTGCTGGTACAAACATACTGGCTAAGTTGAACCCCACTGTCTCAGAATGTGACTGTATTTGGGGATGGGGCCTTTAAAGAGGTTATTAAGGTAAAATGAGGTCAGATGGGTGGACCATAAGCCAGTATGACCGGTATTGAGAAAAGAGAGCAGGACACAGACACAGACAGAGGAAAGACTACGTGAGGGGCCAGAGAGAAGATGGTCATCTATAAGCCAAGGAAAGAGGCCTAAGAAGAAATCAATCCTGCTGACACCTGATCTTGGAACTTCTATTCTCTGGAACTGTAAGAAAATAAACTTGTTATTTAAACTACCTGGTCTGGGATACTTTGTTATGCCATCCCTACCAAACTATTACAAATAGCAACTACATTTTTTAAGAGTTAGTTTTCTGAAATTTACAACTTGAAATTACATTTTTAGTTTAAAAATTTCAGAAGTAGGTAGGCATTTTTACCCTTCAGTAGAAATACCCTCACTGCTATGCAGTGTCTTTAAATTGGTTTTGGATAAGTATAAGACCCCAATTTCGTGTACAGTCCTTCGAGATCATAACCCTCACAGCACTTAGCAGGACAAAACCACAACACCTGGGTGCAATGGATAACATCAAGGAGGCCTGGCTTCTCATCCAGACTGCAATTAACTGGCATGTGGCTTTGGGCAACTCACTTCCTTCTCTGTGTTGTTTATCTTTAAAAAGTGGAAACTGAACTAGCCAATATCTTAGATCCATTTGTGTTCAAAACTGCAACTCTTAATGATGGTTAAGAGCATTTCAAGGTCAAGTAAGTTTATAAAAACCTCATTTGGCCATAGGATTATTTTATCCTTTCCTGACAAAAATGACTATGATGCTTAAAAAAAATTCATCTAGTTACATTTATGGAGATAGATTTTACAGGGGAGCCAGCGCAGATCAGTACAGTGTTTAGCTAATTTTCTATTCCATTAAAAATAAATTCTCTTGCAAAAGATCCTAGAGTAAAAGATTAAAATAAATTACTGCTTAGACTTCTACAACCCAATAACTCTTTAAAAGAACCCAGAAATATTTGTCTAAGGAAAAGCAATATGTACCCTTTAATTAAAAAGGATGCAAACTTGGGTAGAGATCACACCTCATGTTTCAGAATTTATGAATACTAAGCCAAAAACTGAACTAAACTAGAAAAAGTGTTCCAACTCGTTTGGCATTGCACATATATACCGTGTGTGTGCATGCACGCACGCTGGAGAGAGGAGAAAGGAAAGAGCACATGCGCCAATCTGTACTTACTTATACAAAAGGAGTGCCACAGAAAAAGTTACATAAGATTAGAAAAGCAGTTTGCTCCCCAAAATGAAACTTTGTTCCTTAGTTTAAAAAGAGGTGGTTAGTAGACTTAGGATTTTTTTTTTTATGTTGTATAAATATATGCTTGCTATTCTCTATGACAAGTTTAGATGGATGGCTATGGAAAATTAAAAAAAAAAACATGACATCATTAGAATTACAGGAAAGACAAGGGAAAACCCAAAGTACAGACAAGAACACAAAAATTTTAAGAGAGTACAGATGTCATGACATTTATTAAAAGGCATGCTACAATGCTATACTTGTTAGGAAAAGAGATTAGAGATATTAAGTAATAGTCAGCAAATATACAAATTGAATGAAAATGGAATATACTGTAGTGTACAGAAGCTTGAATTAACCATGCACTACGCATTTAGAAAATGTTTTTTAATATTTTATCTTCTCTTTGCATTTATAACAATTCACTTCAACAATCACAGAATCCTTTTTCTCCAATGCCACAAACTGTGTTACAAATGAAAGCTGGTACTGCTGCTTATCAAAATATACAAGACAATTGATGTTTTATATAAAATCATTTTATATGTTAAGTTGTTCCCAAAAACCTTTTTTTTTTTTTCTTTTTTGGCCTGGTTAAAAAAAAATGTTGTTACAAATATTTACAGTATCTTCTGTTAGATGAACATTCTTATGAACTGAAAAAGGGAATTTAATGAACAGACCGTGTAAAACATGAGACAATGTCAGAGGCTCCTAACTGTGCTATTTTTTTTCCTTAAATACAGTACTGAAAATGTCCATCAAAACCTTGTTATCCTAGTTCATTCAGTTCACATTTAAACTCCCATTTTCTCTAAGTAGTCTATTCACCAATAAGAAATAGAAAGTAAAGGCCGCTTTGTACTAGGTCTTCTTTCAGAAAGGAGCTTGGGAAAAAAATGCTTAATAGAAAGGAGTAAAAACCAGAAGTCAGTCTTTGGTCAGAGCAATGAGGTGACATTTTGATGCAAAACTTTGCTTGGTCAGCAATCTTTATAATTAGTACTATCTGGATGTGGGATGAATTTTTTTAAATATCTGAATAACAACAGTAAGTGGGAAAAGGCCAGAGTATGACATCAAAAATAGCTATTTAAATTTGTTATTACAACTACGACATAGATTCAAAAATTGAAAATAACATAAGAACGAAAATCTGTTTACAGTGCTGAATTAAGCTTGCCATAAGCAGCTTTCAATCATGATTATTATCACCAAGGTCACTGGACCAGACGAATATCCCTGTTCTCTGGAACATATGCCTCAGGTTACAAAAACTAAAAATGACTATCACAGAGATTCAGAGCAGCTCTGTTCTTGGACCTCCACAATGCTACATAATGAATATTATGTGATAAAGGCAAGAGTGTAACAGAGACTTCATTTATACAGTTACAATTCTTTGCTTGGATGAATAGTCTGTGGGATAACATTCTTTTAAAACTATATAGTACATATTTCCTGAAAACCAGAATACTGATACTACATCTTAGTCTCGAATAGGAAGAAAAGGTCAATTAAGACTACTGAAGAAGGCACATAAACTTTGGTCCCGTTTTGTTTTTCTCCCTCTATAAAACCCCTAAACTAATATTTTAATAATTTTCTATTTTTTAAATAATTTACAACTAGCTGTTAGAATTTGCTCTGAAAAAAGACTGCAAATAGTCTTGTAGATAACAACACAGCTCTTTTAAAAAACGGCTGAGTTATATTTTCTTTAAAGGAAAAGTTCTGTGCAATCTAAACTGTATTTCTTTTAGCACAATAGTAGAATATTTTAAGTCTGGCAGTTCTATTCTTGTTAACAACAGATCAAGACAAAGGAAAGACTAAGAAAAATGCTTTTACGCATAGTCATGTTGTCTTTTTGGTTTTAAAAATAGCAGTACACATTAGGTTTTCTGAAAGATAGACTAATAATTTGGCAAAAAGGGTTTTTAAGTGACTCGTTGAGGGGGAGACCACCTACTTTTGAGCTTGTCATCTTTTATCCAAAAATATTTATGGGGAACAGAAGAGAAATCATATGATAATATACTCAATGTATATTTAAACTTTGCTGCCTAATATGTCATAAATTAAATTAGACAATTTAACATGAAACTGAACAGACATTCATGAGAGTTTACTTCTAGTCAACTGACGTAGAACTTATGATCTCCAACCTAGGTGGAGCCATAGAAAGCAGTGCTCCACTCCCATAGGAATTACGTAGGCAGAAATATGTCTCTAAAGACTGTGAGAGATCTGCAACTTTCAACAATGAAATCGGAAACATTACTACTACAAATAAATGATTATTAATATTTAGTCTTAGAGAATTTATGGCATTTTGTAGGAGCTATTGGGTAATTCTGATACTCTCCAGTAAGTTATCAATTAAGATACTGGGTCATTTTTCTATTTGTATCTCACACAAAACACATGTTACTGCTCTGTAAGTTATTTAAATCTCAAAGTAAAACATTTTGGCATAAATTGTTACTGTTAAACGTGTACTACTATTTTTTTAAAGTCCTGAATATGTATATTTTGTGTAAAAGTCAAAACATCTCTAAAAGTGATGACAATACCCCTTAAAATAAAGTAAATAAACTTAAAAATAGAATACTATGACAGCTCAACAGCAAAAGCATTGCTTAGAAGATATCTAGTAAATGCATGCCAAAACAAAAATATAAAGATCTAGTTTTTCCACTACCCTGATATTTTTTAATCTTTTTACAGAAACTATGCCAACACAAAGACTGTAGACCTCTAGAATTCAAACAGCAAATAGCCCAGTACAGACAACAACCATGTGCTACAGCTAATTTTAAGACACAGATTGATGGTTTCAAACACACTATTTTATATAATATCTCACTTTTCCAAATCTTAATTTGATTTTCTTTGTCAATAAATTAAAATGTATGTAATGTGCATATGTATGTACAACATTAGAAGAGTGTATATATATATACTATCTATACACACACGCGCGCGCACACACACACACACACACACACACAAATCCCTGAAAAGGATTCCAATGTTCTCTCCCGGATTTAAAGGCCATGCCCTATTTCGAAATTACATTCAACACCATTATGATCGCCCTTCTGCTACACTTTTTGCTACACTTACACTGAATGTTACGAGAATCACGATTTTAAATTACACAGTAATTCTTAACTCAGAGTAAATGAAATAATCCAATTTAACATGCCACTAAAAATTATCATAGTGCCTATATATGGAAGGAAAAAAGAAGCATATTTTGGGAGATTTCTTAAATAAATGTTTTCCTCCCCACTTAACAGAAGTGTTTTGCTAAAGATAGATTTCATAAGTGAAAAAATAAAAACCTGATAAACGATTATACCTATCTATTCAGCCAATGCTAAATCGATCCACTTGAAAAGTCTCAACTTAATGTCCTCCTTCCTTTTCTAACACCTAACTGTTGCTCAGTGTTGAGTGGATTCTGCTTTTTAACAATCTTTAAAATCTTTTGTGGTCTCCAAGTTTTTGTGAAATTTCTTTTGTAGAAACCTTCTTATGTTCAAATTAATGACTGGAATATAGCAAAGAGATTGATATATTTTAAAAGGTGAGATGAGCCACTCTGAGAATCTGAAAAGTGTAAAAGGGGTGGACAAAAATATCCCTTTTGACAAATTGTTTAAAAAAAAAAAATCTGGTCAAGCATTAAAGGAATTAACAAAAGCGCAGTTTCTCATTAAAAAGAAACAATTTTACATTATACAACTACTGTTCTTACATTCAACCAAAAAGCCAGAGGGACAAAGAATGAGAAGGAATCTACTTTCTACCTTCTCATACTCCATATGTGTGGGCACTCAGTAATGAAGTTACATTAACAAAGAAAAGCAAGTTCTCATTAGAGTACTGAGAAAAACCAAGTAATCCTGAGACAAATTCTGATGATAAAGATTAGACAAGATCCAGAAACTGAGATCACATTTCATAGCCTCCAAACAGTATGCTATATCTGACAATGACTGCTACTGGTCACAATGTGAAGAGGCCTACAGGTGTGCACTGAGTTATTCCCCAAACCATTTACCCTTCCCCACCCCATCTCTGCACTAAAGCACCATAAATTTGAATAAAAACTATTACTTATTGAAAACCACTTAAAATTGCAATGAAGAAAACTTTAAAATCCTTACTAAAACAGGGAAAGAAAAAAACAAATGCTCACCAAGCCCACAATATAGCTTTCAAGATACTTAGATAAAACTCTAACCTATTGTATCATAAGCACATAATAAGGCACATAATAAGAAATTAACTAAATACACAGTAATTCTGAATAAGTATTACAGATTATAGTGGTACAAAAAACCCTTGAGATTTTTTTTCTAAAAGAAGACCTTACCAAAAATAACTTTAAAAAATCTGTCAAACCATATGATAGACCTGAATATTTTCCTTAAGACTGTAAACTTTTTTCTGAAAATAATTGTAAAAAAGTAGTTTATAAGTAGAATTACCTTTTTAAAATTTTCCAAGATCATGTTATATTACTCAGCAAATAAGTGCCATTTTGAAATTTAAAACATGATTTTTCCTATTAAAATTATTAATTATTCTGACACCTTAATAGATCTTGGTTAGATTCCACTTAATTGCCTTGGGGACAGTTAAGACACTTTGTTTCTCCAAATAGTCATAAAAAGTTAAAGATATGCAATATTCAAAGGAGTGCCTTCCACTAAAAAAAAAAAAATTTTTTTTGAAAGAAAACATGCAAGTTTAAATCTGCTTCCAATACAACACAATTCGTTCATGTATAACTATCAATATATGCCAAATAATTGACATAATTTATAAATGAACATAATTTCCTATGGGAGTTAAAGTTCTGAATCATAAAGTTAAAAACTTGGTTTTAAGTAATTTAAATTACATTGAGTAATTTTAAAAGTTTATATGTTTAAATTTTTAAAGTACAAAAGAGTTTAGAAATGTATAAGGCTGATCTGGATCCAAACTAAAAGAAAGTCTGTCCTCTTGAAATCCAATTTAATATGGGGAATTAAATTACTGACAAAAAAATTTTTTCCTGAAGATTATTTTCATAGAAACTATGGTATAAAGGAAAATCAAACCTTTCACTACATATTGGCAGGTGGGGAAAAAGAACATCCCTTAATTTTTTGAATATACTTGAATATCAAACTCAGAAAGAATTATTTTTGTAAAAGAGGCAGAATTGGTCTTGAGCTGCTTCAGTCCATGTCTGAACGTTTTACTGAAATTATGGTCCAGTCTTAGGAGAAAAATTCACAGGAAAGTCAGATTGTAGATTTTGAGAAGGAAACTCTGAGGTGATGATTTTCTCCAAGGTCATGGTTATGAAGCTCAATGAGAGCCTGGATTGCTTCTTCCACAGATCCCAACTGAATAAGGGCCATTTTGCGATCTTTCCTGAAAATGGCATAAATACAAAAAGTGTATAGAATTAATTTTTTCCTATAAATTTCCTCCCCAACCCTAGAAGACTTCACTGAACGACTTAAAAATTTTTCACACCATATTAAACAAGGTTAATGTATTTCTTGAAAGCACAGACTTACTGAAAGAATTTAAAAGCCTTCACTGAACATCCAGCTTCTGTGAAAAGGTTCTTCAGATCATCCATTGTAACAGAAGGGCTGTGAAAACATCGCAGAGTCAACCAACTACTTTAGCCCTAATGAAGCAAAGATTAACTTGCAATAGTCAAGTCCCCAGAGTATCTCACATTTTAAAGGATAAAGCCATGCAATGAAGGCATGATTTGGCACTGCCCTGAAAGATGTTTGAGGTTGACACATACATGTCCTCAAACAATGGAATTTTGCCTCAGATCTTTTGCAAAAGATGTGGGCAGGTATATAAAGCTCAAGAAAGTCCATATTTATTCTTTCAAAGAGATTATTACCCATACCATTGGCTTCAGTATTTAACTCTAGTACTTACAAAGCTACTTCCCTAGTTCTGACTTTTCTACTACAATCTAGAGTTCTACATTTTTAACTGTTTTCAGGATAATTATGCATATGTGTAGGAGCAGCTAGGCTCTAAGACAGCCCCTCTTGCTTCCTCGTATTCACGTCTTTTAATATACCCCTGCTATACTAAATAGGGATGTCCTCCGTAACCTACGAGAGTATTGTAGAAATGACAATAGCTGAAGCTTAGAGACACTGGCAGTTCCCACCTTGCCATCTCTTGAATCATAAGTTTTGAAGGAAACCATTTCATGAGGACACTTAAGCAGCCATATGGAGAGGTCCTTGTGGCAAGCAACTGAGGCTCTCGTGTCAACAACTAGGCATATGAGTGAGCCACTTTGGAAGTGGATCCTCCAGCCCCAGTTAAGCCTTCAGATGCAACCTTATGAGAGACTCCTGGTCAAAAACACCCAGCTAAGCAACTTTCTGGATTCTTGACTCATAGTGAAAGTATGAGATAATAACCATTTACTATCGTGTTAAGTTTTGGGGCGATCTGTTATGTAGCAGTCAATAATAAATAGTGTTTTATTACATGAGAGTCAAGTGACTGAGTGTAGACTCTTCCTCATGTCATAACTGCCAGCAAGAACATTAACTGACTCTGAAAGGAGACAGATCTACATTCACATTCTATTTCTCATTTACTTCATATGCCACTTTGAGGAAGTAACCTTACTTCAAAGGTTATTATGATAAACTGATTGATAGAGACAAAAAGTAGAATACAGTAGTCCCCCCCATCCGTGGTTTCACTTTCTGTGGTTTCAGATACTTGCAGATTGAAAATATTAAATGATAAATTCCAGAAATAAACAACTAAGTTTTAAATTGAGCGCCATTCTGAGTATCATGATGAAATCTCCTATTATCCTGCTCCATTGAGCCAGGGACTTAAATCATCCCTTTGTCCAGCGTATCCACACTGTATGCATTACCAGCCTGTCATTACCAGCCTATCATTAGTAACTTTCTCAGTGTTCAAATGGACTACTGCAGTAGTCCAGTGCTTGTGCTCAAGTCACTCTTATTTTACTTAATGATGACACCAAAGCACAAGAGCAGATGTTGGCAATTTGGATATGCCAAAGAAAAGCTGAAAAGTGCTTCCTTTATCTGAAAAGGTAAAAGTTCTTGACTTAATGAGACCATACTCACATAACTTTTTTTATAGTATACTATTATAATTGTTCTATTTAATTATGTTGTTGCTGTTGTTCATCTCTTACTGTGCCTAATTTATAAATTAAATTTTATCAAAGGTATTATGTATGTATAGGAAAAACATACTAGACATAAGGTTCGGTACTATCTGTAGTTTCAAGGCATTCACTGGGGGTTTTAAAAGACATCCCTCATTGATAAGAGGGGACTACTATAGTGGTTACCAGGGACTGGGTGTTAGAGGGAAATGGAGTTATTTTTTCATGTATCTAGAGTTCAGGATGATGATAAAGATCTACTGACGGGCAAAGGTGATGGCTGCATAATGGGAATGTATGCTGAACTGCACACTCAAAAATGGTTAAAATAGTAAATTTTTATGTTGTATATATTATCACAGTTAAAAAATGTTTAATATGGAGATTAAATGAGGTAACACATGTAAAACATCACCATAGTGCCCAGGACTTGGTAGATGGTTCAAAAAATATTCTCTCTTCTATCTATATGTCCTATGTATGTTGTAACATGAGACCAGCTCCTGGACAATGTATTACATTTGCAAGGTAACAATGACAGAAGCCTGCCTTACTCTCTAAATATGCTGCCCCTCTGACTCCATAGTGATGAGCTGCTAAATTTCTAGATCCACATAATCTAGATATTTTTTCCTTAAGTAGCTCCCCCAGTTTCCTAGCTGGCATGAGGTTTGAGCCGTTACTCAATTCAGATTCAAGGTTTCTCCATGTAGTCTAAATGAAGACTAGCTGAGAGCCTGAGTATTTAATGCTATTCTGAGTAATTATTTTCTATAACTATTCATCTCCTATTCTCGTTCTTAGTAATATTCCAGAACTTTACCATTCTCCATTCCCTCAGTCTTTAGATTTCCACACATATGCATCCATACAACCATACCCCAGAGCTTTTACCCCTCCCTTTCCAAAGCTAATCTTCCTTCATGTATTAGATTTATATAAAACTGCCATGTTTATAGCTCAAGGATTTCAAGAATTAGAACAGAGGTTGCCAGATGTTTTCTAACATGAGCCACACAGTAAATATCTTATGTCTTGATAACAACAGTCACTGCTGCTGTAGCTTAAATGAATGAGTATGGTTGTGTTCCATGAAACTTTATTTATGGATGGTGAAATTTGAATTTTGTAAAATTTTCTCAAAGCACAAAATAATTTTCTTTTGCTTTTCCTCAACTATTTGAATATGTAAAAATCAGTCTTCGTTCATGGGCCATATAAAAACAAATGGTATTGGCCCAAGCTCTTTAGTCTGCTGTTCCTGGAGTTAGAAGATGACTAAAGAACAAGTCTGCTACAACACTGGTTTATACAGAGCGGCCACACACACACAAAAATCATTTTTAGCTATTAAGTAATTTATATATGGGTTGGAAAGTTATACATGAAAAAATAAAGAATTTTTTTTTGTTTTTTTTTTTAACAAATTCTTAGAGAAATTATTTGATTCTGCTATGTTGGTTACTTAAGAGTCTTTACCTCTATACAAAGGGATGACCAAGTATGTATCAATGGGATATTTCTGCATAACCTTATTTTTATGCCCTTTTATAACTGAAAGGTAACTAGTTGCTAATTTTCTATTTTAAAAGAAAATTTTTAAGCATTGCTATCTTTTACTTTGCAGTGTATGGCTGGAAATATCACCTTCTTAAGATATAATAGCAAATGAATCATCTCACAAGAAATTAGTCACTAGGACAACTGCTACATCAGAATAATTTCAGAGTTTTTACCTCTCCTAAAACGTATACTGTAAATTATTAATCATCTAAATGAATATAACTAATTAGGTACATACGGGATGTTGGAAAGATGCAGAGTGGCTGACGGCGGAAAAATATTCTGGAAGTTTTTAGAGCCAGGCTTTTTAAAGCGATGCAAAGGACTATTGCTAAAATCCTTAGTCAGACCTTGGTCTTCTTGTCCCTCTCGAGGAAGCTGAACTGCTTGATGTTTGGACAGTGTAGCACGAAGCACTTTTCCATAAAGTCTCTGACCGCTCAGATGGTTCATTGCTGGTGCACGGAAAGAGAAAAAGGACAGTTTGGGTAGTAAGACAGAATCTCTGTAAAATTTGTCTAAATTATAAATTATTTTTAGTCATTTAAAATTATATTGTCAATTTAAGGGTTAAAATGGTTTTAAATAAAAAAACTCATATACGGAAATGTATTAAATGATTTGTTTTATCATAATGGAAGACAAGAAATCAAAATAAATAAATAAACAAAAACAAAAACAAAAACAACTATCTTCCTAGCATAGTGCTAGGAAGTTCCAGACTGCCTGGAACATGTAACGAGTGCTCAGGAAATAGTTATTGAATAAATTAATCTCAAGCAAAGTATTTTTTTTTTTAAAGAATCTGAGTAGTAACATTTTAACAGCCACTATGACAATGAACAATGAGGCTGTGGAATGGCACTTTCTTGTACCATCATTATGAAGTTTGCCCAAACTTTTATGCCATGCAACAGTTCTAGAAAACTTAATTTGAAAGGAAAACAAGTAAATAAAATAAAACAGAATAAGTGAATCAAAGCTCTAAATAGCAATAATATGTTCAAGTAGAAAAATGAACTTCAGACTTCAAAGAATATTCAATGCCTTTAATCTTTAAATATAAGCAGGTCCAAATAATAGGAAGACATCAGCATAAAGAGTTACTCTTCAGTACAAGTATATTCCTACTATCTGTAAATTTGTTTATTTTATAGAAAAATTCATATACAAATAGGGGAGGTGGTTATTATTAGTATTAATAACCATTAGTACCTAGCTGGGCTTGATTTGCATCTGCCATCTGAACCAAGGCATTTTCTTTTTTATTAAACATAATCTTCACTCGATGTACATCACCATACACTCCTAATTAAAAAGACAAAACAAAACTTTTTAATGCCTGTCTATGCAATATTCAATTAATTTTACTAATGCATTTAAAGAAAGTTTCTTTTTTTATATTATATATATTCCCTAGGCAATTTCATACATATGCTCCCAAACACATATCTCTTCTATGTTCCAGATCTCCCCTTTCCTCTTTCCACATCCAGTGTTCATAAACTCTGTTAACAAATGTTATCATCATCAATATACTTGTTCCAGTCAGAGACCTGAGATTCATCTTTTGAATTCCTTTCCTTAAATTCATACATCCAATCAATCACCAGCACCCACTAATTCTATGGCCTAAATATCTCACATTTGTCCACTTCTTCTCAACCTCATTAACTATCAAAATTATCACCACTTTCACATCCAGACTATCATGTCAGCCTCCTAATTGATATCATTACATTCCATTTTTCTACATTAGTGTTCCTGATAGTGGGTCCTATCTCTCAAGGCCAGGCAAAATGATTCATTGGGGTATGAGAGGAAAACAATCAAACTCTTATTTGCACTGATTTGTTTATATAAAACCAATATGAAAAACTTTTACTCATTTTTAATATATGATAAAATTATAGGCAGAAGTGTCTACAGTATCAAGGGCATTCTCTTTTTTTCATTCAGTATATTAAAATATACTGCACTATTGCACTTTTTTGCTACAGGATATCACCAATATTACAAAAATAAGACCCTTAAGTAGTAGCATCATTACCATACTTTGTAATACAATGAGAGAATAACTATGAAAATCTTCAAAGCACTCAAAGAATATTTCTTAGCTCATGGGCAAGCACCTAAGAGCAAATGAACTTAGAGATGAATGGTACTTTCAAAATATAAAAGAAAAAGGTATTCCAAATTTGCTATCCTTTTCAGAAATGACAAATGGTTGAAATAGATATTATTTAAAAAATAACATATACAATTTGTTCAAGCTGAGGGTGATATTTTTTAAAATAAGTGAGAAATTAACTACTTTTAGAAAGAAATGTGCTTTGGCTATTAAAGAGACATTTGAAAATATCATTAATACATGATTTTATTACTGAAAATTACAGAAATGTGTCATGAATACAAATTTTATGGTTACTGCAATGAGCATGGAGGGAATCTGTGGGGTAACGGAAATGTTCTAAAATTGGACTTCAGGTCTATGGCCATGCTACCCTGAACAAATCCGATCCCGTCTCATCTCAGAAGCTAAGCAGGGTCGGGCCTGGTTAGTACTTGGATGGGAGACCACCTAGGAAGACCAGGTGCTGTAGGCGTAAAAAATAAAAAAAAATAAGAGATTGTAAACTGACAAAGTCCTTGAAATCTGTGAGGTCAACCAAGGGTTGCCTCGCTTAAGAAAAAATAAAAATAAAAAATAAAAAAATAAAAAATAATTGGACTTCGTTAATGAATAATGTGTTGCACAGCACCGTAAACATGGAGCTGTATACCTAAAGCAGGTAAGCTGTCTGGCTATAAATTATACTTCAAAAATGCTGTTTAAAAAACCTACTACCCACTCAAAAAATCTGAAACAATTTTCCATCGCATTAAAAATTCTTCCATGTGAAAGTGAGTTTTAACCCCATTTGTTAAAAGTATTCTAATGCGACAGTATTTAAGATCAACTAATCTAACAAGAGGAAAAACAGAACTTTTCTAAGTACACCAAAAATTAGTGGATTAGGCTGAAAAATTAGCATCATAATTAATTAGGTACAGCAACAATGAAACACTTCTATTTATAGTGCATATGTTTATGAGGTATCTTTTTCATTTATGACAACCATTAAGTACTAAAATAAAGTGATTTTAGAATCAGACCTTGGAATATTGAATCAAAATAAAAAAGATTCTGAAAATAATGAAGCCTATTAAATCACATTTCTCACTAAATATTAATAGTTTTTATGAGTTTCATTAATAAAAACCTTTAAAATATTAAATATTGCTTATTTCATTGCTCATATACTTGTACATATTATACTACATATAATGAATATAGTAAAAGATGGGTGAAGTTTATGAATAATTAATCATATATGAATTAGGAGTATGTGCTAAATTTATTTTTAACAGAGAAGAACACCATTACAAAGTTTGGAAATTTCTTTGTAAAACCTGAATCTCGTTATGCCTCTCTTCTGCTTAAAACTATTCAATGGTTTCCCACTGTTCCTAGGTTAAAGCCAAGCTCCACTATTTAGCTTACAAAGCTCTGCAGGATGTTGTCCCTATCCATCTGTGCAGCTTCAACATGTCTTTCCCTTAGACTCCCCATTGGGCTTCCTTCACTTCCATGTTCCAGAAGCTCTCTCTCACTGCTGTTATCTGTGAAAGAACATGTGCCCTCCCTTTTCTGCCTGGCTAATGCTTACTCATTTTTCACAAGTCAGCTTAACTTTCCTTTCTCTTGGTAAATCATCTTCAATTTCCTCAGCTAGGTCAGGCCTCCCAGCTACATGCTTCCATTATGATCACTATTTCTTTCCTTTTTTATAAAATTTTATTGTATTATAATTACTAAGTTTTATTTGCTACTCTAACTTCAATATCAAACACACTACTTGGCACACAGAGATAGTCAATAAATATTACTGAATAATGAAATGTGTTCAATCCACATCACAGATAATATTAAAAATAACTTACCAAATAGGATAAAAAGCCCATGTGGTGTGATAAGCTGAAAAGGATAACACAAAATATAAGTATCTAATTTAAATAAAAAACTTACATAAGTTTACTTGTAATAATGACAGCTGACTTTGTTCAAAGTGGTTATTTTATATGCTTCCTCTATATATATTAGTGATAAATTTTAATAAAAATCCTTAAAACAAACATTTTTATTTGATTATAACACTAGATCAATCAGAACTGACTACACAGACCTCCTCCTGAAGGACTTATTTATTTATAATGCTTTCCAACTCACATCAGGATTGAGATTGGTGACAAGCAGAACAGAATTCCCTGGTATACCACTAGCCCCAGGAATGGCCATCCTTCCAGTGACAGCAGAGGAGGTGATTGTGAGAGGACCAAGAGCTCCAGGAACAGCTGGGACTGACAGACCTTTTAAAAAGATCAAAAGCATTTCATAGTCTAGTCATCTGAGGAATTATAATACTTGATATAACTTAAGTAAATAACTGAAGAAAAAAGCAAAAACATAGAAGAAAATGTGTCAAAATTACCATAAGGCTATCAAGGCCAGTTTTCTGCCCAACAGCATCTGTCTGGAAGTCAAGTTCCTTATTCTTTGACATCATACTCAGTATTCTATTATTTATATAGTATTTTGCAGAGTGACTGAATTCACTGTTCTTAAAAAGCCATTAGGCTTCTCAGAGGGTCTATCAACTACAAGTACTACCTCTTTCTTGAAACAGATATATGCCAGCACATTTCTCTAAAGATAATTTTCATATTGACTTCTACCAGAAAATTTGAGACATATTTTTAAAAAGTCCTTGAGCAGAAGTCACAAATAGAAGTCACAAATTAACACACACACAAAAACTAAAAAAAAAAAAAAAAGATACAGCATGTTCTTAAACTGAGCTGTGGTAATGGCTACACAACTCTACATTTGCTAAACATCACTGAGTTGTAGACCTAAAACAAGTGAATTGTATACATGCAGAATGTATGACATTATATATGGGAAAAGCATTTTGTAACCTTGTAAAGTGCTATATAAATATTATCACCAACAGCAATAGATTTTATAAAATTATTTGTAAATACAAGGAAGCTGTTATCATACTATGAGCCACTTCTATGGCTGAAAAACACAATACTTGTATTGTAAATCCTTCCAATATGGTTAACATTTTTCATCTTGATAAGTTCCTAGAAAATATAGAGCATCATAAAAAATCGTTTCAAATTCAACTTTAAAAGAGTCACCTGTAGCTTGAGGAAATCCAATGGCTGGGGCAAATCCAGCAGCCCCTGCATATGGTGAGGAAATTATACCTGGTGCACCTAATGGGGAAAGAAAAGCTGAAATAAATTTACTGTCTATAAATGGTTATCGAAGCAAATAAAATGGTTATATGAGGGTATGTTATTGATAAAGAGATTCTGTTAAGTAAAAATTGTTCAACAGATGATCCTTAATAAGTATAGTACTTCCAGAGGCTAAGTACCCTTTCAATTAGGTTCAAGGTTCAAGAGTATAACTTAGCTGTTATTTAGTTTTGAGTGATTAGTTTGTTATTCAGTTGTTATTTAGGTTGAGATTCTTGCCCTTATTTACAGCATTATTTCTATGTGAAAATCATCAAATATGTATTAAATTGTAATGTATTTATTAGGTACTGTGCTGATAAAAAGGAATATGAAATAAAAATCCTTGCCTTTGAGAGGTTTACAAACTAAAAGTATGAATTACAGGAGATTCACATGCTGGGGATCTAATGATTTAAATACAAATGTACTTCAAGTAGTCTAAAGGGATCGCAGAGAATTCACTGGGATTGTTTGGAGAAGGTTTCTTGGGAAGTAAAACGAGCTAAACAACATGTAACTGAAAAGCACAGTGTTTAGTGTGTACTAGATGCTAAATGAATGCTGGCATTCTTCCCTTTCCTTTTAGAAGCCTGGTAACTATGCACCATCAACAAAAACAGGAGTTAGTTTCAATGGAGGAGTTAATACTAACAGGAAAACAATTTAGTTTTGGACATGTCAAGGTGGAGGTAATGGTAAGGCATCCAAATGGAAATGCCCACAAATGAAAATAAGGGGGCGAACTCAAAATAACTATTACAAAACACAGATATGTAAACCATCTACGTAGAAACAAATATGAAAGCCATATGAATGAGAGCTCCACTCAAAAGGGCATATGACAACAAGAGAACTAAAAATAGAACCTAGGAGTATTAGGACACAAGTAGTAGAGGAAGGAAGAGGAACATTCTAAGGAATACAGAAAAGAGAACAGCCTTAGAAATAGAGAAAAAAAGTGAATTCTAGTCCTTCAGGATTTAGAGAAACAGAAGTTGGGGTAACAGAGGTCAAAGAGAATGAGAAATGCAAATGGTAAAAAATAGTTTTAGAGCAATAGTGAGAAGTCAGATTGTAAGAGTCAAGGGATAGGTTTTTTGTTTTTGTTTTTTAGTGACAGGGTGATGAGCTTATTTATAGGAAGAAGTATGTAGGCTGTATTTTCCAGAGGAATTAAAGCTCATAAGTTTACTCTCTTCATTTAAGAGAATGACCTAACAGAATTTGTTAAATATATAGCTGTGATTTATTAAAATAATTCAATAAAATATAGTCATTAAGACTTCAGGGATAGAGCTAGCAAGAGAACTGAGGATACAAAACAAACAAACAAACAAACAAAAAACAAAAAAAATCTGACAGAATAACTGCTGAACTAAGAAGGGAAACACATTGAGAGCATATTATGAACAAAGCATTCTTCAGTGCTGAGGAAGCTCTGAACAAAGCAGACAAGAATCTGTGTTAAACTTACATTCAAACAGACTGAACATCACAGGTAAAATGATTCATTTCTATAACAGAAATAACTTTATTTAAGGTAAAAAGGAAGACAACAAAGAAGTTTCAATATGGATATGAATAATTATAAAACTTTACACTTGGAAATTAAACATAAGAGATATGGTAGATTGTATCATTGTTGCCAAGTATTCACTTGCCCCTTCCATGTATCTCTGGCCAGCTACGTGACCTGCAGTTCCTCCTATGGGACAAACATAATTTCTATGCATTTCCCCCTGCATTTGATCATGTCAGGAATACAGACATGTTGCTTCTATACAGAAGCTTTAAGAGGCATTCTCAGTTTACACCAGCTCTTATTTTTAAGAATGCCATGTCTCCAATGGAGTAATATCTTCAGCCCAGGCCCTAGATCACAAAGACATAATAAATGTTAATTTCTGTAAACCACTGAGATTTGAGGGGAGGGCAAGGGAGGTACTTTTTAAACACAACAAAGAGACTAATATGGATGGCTATGGAGAGGGATATGAGGAAGTAGGTTTGAGGGAAATGAGGTAACTATCACAGACTATTCGATAGTGATAAATATAATAAGAAGTGGCAAACAATTACCAGAGCCAAATTTTAAATAACTGTTTCCAAGTAGAATATAATGATTAATAAGAACATTTATTAAAATTTAATAAAAGAATCATTTATAAAGTTTTAATAAATTTGTTCCTCGAAAAGGCAGAATCAGAAACATTTTAGCAAAGTAACCTGTTAGACAATGGGTTAGTATCTTTATGAAAAGTTTACATAAATCTTTAGGAAAATGGCTTAAGATCTGAATGCTAAGAATAGATATTTTACATTTGGAAAATGTACCAACATAATAGCAACTAAGGAAATATAAATTAATAGGTAACATTTTTACTTATGAAATCAGTTAATCAGTGTTATTTATAATAGCAAAAACCAAAAGAAACAAGCTTAATGTCAAAGCTGGAGAAGATTAAATAAATTATACTGAGTCACTAGACAAAATAGAGCCATTTCAAATATTAGAGTGTGTACTATGAAAAATATAGCACAATTTTAATTACTTTTTAAAATGTGAACATAGTAGCAGATTATATATAGACCAACCTTACTGTAGAAAATGTCTAATGAAAGAGTAAAAAGGCCTTCAATAAATCTAACAGCTAACAGTATGATAAGAAATAACCAAGTCAAAAACCTAACTGTGAAGCTGAGCTTTGGTCTTGTCAGCCCCAAGGGGTAGTAGAAAAGATGCAAATTCCAGGGTTAACCTAAGGAAAGTCGTCAATAGGTGAGCTTCACAACATTAACTACAACATTAATCTAGAAGTGTAAGCCTAAAATAACCCACCCTACTTACCCATTCCTCCTATCCTCAGAAGACCACAAGAAAAGTCACCTACATGTCTAGCAGAGAAAGAACAAAAACATTCCTGAAAAGCTCTCATGCAGTTTTGCAGTCCAAATTCATATTTCTTAGGAGTCCAAAGGAAAATTAATAAAGTTGTAGCATTAGTTAGAAATGGTCCCAAACACAGACTTTTTAATGTTGCAAACAAGCAAATTCTCTCTGAAGGAACATATCACCTTGATCCTAACTCTCAAGAACTCTCATGATTAATTCTCCAAGTAAAATGCGTAACTCATCAAAAAAAAAAAAAAGGAAATAAAAGAAAGAAAAGTAATACCTATCGCAGAAAGACAATCGCAAATATTATCAGATGAAGATTTCAACAGCATGTTTGAAGAAATAAAGACACGCCAAGAAATATATGTAGGACAGGAGATACTTTTTAAAATAAAGGACAAAATAAAATTTCTAGAAATGCAAAAACAATTAAGATAAAGAATTAGAAAATATGAAAGTCTGAGACACTCAGAATAGAATAAGAGGGTATAACAGGTTTAATCAAAGTTCCAGAAAGTAAGAAATAATGGGAAAGGTAAATATAAGAAAAGATAATTTCTAGAAACAAAAACAACAACAACAACAAAAGACAATTCACCAAATCAAGAAGCCCAATGAGCTCCAATAAGAACAAATCTCTACTGAAACTACAAAACCTCAAAGATGAAAAAAATATCTAAGGAACAGCCAGAGGGAAAAGAACCATAGTTGGGTTGCTGGCTGATTTTCTATGAGCAACAATGAAAACCAAAATATTGTGGAATGATTTCTTTAATATATTAAAAGAAAACTACCTGTCAACCTAGAACTCCCAATTAAGCAAAAATGTCTTTTAAAATTGACAAGATAAAGACATTTTTTGAACAAATAACATCTTCAAATATGTTACCATGAACTTCCCTAAGTGAACACTAAAGGATGTTCTTCAGACAGAAGGTAAGTGATCCCAGACGGAAAGAAATGAAAAGTCTAAAGAGTTATATATGGTTTATATCTAAATGAATATTGATTGAATAAAGCAATAACAACAAATTGCTAAGTTAAAATAAAATAAATTTTAAAACATAATGATATCAGTTTGGAGGAGGTAAAAAAAGGAAAAAGGAGTTAAAATATCCTCAAGTTCTTGTGTTGTATAAAGAAAGAATATACTATCAATTAACTTTAGATTTGGTAAAATAAGTATAAAACTTAAAAATCCTATATGAAAATACAAGTGTTAAACTTCAAAAACTGTAGTGAGAAAAACAAAATAATATATAAACATTAATTCAACAAATTTTTTTGAGTGCCATTTTGTGTCAGGCACAAACATCAATCAGGAAAGTTAAAAACCTACCTGGTGAACTTAATTCTAGTGATGAAAACAGAATAAACAATAAACATAGTAAAGAAGTCAACTGCACAGATAAATACTATTAAAAAAAAAAAGAACAGAAGAATCAGGAATACTGAAGAAAGTCTGGTTAGCACAGGTCAAAGAAGGCGGCATGAACAAAATCTGAGGGTATATGGAAAAAAGCACTCCAGACAGAAGGAATAACTGGTGGAACAATCTGGAGGTGGAACATATCTAACATGTTCTAGAAACAGGAGGGATGTTAGTTTGATGTGCAGAAGAGGCAAGGAGGGAGCATCAAAGGAGATATATCAAAAAGTAAAACTGGAGTGGATAATATAGGATTTGGTAATTCAATATAAGGATGTGGTCATTTACTCTGAAAGAAAAGGAGAACCTTTGGAGGGTTATCAGCGTTAGGTGGAAAAGATGACTTATTTTTCTTTTCTAATATACATACAATAAACTATAACATATAAAAAGTACTATGAAGAGTTCTGATGTATATCTAAAACATGTGAAAACTATCATCACAATCAAGATAACAAATATTTTCATCATCTCAAACATTTCCTTGTGTCCCTTTGCAACCCCTCTCTCTCCAAACCCTGTCCTCGGGCAACCACTGACCTGCTTTCTGTCACTATAGATTAGTTTACATTTAACAGAATTATATATAAACAGAATCATACATTTTTTATCTGGTTTCTTTCATTCATAATGTTTTGGTCTAGCTTCTTTCATTCAGGATAATCCCGTTGTCCTATTAATTTATTCCTATTTATTGCTGAGTGCTATTTCATCACATGGATGAACTACATTTTGCTTACCATCCACCTATAATAGAATGTCTAGATTTTTGTCATTACAAATAAAATACTATGTATATTTGTGTATAAGTATTTGTGTGAACACAAGCTTTTGTTCTCTTGGGTTAATGACCAGGTAGAATGACTGAGTCATATTGTAGGAGTGTACATAACTTTTAAAGAAACTGCCAAACTCTTTTCCAAAGTGGTTGTACCTAAATTTTACACGGTCACCAACACAGTATGCTAGTGAAAGATGTTCTACATCTTTGGTACGGTAAGCCTTTTCAAGTTTAGCTATTCTAATGAGCATGTAGTAATGCTGTGATTTTAATTTCCATTTTCCCGATAACTAGAGATGTTGAGCACCTTTCCATGTGCTTATTGCCAGTCATACATCTTTTGTAAAGTAACTTTTGCCCATTTTTTATTAGTTTATTATTGAGTTCTTTGTAGCTTGCTTTTTAGTTTTCTTGATGGTATCTTTCAAGCAGTAAAATTTTTAAAGTTTGGTGCACGATACATAAATTATTTCCTTTTATGGGTTGCGCCTTTTGTATCCTAAGAAACATTTTTTCATATCATTAGGTTGCAAAGATTTTCTCCTACATTTTCTTCTGGCAATTTTACAGGTTTAAGTTTTACATAGACGTCTAAGATCCATTTCAAGTTAACCAGTCGATATGGTGTGAGATACAGATCAATCTTTATTTTTTTTCCCAGTATGGATATCCACCTGCCCCACTTGTTTAAAGATTTCCCTTTCTCTATTGAATTTTACATTGGTTATTTTGTTGAAAATCAACTGACTACTTATGTGTGGGTTTACTTCTAGACTCTCTATTCTACTCCATTACTCTATGTATCTATCCTTTCAACACTACCAAACTGGCTTGATTACTGCAGCTTTATATTAAACCTTGCAATTAAAAAAATTTTTAATTCTTTTTAATATTTTAGATATTTTTTCCTCATTTCTAAATACATTTTAGAAGTTCAGTGCATCTTTCTAAAGAAAAAGAAATTAAGAGTTTTAGAAAAAGAAATATGGAATTAGTTTATCAAAGATGCTGAATGTGAAATCAAGAAACACTACATTTCTACATTAGCAACAGAAAACAAAATAACGATAGCTAAAACTTACATTGCACTTATGACACGAACTATCTATACTCTTTATGTATATTAGCACATTTATGTTCATCGCAACCCTACCAGTTAAGTACTATTATGCTCATTCCACATATAAAGAAACAAAAGTGCAGAGCAGTTAAGCAATTTGCCCAAGGTTACACAGATCATGAATAGTATTTCTACAATTAGAATCTTAAAGGTATGATTCTTCAGAATGAATCTAACAAAACATGCAAGCCTTTATGGAGAAGTTACCAAACTTTACTGAAAGACATTATGGAACACCCAAATGAATGGAGATGTACAATGTTCAAAGACTGGATGACTCTACTGTAAAGATGTCAATTATCTTCTAAGTGATTTATAAAGCCAATGTAATCCAATCAAAACCCCATTAGCTTTTTTTTTTTTAAGATTTGACAAGCTGATCCTAAAGTTCATGTGTAAATACTCGAGAATTGCCAAGATACTCTTGAAGAAGCAGATACTGAAATTTGTGGTCATGAGAAAAAGAAGACAAATGAACAGACCAATGAAACAATGCCTAGAAACTATTAAAGCAAATCTTAAGATCAAGTTTTAATAATATGTGTTAAAAAATCTGAAACCACTTTTGTGTATTATAAAAACTGAGCAAGTAAGTAAATATGTTGAGGCTAATGGAAATCAGATTTCTCATTCTTGAAGAAGGAAGTTACCAATATGAAAAAGATACTGGACTGGAATTAGGGGTATCAGTTAAAACTTGTGGCTTTTAAACAAATACACAGAGGAAAATATATTTATGAAATATATATACATATATATCCATCCTAGTCATGTCCATTTAAAGTGACTACAAGCAATGTTCTCCTGTTAGCAATAAGCACATCTAATGCCTAGATACTGATTTCCAAATACCATTTCCCACTAAAAGGAACCAGGGCTTGTTCTGCAGTGCTAAAGCAGGGAAAGCAAAGAAAATCTGAAATATCTTCTGCCAGAAAGTAGAGCAGTGCTCAAATGATGATACAGACATTTCAAAAGGCCACAGAAACCAGTGCGTAAGAGCTCTCACTGGCCGAATCTGGGACAGTTTGAGCATAAGATGAAAAATATTAGTACAAAATTATAACCCACAGAATAAAATAAGAATCCATATGGACATAAAAAATAGATAAATAAAACAAGCAGTAAGCCATAGAAATCTAATGTACACAGTGTAGTGAACTGACAGCAATATTATAATTATGTAATGTAATAAATGCCTACCTCAGCAATCATATAATATATAAATTATCAAAGTAACATATTGTATACCCTAAATTTACAGTTATATGTCAAATTTATCCAAAATAATAAATGAAGTGGTGGTAAGAAAAAGTCCTTTATAATAAAATCCCAGCTAATAAATGTAGAAGGAATGATGGAATTGACAAATCTCCAATATGGCAACCATCACAGTAACAACTAATTTCAGCAATGGATGCTAAAACTAAAATTAATAAGCGACAGGATATTTACATACTCCCAACCTATTTCCCTAAAAATTAATTACAAAGAGAAAAATATAACTTTACTGGAAGAAACTTGGCAGAAACCACTTTAATAAGTGATTGTAGGGGGTTCAGAATGAATCACCTAAAGATGTGTCTCCCTGGTATCCAGATATATTTGAGCTAAAGGCAACTGAGACCCTGCAGGCTTAAGAGAAATTTCTGTCCCCATTTAACTATCTAGAAGAATTTAAATTAGAGGTTTTGCCTATAATAAGAGTTATCACCAGCAATAACTTTTATGACCTATCTATTTGGCAGGGAAAACTACTAATCACTGAACATCTGCTCTTCTTATCATCCTGCCATCATTTTCCTCCCCTCTGAAGCCCCAAGGCACCTCACCTTGTCCTTAGCTCAGAATGTCATATATACTTCATTTTCCCTTTGTCTTTGAACCTCTCATGTATTTAGGGGGATGAGGTTCTCTGACTTTCCCATATATGTGGGGTTCCCACGTGTACGTATATAATTAAATTCGGTTATTTTCTCTTGTTAATCTTTCTCGTGCAGATTTAATCACTAGACCAGCTGCAAGTTTCTTCTTCCCCCATGTGATTAAAGTTAATATCACCAGGAATGAGATAAACTGGCATCATGTGTCTCCTGATGTAATAAACTATGAAAAGACACAATATTATTTCAGCCAAAAAAACAGACACTCATATTGAGACATTCTGTACTACACCTGAACTCTTAAAGAAATGCAAAGGTCATGAAAGACAAAGAATGAAGAAACGTTCCAAATGAAAGGACTCTAAAGAGAAATGACAAATAAATTAGCCCCACACTGGTTTGGATCTTTACCAGAAAAAATTCTCTTATAAAGAGCATTATTTTTGCAACTGGTGGAATTTAAAAAGATCTATGGATTAGATAACAGTATTATATGAATGTTAATTTGCTGATTTTGATAACTGAACTGTGTTTAGGTAAGAATGACCCTGTTCTTAGAAAATATACAATGAATATTTAGAAGTAATGGGCATCATGTCTGCAATTTACTCTCTAGTGATTCAGGGGGGAAAAAACTACACACACACACACACAAAAGCAGGGAGATAATAACATAAATGTGGCCTGATGTTAATAACTGGGGAATATAAATGAAAGATATAGAAAAGAAAAAAAATTCTTTTTACTATTCTTGCAACTTAAATTATTTCAAAGCAAAGTTACTAAAGTACTATAAACTTTAGATAGAATATAAGTCTATATCTTTATGATGCTGGGGTAACAAAAGATTTCTTAAACAAGACACAAAATCACAAATATAAAGAAAATGACAAATAAATTTGACTACATAAAAATACCATGAAGCCAAAAATGAGAGAAACACATATAATCAACATATATAACTAACAAAGGACTATAGTCTGGGCTAAATAAAGAATTCCTAGAAATAAATAAGAAAAAGCAAGAAACCAAACAGAAAAATCAGCAAAAGTGTTGAACAGAAAATTCATAAAAGAGAATGGACAATAAACAAATAAAAATATGTTCAACCTCACTGGTAATCAGGAAAATTTCATAGCAGCATTGTTCATAATGGCCTCAAACTAAAATAACCCAAAATGTCTATCAACAGTAGAATGGATAAACAAACTGTGATATATTCACACAATGGGAATCCATACACTTGGCCATACCGAGAATGAATAAGCAACAGCCACGTATATGAATATGAATGAATCACAAGTCAAAAGAAAATAAACAGCATGATTCCATTTACATAAAGTTCTAAATATAGGAGGAAAAAATTTTAAATTAGCACTTACTGCTGCATGAATGGTAAAAAAATAACGAAAGAAAAAGCTGAAAAGTGAAAGAATGATTATCATTGAATTTGAGACTACGGTTATCATTGGGAGAACAGGAGCACAATCAATGAGAGGGGTACAAATAGTGCTTCTTCAGTATGTGTAAGTATTTTATTTCTTAACCTAGGTGGTAATTACATGGGTATTAAAAATATATTTACATGTTTTATAAGCTTTTCTGTAAGTATAATATATATATCACTAAAAACAGAGACAGAATGCTTAAACTTAACTCTGGGAACTTTAAATGGAAACCTTTAAAAGAGAGAAAGAACCAACCAATCAAGTAGGAAAAAAAGTTAGGAGAGTATGGTGTCCCAGAGCCAAGAGAAAAAAAGAGAGAATAGTAAACTGTCAAATATTAGTGAGAGGCAGAGTAAACTTTCACACAATACACAAAAATGTTTTGTTCTCTGATGAAATGACTTAGGATGTACACATTACTTTGCAATGACTAAGGCTTTATTAATACAATGAAAAAGGATGTTAACATTTTGATATTTTATATTCAGAAACCAAAATTCTTAATTGTATTTTTAATATGTCCTCCCACTATGAAGAATATCGATTTTATCAACAGTATTCAATTACTAGAATAAGTGCAGTTCTGCATTTGACAGCCAAGTTTTGGCAAATGTGAACGACAGTCTCAATTTCTATCACATGTTATAGAAACAGTATTTACAAAGACCTTTGGCTCTGCAAAATCAGGACACATAAGTAGGGGCTGGTAACAAATATAAGAAACAAAAATTTGGTAAGACCAAAAACAGAAACTTTAACAATTTTAGGAACGTGAACTGAACTTGACTTTTTCA
The DNA here is from genome assembly GCF_902729225.1 of Pteropus medius. NCBI lineage: Eukaryota > Metazoa > Chordata > Mammalia > Chiroptera > Pteropodidae > Pteropus > Pteropus medius. Next base: position 6,292,686 of record NW_024344374.1, read on the forward strand.
GTTATAAATAACAAGCTGTTACTTTAAAATAAAGTTACGAACTATTTTCTAGAAAATTCTGGACAACCATTAACTAAGGATTCTTTCTTCTTACCCATAAAATGAAGATGGACTAAATGCCACTTTAAGGTATCATTTGGGAAAGAAAAAGGAATCACGAAAGGTAATAAAATTTAATACTTTAAATACAAACCACACTTTTGAGAGCTGTAAAACCAAAAAGTAGCATACATTAACCTAATGATATATTCAATTGGGCCATCCACTGCTTTTTCCTTTACATAAACGTTTATTCAAAAAGTATAACTATATTGAGAACTAGTTTTAAATAAAAAGCTCTTCAAAGCAATATTTGCAAAGACAGTTCAGAAGACCGCATTTTTATTAATGCAAAAATGCAACTTCTCACAAAATTAAGGTAAAGATGGACATTCTGATTTTTAAAAAAACAAAACAAAATAAAACAAATCATCTTCTTTGAATAAATGAAGAACATACCAATTTAGGCCCTTGTTTTAAATATCACTATTTAAAAATGGAAAAGTATTTCTCTCAAGAGCACTTACGCCAATATTCTGTTGGCTATAAACCTACATATTTAAACCAATGTTAATATGTGAAATACTATCAATTTGAAGCAAATGGTTGTATGGCTTAAAGAATGAGTAATATTAATGTTAGAAAATAAATTTGTAACTTTTAAGATATTTGTTTTGCCAACTAATAGAATCTACTAAGATTTAATTAATAGATTTTGTTCGATGATTCCTGCTTCCCTTTAGAAATCCTGAGATTCTAAGAAGAAAAAGGCTAACTGATATAACATGGATTAATAAATGAAATTTACAGCTTCAGAAAACTTGCTTTGTGACCCAAAACAGAACTACTCACCAAAAGCAGCAGCCATAGGGGGTTCAAGGGATGGATGGCCATCACCAGTAGGAAGGTCTAAGCGAGTGAAGTCTCTGCTTTTGTCATTATTATATTTCACATTAAGGCTGGTGAGCTTGGAGAAGTCAATACGCAGAGTGCAGCATGCATTATAGATATTCTGGCCATCCAGAGCCTAAAGCATGTAAGAAAGGGACTGATGTTTTGCAAGACAACAACACTGATAAATCAAGTAGCCTCTACTTTGACACAGGTATAAAGCAGAGAGCACTAGAATAAAAGCCAAAGACCTTTATTTAATTTTAACTCTGTTACTATGTGCGCCTAAGAGAGAAAAAGAAAATTTCTAACTCTCAGTTTTTTCATCTGAAAAGAAGAATAATAATCCCTATCTTGTCTCTGGTAAGATCGAAGCAAAGAGGAGAAAAGTAAAATCTTGGAAAACTATTATACATTCCTGTATATTGTACTATTATTTTGTTTTGTCCACAGAAAATGTTTGAAGATATTTTAATTTTACATTTCATCTTAATTCTTTTTAGTATAGTTTATATAAGTTAAGATGAAATAAAGCCTTTGAAAATGGTACTTGTCAGAACAACAATATATGAAATATTATCTACCACTTTTTTTCTCTTGTAAATTTATATTTTTAATACTCTGAATAATAAGCTGAGGGAAATATGCAGTCAGTTCTCATAAAAGACAAATGATCTTCACAATAAAAAAAATTTACCAAAAGGATATTCATAGCCACTTATATCTTCCGCAAATGCTCACATTTATAAAAACAGATACCAAAAACCAAGACACATAAAAATAAAACAAAAAATATACAAATACACAAAAACCCCTAATTTATAATGGTTATTGATCAGTATGCCATCATAAAGGTACAAAATAATACACGCAGGTAGAGGGTGCAGCATATATAAAGGCTACAGTCCTACGCAGCAGCCAGACACTATGTGGTACACAAAAGTACTACAAACCTTAGTCCCTATCTTTAAAGAAAATTAGAAATAATTCAAATACCGACACAAGACAGAATTTGGGTTAGGGAGAGATCTCAATAGGAAATGGGTCAAATACAACCAAACTGGAATATAACCAAACTTAATGTGAGGTTTTATATCTTGTCAAAAGTCAAGCACTCATATACTTAAAAAAAAAAAAAAAAAGACTATAAATTGACAGCAGCATATTTCCTAAAATTTAATGTCTTCACCAATTCAGACCTCAATAAGATTTAACAGTGAGTATGATTGTAAAAACAGTAAAATCAATGTGTGGCTTATTTAATAGAAATAAAGGCACAAGGGCAAAGACAATTCTACTTTAGTAGTCAGATTATATCAGCAATACTGTGCTCAATTCCAGACATTAAATATGACAAACAAAAATGAGTCCCAGAGATCTGAGAAATAACAGATGATTTGAAACTATTTCATGTGAAGAAAGAATGTTGGGCTTATTATAAAAAAGAGCATATGAAATATATTTAAAAATGGTAAATTTATAATATGTATATTTAGTACAATTAAAAAAACATGGTAAACTGGAGCAAGGGAGAAGACATAATGGCTTCCTTCGGTATCACTGAAGTGACTGATTAACAATTAAAAAATGAAAAAGATAATTACCATTTTGGCATATTGTGCATTCAATGGGTCAGCATACTGAAGCAAGGCTTGAAACTGATTATTCTTTGTAAAGGTGATAATTTTCAAGACTGTGCCAAATTTAGAAAATATCTGAAAAAAAGTTTACATTAGGTTAAATCTAAGGAAAAAATTAAGCTAACATACCTTTGTAAATACAACTTGATTCATGATCCCCATTTTCGAATGAAAATAATTTCCTCTATAAAAACTATTGGTTCCAAAATGACTTAAATCAAGCCTAAGATGTTAAAGTTTCAATACCCATGCATGTCTTAAAGCAGTGCCTAACCCAGTAGGCACTCAAATATTTAACTTTTTTTATAACATGTCATAAATGGCATAATACTAAAACAGGAGGCTATAATAGGATTACTTAATGTTATAAGATAATGGGGTTATAAAGTATATGAATGGAAGTGGAAGAGTCATATGAATCGACTATTTCATCCTGAGAATCAGCATCTACTTCTTGAAATTTTATAGACAGAGAAACTACAAAATGTTTAACAGAGATTTCTCTATTCATTCATTAAATATTCACAGAGCACTGTTCTAAGCACTGGGAAGTCAGCAGTGAACAGAGACAAGAGCCTTTGCCCTTCTGAAGAAAGACAGACAATTAAAAAAAGCAAAAAACAAACAAAAAAACAACTATGCTTTCTTGTAAAAAAGTGTTGTGAATTTAAAAAAAAAAGGAAAAGGAAAAGAGGTAAGAGTAAACTGGAATGCAAGTTTAGAAGGTGCAACAGTGGTAAAGGAAGGCCTCTCTGAAGTGTCTTTGGTGGAGGGGAATAAACAGAGTGCCAGGAAGGTTTCTTGACAGATTCTTGGTTACCAATACTCTTTAATAAATACTTCTACTTCACCACAAGGTTCGCGGCTAGGGTTAGTAAAATGCATTTTGTTTTCCTCTGACATCTCATTTTAAATTTGGATCTTTTTTTTTTTTTTTGCCATTAATATGTGTGTGTGTGTGTGTGTGTGTGTGTGTGTATTAAATTTTATTAGTTTCAAGTATACCGTACATTGGTTAGACATTTATATAGTTTATAAAACAATCTCCCTAATTGTTATTTGTCTCCTCTGGCTCTCTGTCCTTCTGCTTCTAAGAATAAAAATATAAGTATTCCCTATGCTGGTAAGAATACTATTATCAAATATTATGTCTGAAAGTCCTTAATAGGCAAATGATCCTGCTTTTTAATAACCAGAAAGAATGATAAAGAATGACTATCCTAAAGCATAGGCAACAAAAGAAAAAAACAAGTAAATTTGACTATATTAAAATTAAGAACTTCTGTTTATCAAAAAACACTACCAACAGTGAAAAGGCAACCTACAAAATGGGAAACAATATTTGCAAATCACATATCTGATAAGAGGTTAATATTCTGAATATATAAAGAACTCCTATAACTCAATGATACCAAAAACCCAATTTAAAAATGAGCAAAAACTTGAATAGACTTTTCTCCAAAAAAACAGATAATAGCCAATAAGAATATGCAAAGATGCTTAACATCATTAATCATTAATTAAGTGCAAATAAAAACTACAAAATATCACTTCAAACCCATTAGGATAGCTTATTATCAAAACAAACAAACGAAAAACAGAAAATATCAAGTGTTGGGGATTATGTGGAGAAAATGGAGCCCTTGTGCACTACTAGTAGGAATGTAAAATGTTGCAGCTGCTATGAAAAATAAAATTAGCATATGATCCAACAATTCCACTTGTGAGTATATACCTAAAAGAATTAAAAGCAAGGACTCAAAGAGATATTTGTACCCCATGTTTATAGCAGCATTATTTAAAATAGTCAAAAAACCCAAGTGTCTATCCAAAGATGAATGGATGAACAAAATGTGGTGTACATATAGAAAAGAAAGAAAATTCTGGCGCATGCTATATCGTGGATGTACTTTGAAGAGATTATGTTAAATGAAATAAACAAGTCACAAAAAGACAAATGATACATGATTCTACTTGTATGAGGAACCTAGAGTAGCAGTCAAATTCAGGGAGACAGTAGATGATGATTGCTAGCGGCTGAGAGAAGAGAATGAGAAGTTACTGTTTAATGGGTACAGGAGTTATAGTTTGGGAAGATGAAAAAATGTCTAGAGATACATGATATTTGGTGGTTACAAAACAATGTAAATGTACTTAATGCCACTAAATTGTACACTTAAAATAGTAAAAATGGTAAGATTCATTTATGTATATTTTACTACTCCCAAAAATTAAAGTATCCTAAAGTCCAAATACTCATTTCTGACACGATATTCTTTAACACATAATTAGAGCCAAACATTTCTTATAGGAAACAATATCATTCTGCAAGATTTGTAGAACCAATTTGTCTTAGAAGAGCTCAGTAGAAAAATCCCATTCCTTAAAATTGACAGCCTGAGAATTCTTTACTGAATTAGAAACTTTTTAAAAACTGTAGTTAATTTCATTATTGTCATGTCAGGGTTTAGAACTTTGGGACCCTAATTCCTCATTTAACTGTGTTTTGAACCGAACAACATTAGGAAACTTTGTTTTGTTCTTTTAATGAAAATTGGTCCTGTCGCCAGTATTTTTCTCAGTTATACCCTTTTGTCCCAGATAATATTCTTAAAAATTCATTAAAGAATAACAAATTTACCTTCTCAGCTATCAAAGAATTTGAATTTTATGTTATATCTATCTTTAAAATATAGGTGTAATCATTCTTGAGAAAAGGTCTTAAATTTTCTTAACTTTCATTCTCGGTGATACTGCGGTGTTGCATAAACACACGCAAATCAACATATATTATACAACTGAGTGCTTTTTTTCACTTGATAAATGAGTAGCAATTGACTTTTTAAAAAAAACATATAAAAGAACATATAATAACTGCCAAATCTCCCTCCTTCACAGATAATGTTCTAAAGTACAAGTCAGATCATATTTTTCCTTATTTAAAATTCCTCGCTTCCTCCCCATTAACTTGCTAAAATTCAAGCTCTTTAGTATGACATATACAGTCTCACCTTGGTGTACCTCTTCAATCTCATCTTCTGACACTTTTTATATCACACTACTTTCATCAACAATATGCAGTTGTCTGTAGTTCTCCAAAAACAGGTGGTTTCAGACTTCTATCCCTATACATGTGCTTTTCCCTTTACCTGGAACTCTGTGCCTAAAACTTAGTAAATTTTCATTTATCTTTTTCAAAACTCAGTTTAGGGATGGGAGTTAATATCACCAAAAAATTCTCAGCTTTCCCCAAATCTCAATAGTTAGTTCTCTTTCCCAAATATTATCCCTTTCTTCGCCTCATATAAATATTTATCTTGTTGTTTTACTTATACTGTACTATACATTTTACATATCTGTCCCCTTTAATTAAAAAGTTCCTTGAAATTATATGCCTTGTCTTAATAATTTCTACTTCTTGAGTAGGGGTACAGAGTAAATTATTTTTATTAATTAAGAATTATACTGAGACATAATTAAAGAATTATGGTAACATGCGATTTTTAAAAATGATTAAATATTCTTGATATAAAATATCTAATGAAATGAGAACACATAATTTGCTCTAAAATTTAGGATAATTTTATACCAAATTATGCTACAGAACCTAGTTAATTTCCACTTAACCTTCATATTTTGTTAATGTTTAGATTCTTTCTCTGATTTAACTTGAACAACAACCTGGTGGACATCCTTACTGACAGCTGTGTTTGGCTGTGTAACCTTTATCTCAAAGTGCTAAGACAATGTAAACTGACTGAACTGGCTAACCAGGGACAGCTGTCTAGAGTTTTCTGGAAGTAGCTATAAAAATCAATCTGAAACTTTTGAATAAACTATAATGAACACCAACATCAAGGGATCCAGAAATGCCTAAAGTGTGATTTTTAACATTTTTTTCATAATTATCAGAATGCTAAATTTTAAACAGATTTGGTCTCAAAAGATTAACATTCAGGAATTTTTAATCTATACAAATTTATTTCTACTGATTATAAGGTCTTTGACTCTATATCCCTATGTAAGTCTTTTGCTGTCATAAACATGACAGCAACTCTTGATGTCTCCTATGCATTATAATCTTTTCAAACTTTAATTTTACCAGACAAAACACATGAAATTCTGATAAAATTAATCTTAAGGGAGATTTTTATAAAAGTAGAACTTGACAGAAACTGAAAATTCAGTAGTAGTCACTTGTAAAAAAACATATTCATATTTCAACTTTTAAAAATATCAAGCGCATTGGGCACAACTTATTTATAATAGTTTTTGTAGCCAACTAAACAGTAAGACTTAAGAATCAGAATTTTATATTACTAGTGATTCTTTTATTTAATACTATAATAATTGATCTTAACAAGTTATTTATCTTTATTCTGCAATTCAAAAAGATCAGTCCTTTGTCCTGAAAAGATTCATCTACTGGACATTCATAAAATACCCCCATGTACAACAATACTTGCAAGTAATTGATTACATAATACTGCTTTGAACTACTCCTTCAGTGCACAAAGAAATGTTTTAGTATGAAAGGCTGAGTTCACATAATGATCAGTCAAAGAATGCCTTCTTTCTCTACAAATATCTCTAGGTGATGCTATCCAATCTGATGGCTTCAAATTACCACCCATATGCTGATGATTACCAAATCTCCAGCCCAGAATTTCCATGCCAAATTTAGACTTATTTCCTAAATGTCTATTCAGTATTTCCTACTTGGATGTCTAATAGGTATATCAAACTTAACATGTGTCCAAAACACACTGCTGATTCAAATCTTTCTTTCCCCCCAGTTTTTACTATTTTAGTGTAAGATAGTTCTATTTTACCAGAGGTTCACAATCAAAATCCGAAAGACACTCTTGGTTACTCTCCTTCTCTTCAAAACCCACATCTATTCAACTTATCAGCAAATCCTTCCAAATATATCCATAATCACCACTTCCAGTGCCCACGTCCTCACCCATGTCACAACGATATCTCATACAGACTATGACAGAAGTCTTTACTTATGCCCACAGATTATTCTTAACATAGCAACAAGAGTAATTCTGTTAAAACATAAATCTATCATCTCACTCTTCTCAAAATCCTCCAATGGCTTCCCCATCTTACTCAGTGTAAAGATTATAAAAGCTTTACATCATCTGGCTCCTAACCCCTACTCTGAACCTATCATTTATGGCTTTCCTACTTTTTATACTCCAATGACATACATAGCCTTATTTCTGATATGTGAACACATTAAGCACACTTCTATTTTAAAGACCTTATACTTGCTGTTCTTTCTGACTGGATCATTATGATGCTACAAACATACATAACTTACACTTTAACATCCTTCAAGCTTCTGCTCAAATGTCATCACATTGGAAACACCTCCCTAACTTCCCTTATTTGAAATAGCACCATTCCCATCTCAGTGACTCTCAATCCTCTTACAATGAGCTAAAGAAAAAACACTGGCTCCTATAGATGTTAGAGAGCAGTTTAGCTAATGCCAAATCTTCAACTAAGAGTGTAAAATAATCCTCTAATTAAGAGTGCAAGCAACTCCACACTTGCATGTATTTCCTCATCTCAGTATTCACTGCATTTTATGCTATTACTTATGAAATTATATTTTGCCCACAAGACTACAAAAGCAAGGATCAGTTTCTTACAGTGCAATTTACTAGCATCTGATAATTACAGTTAAAATTTCCTGAACACTTAACTAGGCACTGTTCTAGGCACTTTAAATACATTAAATAATGAATCCTCACAATGAAGGTATAAAATAGAGACCATCTTCATTCAGCCCCATTATATAAATATGTGGAAAAAAAAAAGACAGAGATGGGGTAAGTTACTTGCCCAGGGTTACAGAGGAAGTAAGTGGAAAAGCCAAGATTCAAACCAGCTCCAAATCCTATATCCTTAATCTCTATGATATACTAAACTTTAGTTGGCAAATGGGATAGCATGCCAGAAGGAGAGGGCTTAATTAACGTAATTAGAGAGAAAGACCCTTTGAGGAGGTGAATGATAAGCTAAAAAACAGAATAACGTATAATTCAGCTAAGTGACTATCCGTGAAGAGTATTCTAAGCTTAAGAAATAGAAGACAGAAATGGACTAAGACAGGAATAAGCTGGAGGGAAGAGAGGGTCAAAGGGCCACAAAAGTTAGGGTGCTAAATAAGCAGAGTGTTAGAAAATGAGGTTAAAGGAATGGAGAGAAGTCTGCACCTGGGGGCCTTAAGAGCCTTGGTAAGGAGTCTGGTTTGATTCCAACAGCAATGAGAAGGAGCATTAAACCAGGGAGCACTATAACTGAAAAGCTGAGAGTCCTACCCTGATGGTTACTACTGAGGATTCTCAGAATTACACTTCACCCAAAGGACTCCATGATCTTTTGGGAGAGAAAGAAAGTTTGTTACTGCTCCTAGGGAGACAACAGGATAGGACCAACATGACCCTGACTAAACTCACTTAGTAGTACAGATACAAAGGTTAGGAAAACAGTTAAATAATTCTGGATTGGCCTGGTATTTTTGCTGGCAATACATATTTAAATATAAACATGAAAATGAGAAAATAATATGTTTTAGTGTTTTAATATTTTAATATATATACTGACAAGTATAATGAAATGGAATCAATATGTAGCTAAAGGGGACAAAAACTGAGTTTTTGAGCTAGATGTCAAATGTTTATGTAAACAGATTACTAAATAACCGTTATGTTACATTTTGAAGGTATGCAATATGTGGAGTATTAGTTAAAAATATAACAACCATACAAAACAAAACACTGGACTTCACATTAGGAGGTTTGAGCTCTAATTAGCTCTTCAATTACTCTCTCCAATAGTCAATGCATCAATTATCTGAGTTTCAGTTTTATTCACTATAAAGTTACACAACTAGGTGACCTTCCAGTCCTTAAATTCTATATATTCACAGTAGGTCATGATTTGGTCAGATGCCTTTTATTAAGACAGTAGTCTGTGAAAACCATGCTGGGCAGCAGTCAGTATTTAACATGATACAACTATGTTACATGTAAAGTTATTGTATACCTTCTTTTCAGAGTTTTTAAAATAAACGTACTCAAATGTAAAAAGGAGTCAATATATTAGTTGTTTTCTATATTGATGTTACTTCCTCGAGAATAACTACTACCAGTGCTTTTCACAGGAGTCTATACTTTATTCATTTTCATGCTTAGTATAAAAGAAAGAATGTCTTACACACCTTTTAAAATCAAGTATTTACATTAGAATAAGAAGACTGTCAAGTATTATCTCTAATTGATACTACTTCTTGCCTCAAACAGGATGAAGATTTTTAAAAAAAATTTAAACAAATCTATCAACGAAAATCAACAATCTACAAAACTAAAGATATAAAACATCTAAAGTTACAGAGGTCACACTTGACTCTGCTTTCCTTCGAGTGTTCCTCCTTACCTGATGAAGAACTTCCAGAGTAACAGGGTAAAAAAGGTTTTCAATGATTATTCGGAGCACAGGGCTCTGCCCAGGTAGGACTGTGCCTTCATTGGTAGGAGCTCCGGGAAGGGCCAGACTTCCCGACTGGACAGCACTGACAGCCTGCAGTGCAGCTTGGGCTCTCTAAACAATAATTCAAAATGAGAACTTTTGGTTACATAGAGCATTATATGAATCCTAAAAATTAGTTAATGTAAAGTGATATGAAGAAATATAGTAAATAAAAATATATATATTTGCTCTCTCTGGATGCACATATCCTAAATTTATAATCAGTCAAGAGTCAGAAGACCTGCTTTCTTATCACAATTACACGATATTTAAGAAAGTTGCTTAAATTTGCCTCAAGAAATGAAAAAAATACATGGCAAAAAAAGAGATGAAAATTTGGATGTGATTTTTATACATAATTTAAAATACAATAGGGAAAAACAATGTGAAAGTAACGTTAAAGACCACTTAAAAGCCATTTGCGACCCCTCTTCTTTTTCTCCCTCTCAGAACTGAGTACTAAAGCCCTGGGTGATATGTGATAGATGTAAATATAGAGAAGGGGAGGAGCTGTGGTGGTTCAGAGTGGAGTAAGGAGGGGACTCTTAGAGGAAGGCATCCTGGCATGGAGCATCAGAGCCTGAGCAATGAAATGAGAACACCCATGTGGGATGCTTGGCAAGGGAAGCTTGATAGGGCTGCCTGGCAAGGGGAACCTGAACCCAAACAAGGTAAGGAAAGTATCTAGAAGTAGGGGTTGCTCACTGCTGGAGAGCAGAACCTAAGGAGCATGAGAAGGGTAAGAAAGTCATCCAGAGGAGAATAACCTGGCCAGGAGTGTCAGAGCCCAGTGAAAATCAGGGGTAGACAGTCAACGTAGTGAGGACAGTCTGAACATGGTGAGCAAGTTTATGAGGGCCCGAATGGGGTAAGGAGATAATTTAGAGGGACAGCCTGGCATGGGATGGCAGATACGTTTCTAAATATCATGAACCACTGAAAGGAACCAGAGTGCTAAAAATATCTAGTTCCAGATCTGGAGCAAAGAAAGTACAAGATGAGTGTAAAACTTTTTGTTTTTATGGGTTTTTGTTATTGTTGTTGTTTTACCAGAATATAAAGAAGTTGTTCAAATAATGATAGGAAGATACCAAAGGGACATAAAAAACAACCTGAAGAGGCTCCCACTGGCCATACATAAGACAATTTGAAAATCAAAATGATGATGCAATGAGAAAAAAAAGAACGTAACTTCTATAATGTTCTTGTCATATATATACACTGAATCTAACCACAAGGAAACATCAAACAAACTCAAACTGAGGGACATCCTACAAGATAAATTGCCTGTAATTTTCAAAAGTGTCAAGGTCATGACAGCCAAAGAAAAACTGAGTCACTGCTTCAGATGAAAAGAGACTAAGAAGACATAATTTCTAAACAGAACATGTGATTCAAAATAATGTGTTTTGCTGTAACAAACATTAATGGGACAATTGCAAAACTTGAATGTGGACTGGGGATTGGAGGGAAGTAATGTATCAATGTTAATTTCCTGATTTTGAATGCTATGTTTTGGTTGTGTAGGACAATGTCCCTGTTTGAAGGAAATGCACACTGAAGGTATTAAGACAATAAAGACAGACCAGATTAGGAATTTATCCCCAAATAAATCAGATTTTTTTTGTATTGTGTCTACAGCTCTTTTCTAATTTTGTGATTTAAAAATTTATAAAATGAAGTAGGTAAAGGAGAAAATTGAAGGGGAAAAAGCATAGTTAATGATTACTGAAATTAAATGCAAGTTCTCGCCAATGTTTTGTTGAATATGTATTGCTGCTTAAGAATGGTGATTAATTAGTAAAATGTTTGTGCCACAAAATAAAAAATCACTTTAATGTAACAACTTTCATTTTCACATATTGTCTTCACTTGCAATTTTGAAGCTCACAGTACTTTGTTGTTTTAAATTAATTTCTTTTGTTTGTTTTCATGATTTTAATTTTTACTTTACTATTTACTATACCATCACTCTAATGTGAGGTAAGTAGTTTTCCAACATTTTACTATGATAAATAACATTAAAATAAGTATCTTTCTGAAAACTGGTAGTCTTTTTACTTTCTGTATGCTATTTAATAGTTGAATAACTTCCACGTTTATTCTTATATACAATCATGCACTGCATAACAATGCTTAGGTCAGTAAAGAATCACACACGATGATGGTCATATAACGTTATAATTGAGCTAAAAAAAATTCCTATCACCTAGTGACATCAAAAACATAATGTTGTAGCACGTGTACTCACATATTTGTGGTGATGCTGGTGTAAACAAACCTACTGGGTTGCCAGTTGTATAAAAGTACAGCACATGCAATTATGTACAGTACATAATATTCGATAATGACAACAACTGTTCTTTATTTACTATATTTTTATTGTGATTTTAGTGTACTCTACTTATTAAAAAAAGTTTGCTGTAAAATAGTATGCCATGTTATACCAGCAGTAGCCTCATATACCTCGTGTTTACTGCATCTCTTGACTGCATCATTTTCTCTTGTGCTTGATTTAATCTCATGTTCGTTTATAAATTTAGTAGAGCCTAAGTGTACAGTGTTTAGAAAGTCTGCAGCAGTGTAATGTCCTTCACAATCACTCACCACTCACTGACTGACTCACCCAGAGCAACTTCCAGTCCTGCAAGCTCCATTTATAAGGTCCCTACACAGGTGTGCCATTTTTTATCTTTTATACAGTATTTTTACTGTACCTTTTCTATGTTTAGATACCTAAATGCTTACCATTGTGTTATAATTTCCTACAGTATTCAATATAGTAACATGCTGTACAGGCTTGTAGCCTAGGAGCAATAGGCTATAGCCTAGTTGTGTGGCAGGCTATACCAGCTAGGTTTGTGTAAGTGCACCTTATGATATACACACAGTAACGAAATTACCTAACGATGCATTTCTCAGAAAGTATCCATGTTGTTAAAGTGGCATATGACTGTAGAATCCTTTTTCCCCACAGGATTTTCTGATTTTATTTATTTATTTAAGTATACAAGTTGGTACACAATATTATATTAGTTATAGGTTTCACATGTACAATACAGTGATTCGACATTTTTGTATCTTACAATGCGATCACCCCACTAAGTCTAGTAATCATCTGTCACGGTACAAACTTAACACAATATTATTGACTAGATTCCCCTTCACCTTTTTCATCCATCTCTCTTATTTATACATTTTAACAGCAATTTTTTTGCCATAATCAGATTTTTATGTATCAAGTAATGCACAATTGCCAATATTCAGTTTCCAAAACATCATCTTTGAGAATATATGAATAATTTGAATATTTTATATCATTGGTTTTCAAAACTATGCTTTTAGTCAAATATATGGAACACTGAACACCACAATCCCGCTTCAAATATGGCAGTTTTCCTCATCTATTTACACTGGGCTCCCTAGTAAGCTATTATTGAAAAAAAGAGTTTTACTTTTTTCAAGTTTGAAAACTTATTCAGACATCCACCACTTTGAGCCTATAATGAGGTGAGGGTGGGGTGTGTGTGTGTCAATCAATCAAAAAAGACCCAGAACTGACAGGAGTTAAGTAGTTATAACTGTATCACATGCATGTGCACATACACACACACACACACACACACACACACGCACACTCACACTCACACTCACACAAAGGTAAACAGAGACATGGGAGATAAAAAACAGTGCTAACTGAATTTCCTGTGATGATGGAAATATCTGCTATCTACACTGTCCAATATGATAGCCACTAGTACTTGTGGCTAGTGAGCACTTGAAATGTCCCTAGTGCAACTGAGGAACTGAACTTTTTATTTTTTAATTTATTTAAATTTAGCCATATGTAGCTAGCAGCTACCATACTGGACATCAAAGCTCTAAAATGCTTAGGAAAAGACATCATAGTGAGGTTCTAAGTGAAATGGTTCCTTTTCTTCTTAAATAGGGGGTGATTAAATCTAATCAAAATTAAGTCCGCACAACTGAAAGTAAATGTAACCTCACTGACTTTACTTCATCATCCCTCCAATAACTTTATCAATCCTTTATATTAAGTAAGTCTACAGATATGCCTGCTGCTGCTAATATTACTGTTATTTATTGTTGTTGCTCCTCTTCATTCCTTCCTCTTTGGCATAAGAGATACCACAGTGGAGAAAAATGAGACGCCATGGTATACATTGTCCTAATGATTCTAGAGTTTTCAATATACTCCTAATATTTCATACAGTACTGAGTACAAAGGTATCTGAGTAGCAGGCATGCAAGTAATTCTTTTGACAACAAAAATCTGAGGAAAATAACACTTGAAAAAAAAGGATAGCTTTATTTTTTTAAGTAACTCCATAGTTACAATGTTTAATTAGGCAAAAACATTTAATTAAAACAATGAAATTGAGGCATACTCTTCACTGAGAACAACAGAAGAGTTGGGGGGGGCTGAGAAATGTCTTCTTAATATGAAGAAATATTTCAAATACTCAGAAGACGTATTTCCTGTAAACCTGATGCTAAAAATTATGACAAAGAATTCCTATTATGGGAGAAAATTTTTAAATGTTTCACTAACAAACTCTCTGGAATGGTTACACTAACTATTAATAAAAGAAACAGCGGCAGTGCGATCAAAAAAAACAACAAATATTTTACTGAGATAGGAATGGGAAATATACTTCATATAAAATTTAAACATGCCTGGAAAATGTTAAGACATTTCTAAAACTGATAAGGAAATGAATACACAATAAAATGCACAGATCTGAAGGGTTCAGTTTGATGACTTTTTAGAGAAATTATTTTAGAAAAAATGCTTCCATGGTCATCTCTTTACAGATTTGTAAACTTCTACTTGCAGTCAAGAAAAATTCTCTACATAATAATGACTACTATTAACGTAACCATTTCTCAAATGTTGCAACTAAAAATATAATCTAAAATTTTAAACTATAATTTTAGTTTAGGTCAAGGGACAAAAATATTTTATATTAACCTAACCCTCTGGCAAGTATGCCCATAAGCTAGAAAAGAAGTTGTGTACATGTTTTAGGACATCTTGCTATTGAGAGAACAAAAGAGAATGAAATAGTAATTTATCAGATTCCCAAAGCTGTCAGAATAAAAGACACCAAGTACATTTTATATATGCAAACAGGTATCTTCAATTTTGAATTCAGTTTTGGTGTACAACTTTGAATAAAAGAAACATTATTAATTTTATGAAACATCAATGCACAAAAGTAACAAAATAAAAAGGATACTGGGAAGAAATCAAGGCTATCGAAGAATAAACTAGGTCATTTGGGCTGGTTTTGGTTGCTAAGCAACTGGGATTTCTCACTGTTTCTCTTTAGAATAATCCAGTCTTTAAGAGTTTCATTAAATTGTTTATTTTTTTCCTTGAGACTTATGCTAACATATTTAAGAATCACACTAATAAGAAAACTGTATGACTTACATAAAGGAAAATTAAAAGCTCTACAGAAAGACAGGAAATGAAATACAACTTCCTCCTCAAAGGAACCAGAGAGCAATATAAATATTTTAATTATCTTCAAAATTAATCTGTAAAACTCCATTGTGCTTTTTGGGGACAGAAGTTATCAAAAGAATTATATTTAAAGAAATAAACAAAATATATTAACCAGTTAATTTCAGAAAAAAGAGAGTAAAGAATGGGGCTGTGCCTTATACTATATTAAGCCATAGGGATATTGAAACAGGAATGGAACAGAATGGAATGCAAAAGGTAGTTCAAAATTAGACATGGAGTGCATACCATGTGAGCAGCTCACACATGAGGGTAGATCGGGGCCATGCAAACAAAACATGTAGGCATGTCTAACAAGTGTACATATGCATGCTGTAAGTAAGCATAGCATGTGTATGGAAAACTAGAACATGACAGAGGACATGTTTCACATGAGTGGTTATTAAATGGGTCACCCAAAATATAACGAAGGGGAAACTGGTCTTTGAGAGTAAAAGATCAAATCCCTATCCTTACTCCCCACCCCCAAAAATATTCCTAATGAAACAAAGATTTACACATTATAATAAGAACAACTAAAACAAAAGTAGGAGAACACAGGTTAAAAAAAAATTTTTTTTAATCTTGCTAAGCTACATCTTTATGAGTATGGTATTGAAACCAGAAACTATAATACAATCTTAAGAGATCTGACTATTGTATGAAAATATTTTAAAATCTGCACTAGCAGACAAAACTCCTAAGAGATAGAAAGTAGAATGGCAGTTGCCAGGGGCTGGTGAGAGAGGGAATTGGGGAGTTGGTGTTTACTGGGTACAGTTTCAGTTTGGGAAGATGAGAAAGTTCTGGAGATGGATGGTGGTGATGGGCTGCACAATGTCAATGTATTTAATGCCACTAAACTGTACACTTAAAAATGGTTAAAATAGTAAATTTTATCTTATCTATATTTTACCACAATTTAAAAAGTAGGGAAAAACCGCATTAATAGAAATCACTCTACACATTTTATAAGTTATCAAATAAAAATAAGTAAACAACAAGATATAATTTCTCACCCATACATTATCAGTGGCACTCTAAGTGGGCACATATACTTTATAGAAAGCAATCATGAAACATATATCAAAATATAAAATATGCAAATGCTTAGTCTCAACAATTTCACTGCTGGAAATGTAAACTAATTAGATAATGTTGCAACTGTGCTGATATATAAGAATGTTGCTACAGCAGTACTTGTAAAAGCACAAAATTGCAAATAATCTCAATGTCTATTATCAAGAAACTGAGTAAATTATGACTGTCCTATAGAAGTCGGTCTCATGAAACAATGTCTATGACATATTACAGTGAAAAATAACAGCTTTCAAAACATTATAGTTCCATTGGTGTAAAATTATATACATAAACAATGTATCTGAACAGAGAAGGGACATACACCAAAAATGTTAGCAAAATGTTAGTTAATTAGTTATCTTTAGGTAACTGGACTGCTTTTTCATTTTGTTACCTTTCTGGATTGTTTGAATGTTTTACCATGAGCATGTATCCTATATATATTTTACAAGATAATTTTTCATTTTAAACTGTCTATATTTTAAAATGTTTCATTTATTCTTGTGTATATAGTTTATTCTATGACATTAATATCTCTTAAAACAAGGATTATTTATAGTAAATCACTGTTTTTAAAAATGTGAAAAACTATAATTTAAATTCAGCAGCTTGCATTATAAATAACTTTCAACACAGAATCAAAGAGCTGGAGTTCTTCTGCCTAGAGAAAGAGTAGAGGGGCCAAACCTGCTCTTAACATATTAAAAAACCTCTTTCTTAAAATGTACTTGTTTTGTGGACAAATTTTTTCTGCCCTTAAGTAACTTCACATTACTATTTTAACTACTTAAAAATCAACCTGGAGAGGCACAACCATTCAACATGAACTGTAACAAAATAAAAACTGGAAAATAAGGTAAGAAATGTTGATATTCTATATCCCACATTGATCTTGAAGAGTCATAAATCGTTTAATAAATGTATCTATACAAATTATTAACATCTTAAGTTTAGTTATTTAACATCACAATAGGAATATCACTCAACTTCTTAATACCTTTATTATATATTCTGTAAAAAGAAAAGATTGACTTCTAAAGTTCCTTTTAGATCTGAGATTTTATGCGACATATAACAACGTAATTTATTTTTGCTCATAAAAAGTTTCAAGGTAAAACTAAACATCTACCATTTTTAACATCATCACTTCAAACTTCAAACATATTTCTAAATGGCTCTACTTTCTTATGTTTAAGGCTTCCAGTAAGAATTTACATATACAATCTTTACTAATAAAGCATCTTAAGATGAAGAAAAACATTTTTTTCTCTGAAAAACAAAAAAAATCAATTTTAAGTTATTACACCATGTGTTCTTATAACTATTTTTACATGTGCCTTTAATACTTACAGCTTGATTAGGTAGATTGTCAGTCTTAAGTTCTCTGTGATTGGAATACTGAATAAAAATAGGCTGGCTTCGAAGGTGTGGAGTAACAGGAGTGTAATAATTCACCATAGTAACAGCAGCTTCCTCAGAAGCCATTTCTAAGAAAGCCTGCAATAAACACAAGAAGGTAAAGTGAAAACTCATATTTTTGAAAGACAGCCAAGAACTATTTTGTTATTCTAGCTTGCTCTAAACTCATACATTCTCAACAGAAATAATATTGCCCCCAAGGGGATAAAAGAATTTTGCTTCGACATAAATCATTGATACTAATTGGAAACGTACTTGAAAAGTTGGTTTCAGTAAAGAATTTGAGACTGGGAAATTGCCAGTTGATTAAGTGATTTTATGTGGGTTTTTTTCCCTCTCTTATTTATGTTTCTCTTAAATCTAGAAATAATTAAAAGGCAAAAATAAATGTACATAGATGCTTTCAGGTTACTGGAATTTAATAGTTCCTAAAAATTTTCAAACAAAGATGGTGTATAATGATTTGCTCTTCTTTAACTTTTTATAAAACAGCTGTTTAAGAATGCAATTAAATAGAGCATTCAGGTTAAGAGGGTCAACTGTTCAAAGTAGGGAAATGGGAGAACTTCCTATGTCAAGTCAATACTGATTGGAGTAATTCAAGTAATAATTTTTTGATATCTGTAATCATTGCACTAATATTAGATATTTGAAGAGTAACATAGGACGAGCTAAAATGGAAGGAGCATCTTGGTATTTATGTCTTATTCTATATATGGCTTCTTCCAACTGTCAGGATTTCTGTAACTTCTGTGACAGGAACAGGATAGGATACTTACAGAGGTTTAAAGTGGCAGGTTTTGCCATCTATCTTAATGGTTAGTTAGGAAGACAGAACATACACTAACTGCTCTGAGTCCTTAGAAATATCTATAAGAACATCTCAAATTTAAAATGCAAAATAATCTCTGATCTAAATCAACACAAATTTTTTGTCAGACAAGTCAATTTTTTTACTATAATAGAGTATTTAGTTAGCAAGCAGGTAATAACCAATTCAAATTATGTATAAAACATTTACAATTTATCAAATATGTATTTAACAACAAAATTTACTGAACACAGGGAATAGCAAGTATTTATAAATCAAACTCTTTCTTATAATACCTTACTTGGCAAGTATTTCTATTTGGCAAATATTCTAAGCAAAGAAATATTAACTTGACAAATGTTAAATAAGGTGCTTAACTGAATCGATCAAATGTCACAAGTGATTCAATTAAATGAACTAACAATATTCTATGAAGTAGTGATGTTAGCCAGATGACAGTGGACCAAATATCATTAATTAATTGATTCACAGTAAACGAACTTCCACTATCTTCAAGGAACAAAACAGACTTCCAGGTACCAGAAGAAAGGGGGAATTGGGGAGGTAGTTAGGAGTAAAAGGAGTCAAATATTTGGTGACGGAAGGAAATCTAACTTTGGGTGGTGAACACACAATGCAATATATACACGAAATGCTGTTGAATTGTACACTTGAAACTTATTTGATTTTATTAATCTATGTCACTCCAATAATTTTTAATAAAAAAAAAGACTTCGAGTCATTTATACTATCTAAAAGGTATAAATGTCCTCGACACACTTTAAATCCACTCTATCCAACTATATCAGTAATATACTTTTTCTAATTTTTCTAAGAAAGGATAAAAATGATCAAGGTATGAATTAGCCATGGCATATTTCCTATCATGTTTTTAATAATCTTTTCAACAAAAAATGTGTAAACTGTATTTTAATACTATTTATGGGAGAGGGTATCTTTCCACAAACCCCTTACTACATGTTAAGAACTAACTCAATGTTTAATATTAGTCATACAAAGGAAAAGCTAAACAATATCTTTGGAATACTATATGATTCTTGTCATACGAAGTTTTTCCTGAAAGTATATACAACCTAAAAAATCATATGTAAAACTAATTTTTCTACATGGAGTCTGGTAAAAGAATTATTTATGTTTTTCTAAAGTATCCAGTCAAAAGGATCAATTTTATAATGTGGGTGGGAAGAAAATAAAAAGTCATTACCCACAGAAAGACTGGTGAAAATAATTCCACTGTGCCCTCAACTCTACCTCCAAATACAATGAGAAAGATTACACCCAAATGTGGTTCTAGTGACTCATATCAGAATCTCTTGCTGAAGTATATTACTAAGAAGGTATTTTCAAACAGAATTTATGATCAAAAGGTAAGCAACTAACACAATAGTCAATCAGCACTACTGGTAAACACAAACCCAGAACAAATAGTAGAGACAAAGGAAATGATAACATTGCCTGCTGCCTCTCACAGCCATTTGACATAATGTATGGGCTTAACTACTGAAACATGGTAATACAGATGATAGATGGTTGTTAGACATCTCACAACCATTAGACGTGGCCATGTTGACTCTTTTCAAACCATGCAAACCATATCATTCTCAATAGTGGCAAATACACTACCTTCAAAATGTGTAAGATAAATTTGTACACACAACAAGGGCTGAAACGTTATTTAACTTCTATAGATCTTAATAACTTCATCTGAGTTAAACAGGGATGTTAGTGTACTAAAGATAGGGGACTGAATCAGACATCATCATACAATCTCTAGTGAGTCTAATACTAATCAATCAATTTATTTATAAACATATTTATAATGTGTTTCTTAAACTTAGTACTATGAAAAGTGTAAGAAACAGAGACTTATCACAATGTACTACACAATGTCTAGGGCCTAGATTTGTTGTCCTCTTCTTTTCAGCAATGCCCAGTGTAAAAGATTTTCAGGACAACCAAAAACTAAAAGACTGCATCCCAATGGGGTCTGAGTTGCAACAAGAAAGCATTTCATTATTCATATCAACATGACAAGCACTGTAATTTGTCATGATTACCACAAAAGCAAGTTTCTTTACTCGTTTTAAGAAAAAAAAAAAAACTATTAACTTTTGAAATAAAAAATCTCTTACAGTCTCTCGAATGATTACAGAAGATACATATTAATTCTACAACTAAAATATACTAAACATTTCTATATAGATTTTGGAAAACTTAAACAGCCTTAAAAAATGTATTTTTTAAGAAAGGAAAAGACAAGTCAATGAATAGAGATAATCCTGTTTCTTGTGTTAATATTATTTTTTGTTGCTTCCTGTCATACAAAAAAATTTTAATTTAAAAACTATTTCATGTAAATAGAATGAAATTTAGAAAATACAGAAAAGTTTAAAAAATAAAAATCATCTTTAACACTAATAGAGATAATCACTATGGGTCAATCTTTAAATATTACATACCTGGCTTTTTCCTTTCAACATCAAAAGATTAGTTACTTTGCCAAATGGTAGACCTAAAGATATGACCTCTGCTTCGGTGACATCACTTGGAATTTTGCGAAGATGGAGAACACGAGAAGGCGAACAGGGAGGTCTATCTCCTTTAAATTTCTTGTTGTCATTCCCATTAGCTAAAAAATATAAGATTTTTAAAAAATTACTGAAACTAATTTGGGTTGACATACATTAACCATACTGTCATATTTGATCCTCTGAGAGTTTCAGGTTTGAAATTTAGGGGATTATGGAATTGGTGGGGGGAGAGGAGAGAAAGACTGTGGAAAACGAAACCATCCATCTTTCAATGAACAAGTTTTGGGATTTTTCACAACAGGCATTAAATTTTTTAAAAATTTAAGTCTGCTGTTTAACTTCAAGGAAAGTACTGGGTAAATTAATTACATATTTAGAGGTAACAAATATCTCTAAATAGTCAACTATTTGTTGTAAATAGAGAACATTTATGTCTTCAATGTATTTTTATTTTAAAGATATTTTTCTAATTTGATCTATTGCTAAATAAGAACAATAATGTTTATGGAAGACTAGAACAGAAATCTTATATTTATCACATCCTAAGGGAATTTGGATTTGAGCTATATGTTTATGAAAATTAAGTTTATTTCTTTGGGGTTATATATTTTTTACTAATCTATTTTTTAAAGTTATTTTTTAGAAGCTAAATTGTAGTTTCCCAGGGATAATCTTATTCTTTATTATATAAGAGTTCTTAACATAAGCATGATGGCCTTGTTGGAAATGCAAATTTTCAGCCCCACCCCAGATATAATGAATCAGAAACTAGGGGTGGGAACCAGCAAACTGTGTTTTAACAAGTCCTCCAAGTGATTCTGACGCAACCTAAAGTTTGAGAACTACTGCTGTAAAATAAAGAAGTCCATTATCCCAGTTTACAGCTAAGTTATATTTAAGTCCTATTGTTTGAACACTGACAATAATTAGAACTGACAAGCCTGTAATACTCAAATTTTGTACGTAAGAAATGTTTTTACCCAGAAATACCGCCATGTAAAACTGAATGCAAATTATCTGAAAGCCAAGTTTCATTACAGTGTTTTTATTTTAATAATAAATATGCTAGTTAGCACTAGTAAAAGGAAAATATAAAATCTCCAAATGCCTAAATTTAACATTTTTCCAAACACTATTGGAAATTTTCATTCAAATGTCTGTGATCCAAAGTAAACAAATTTCATGAGGATCACATAAAAATTATATGGTAATATTTTATAATTACATCTGTGACATGGAACTCAACTTGTTTACACGTTAATAGGTTGACTTAATACAGAAACCAGCACTTTCTCCCAAATTTTTATGTTCTTGAATGCAGGCAGCATCCTACCCAGACCCAAAAGACTATCAATTCTTAGAGGTCTTCACAGCTCTGTGCCTATATACAGCAAATGCTTACTCTAGACTGTGGAAAATAACAGGCAGTAAAATACATCCAGGATAATTCCATCATCCCCACAAGTTCCCAAGTGTACCTTCATAGTCAGTTCTGCTTCCAAATCTCCAGCTCCTCAATTAAGCCATATGGTGCCACTACCATACTGTCTTGATTATTACAGCTTTATAGCAATTCTTGAAATTGGGTACTTATCTGAGAAGAATTCACATCTTAATAATTTTGAGTCCTCCAAACCATATATATGTCATGATATCTCCCTGCATTTATTTATGCCTTCTTTAATTTTTCCCAGCAACATTCTATGGTTTTCAGTGTAATGGTCATGCATATATTTTGATATATTTATCTCTACATACTTCACAATTTTTAATGGACTTGTAAATAACACTTAAAAATTTTTTGTTTCAGTTAATCATTGATCATATACAAAAATACAATGATTTTGGTAAGCTGACCTTGTATCTTGCAACCTTGCTAAATTCTTTAGAATTTCCTGCTTTCCAATCTGTATGACTTCTACTTCTTATTCTAGCTTTGTTGAACTGGCTAAGACTTCCTGTACAAAGCTGAATAGAAATAATGAGATTGGACAACCTCGCATCATTCCTGATTTCAGAGGGAAAGTACTACCTTACATGTATCACTAGGTATAATGTTTGTTGTAGCTTCATACTTTTCTCAAGTTGAAAAAGTTCCCTTCTACTTCTAGATGGCTGCAGGTCTTGTTTATCATGAATGGGAACTGAAGTTTTTCGGTGCCTTCTCCAGATATATTAAGATGATCATAAGGTTTTTCTTTTATTTTGTTAATAAAGTATATTACACTAATTTTCAAAAGTAAAACCACTTTGTATTCTTGGAATAAACCTTACTTGGTTATGATATATTATTTCTCCTTTCTCTTCATATATATAAATATATATGTAAATCATATATATGCTTTAATATCACTGAATATTTTCATGTCCATATTCATGAAGGATATTAATCGGTAATTTTTTTTCTTTCTGCATCAGGGTAATATTAACCTAAAATAAGGAATTGGAAAGTGTTCTCTTCTATATTCTGAAAGAATCTGTGTAACATTAGTATTATTTTTTCCTTAAATGTTTGATAGAATTCACAAATAAAGACACTAGGCCTGGACTTTTTAATTATCAATTTTATTTTTAAAATAAATATAGGGCTATTTAGGTTTTCTATTCCTTTTGTACCAGTTTTAGTAATCTGTGTTTTTCACAGAATTTGTACACGT
This sequence comes from Pteropus medius, assembly GCF_902729225.1. Taxonomy (NCBI): domain Eukaryota; kingdom Metazoa; phylum Chordata; class Mammalia; order Chiroptera; family Pteropodidae; genus Pteropus; species Pteropus medius. The sequence continues at coordinate 6,316,853 of NW_024344374.1, forward strand.
CATCTAAATTGTCAAATTATTCATAAAAGCTGTTCATAAGCAATAAAAATTTACTTTCTCACAGTTTTGAAGACTGTAAGTCCAAAATCAGGTGCCAGCATGGTTACTTTCTAGTGAAAACTTTTGCTGGCTTATAGACAACCACCTTTTTCACAGTATCCTTAAATAGTGGGGATGGAGAGGAAAGCAAGCTCTCTGGTAGCTCTTCTTACTAAGAACACCTTCTTATGAAGGCCCCATCCCACAGGTCCCATCTTCAAATACCATCACTTTAGGTGTTAGGGCTTAAACACGTGAATTCCGATAGTACACAAACATTCAGTCCATAACATTATCCTTTAATGTTTATAGGATCATTCTTGATATTGGTAATTTCTGTCTTCTCTCTTTAGTTTTCATTAATCTTATTGACCTACAGTCATGTGCCACTTAATGACAGTAATACATTCTGAGAAATGAGTCATTAGGCAATTTCGTTTGTGTACAAACATCATAGAATGTACAAACACAAACCTAGATGATATAGCATACTACTGTAACAGAAATCTAGATGATATAGCATACTACTATAACTGTATGTGCTAAACTGTTATATGACTGGCAGCACAGTAGGTTTGTTTACCATCAGGATCACCACAAACATGAGTAACAAACTACATGACAAAGTCACTAAGTAATAGGAATTTTTTTAATCTCCATTATAATCTTATCGGACCACTGTCATGTAATGTAGTTTGTTGTCAACAGAACCATCATTATGCAGCACATGACTATATTAAAAAAACAAAAACAAAAAACAGCTACTGACATCATTAATTTTTCTCTACTGCTTTTCTATGTCATTAACTTTTGGTCTCACATTTAATATTTTCCTTCTATTTACTTGGGGTTTAACTTGCTCTTATGCTATGCTTAGAAGTTTAGGTGATTAATTTTAGAATTTTTTTCTTTTCAAACATGAACATTTAAAGCTGTAAATATCCTTCTAAGAACAGCTCTCAATGAACCCTTCAAATTTTAATATGCTATGTTTTCATTTTCATTCACTTCAACATGTTTCCTAATTTGCCTTGTCATTTCTTATTTAATCCATGGGTTAAGTGTTACTTTATTTCCTAAAGAACTGGAGATTTTTTCCTAAATATTTCAGGATCAAGCTTTTATGATTTCTAATGTAATTCTAATGAAGTGAGAGAACTGTACATAATTTTAATGCATTCATATTTATTGAGACATGCTTTAAAATCCAACATATATCCTGTCTTGGTGACTATTTAATATCTTGCTGAATATTTTCATGTGAACTTGAAAAGAATGTGAATTCTGATGGTGTTGGGGAGACAGTTCCATATGTCAATTAGGTTGGGCTGGTTGATACTGCTGGAAACTTCTTTATTAGAGGATCTACTAACCTTTTCTTAAAGGGCCGTGTAAATATTTTAAACTCTGTGGGCCATACAATTTCGTTCACAACTATTCATCTCTGCAGTTGTAGCATGAAAGTAGCTATTAGTAATGCATAAACGAAGAAGTGTGACTGTGTTCAAATCAAATTTTATGTATGGAAATGGAAATTTGAATTTCATATAAGTTTCACATATCACAAAATTTTGTTTTCTTTTTCACCATTTAAAAATGTAAAAATAAGTCTCAGTCTCAACTCATAAGCAATAAAAAAATGGGCAATGAAATGGATTTGGCCCACAGGCCAGTTTGCCAACACCTGTTCTGTATCCTTACTGATTTTCTATGCTATCAATTAATGAGAGAGGAGTCTTGAAATCTCCAGCTAGGATTGTGGATTTGTCTATTTCTGTTTAGTTCTATTAGTTTTTACATTATATATTGTGAAGCTCTGTAATTACATGAACATATATTTAAGATATACATATTTATCGAGAAATGTAAAACAGAATGCAAAATGATAAAATAATTAAAAGGGAATGCAAAGAAATAGTCAAAAGAAAGCCAAGAAACAAAGGAAAAAAGGAACAAACAATAAATGGGAAAAAAAAGAAAACAAACAGCAAGATGACAGATAATATCATTAAGTGGAAATGGCATAAAGTTGCCAATAAAAACACAGAGATTATCAGTTTGGATAAAAGTGAGACTCTATTATATTATGTGAATAAAAATACTATTTTAAATATAAAATCTCAGGTTAAAAATAAAAGGATGGAAAAGATAAATATGTCAACACTAATCATAAAACAACTGGAGTGGCTATAGTAACATCAGACAAAGTAGACTTCAGGAAAAGGGACAGAGCCATTTCATAATAATAAAGGGGTCCATTTATCAAGAAAACATAATGTCACCTATAAAAGGCACATATGACACATAAAAGGCAGATGAACTCTGTTTTTAAATTGGAATCTTTGTATTCTTTACTTTTTTGCTTAAAGTGACTGCCCTGGAGCTAAATCAATAGGCATCTAACACTACCTTCAAATAATATTATAATACCTAGGTATAATGTAAGAACTTTTCTATTGCTCTCATCATACCTTTTGTGTTACTGTCATATATTTTGCTTTTCACACATACTATAATCCCCAAAATATATTATCTTGCTCTAAGTAGTCAATTATCTTTTCTTTTCTTTTTGCATAGTTTTATTCACGTAATGGATTTTACAGAGCTGTCCACAGAAAGCATTCTATATTTAAAAAAATTTTATCTACTGTGGTAAAATACACACAAAAGTCACTATCTTAACCATTTTTAAATGTAGAATTCAGTGGTGTTATATATATTCATAATGTTGTGCAACCATCACCACCATCCATTTCCATAACTCTTTTGTCTTGTAAAACTGAAACTGTACACCCACTAAATAGTAACTCCCTATTCCCACCTTCCTCCAGCCCCTGGCAACCACCATTCTACTGTCTCCATGATTTTGACTACTCTAAGAATCCTTTCTCATTTCCTTTTGTGCATATTCTATAGCTATTTTCTTTGTGGTTACCATGGGGATTACATTTAATATCCTTAAAGCTATAACACTCTAATCTGAATTTATACCAGCTTAACTTCAGTAACATCAACAAATCCTGGTCCTTTATAGCTGTCTCCGCTCTTTCTGTTGATGTCACAAATTTACATCTTTATACACTGTGTGCCCAAAAACATAAACCAGTATTTCTTTTAAATTCATTCAGTTCCTAAATAATGTTGAAAACAAATTTCTTAAGTTCCAAATGAAGTCAGTTGGTACCTTTTAATTTTTTTTTTTTTAAATTGTACCAGTCTCTTAAATCATACAGAAAAAAAGTGGGGTTACAAACCATTGTTAGAATACTAGCTTTTATAATTGCCCATGTACTTTATCTTCATTGAGAACTTTATTTCTGTATGCTTGGACTTACTGCCTAGTGTTTTCACTCTGAAGAACTTCCTTGAGTATTTCTTGCAGGGCAGGTCAAGTGGTAGCAAACTCCTTCAGCTTTTGTTTACCTGGGAATGTCTTAATTTCTCCATTACTTTTCTTTTTTAAATCCGTGACCTGACCTTAGAGTTAGATGTGTTACACATAAATCATCTAATTTCTTTTTTAAAATTCAATTTATTTAAACTAAAAAAAAAAAAAAATGAAGCACAAAAACACTTCTAACTGAAACGTGATTCTTTGACAGCTTCAGTTTATTCTTTTAGCACTTTGACTACATTGGCCCACTGCCTCAGGGCCTTCCAAGTTCCCGGTGAGAAATCTGCCCATATTTTTACTGAGTATCCTTTGCATGTGACAAGTCGATTCTCTCTTGCTGCTTTCGAGATGCTTTGTCTTTGGAAAGTTTGATTACAATATGTCTCAGTGTGGGTCTAAGTTCATTTTACTCGAAGTTCATTAAGTTTCTTGGATGTTTATATTCATGTTTTTCATCAAATCTGGGAATACGGTAACTCTGGAAATCATATTGTTCCCCTTCCTCAGGATTTTCCAGGTTTTGCTATTGTTTTCATTTACTGTCTTTTTTTTTTTTTAAAAAAAAGATTTTTTCTTGAACTATAGCTAACATGCAATATTGTATTAGTTTCGAGTTTACATCATAGTTATTCAACATTTATATACCTAAAAAAGTGATCACCATGATAGTTCCAGCAACTATCTGACACTGTATAACACTATCTCAATATTATTGATTAGATTCCTGCTGTACACCACACCCTCATTACTTTATACCTGGAAGTTTGAACTTCTTCTTCCCCTTCACCCCCCTTTTTTGATTTTTCAATCACAGTTGACATCCAATATTATTTTATATTAGTTTCAGGTGTACAGCACAGTGGTTAGACATTTATATAATTTACAGTGATCTCTCTGACTAGTCTAGTTATTAACTACATTATTGACTATATTCTCATTGCCTTACTTTACATCCCCATGACTATTTCATAACTACTAATTTGTACTTCTTAATCCTTTCACCTTTTTCACCCCGCCCCCAAACCTCCTCCCATCTGGTAATCATCAGCTTCTTCCCTGCATCTATGAGTCTATTTCTATCTTGCTTTTATTTTGTTCTTTAGATTCCACATATAAGTGAGATCATACGGTATTTGTCTTTCTCTTAGTTCACTTAGCATAATACGTGATCCATCCATGTTGTCATAAATGGTAAGATTTCATTCTTTTTTTTTTATGGCTGAGTAATACTATCCAATCACCTATTGATGGGCATTTGGGGTGCTTCCATATCTTGGCTATTGTAAATAGCACTGCAGTGAACATAGCGGTGCATATATCTTTTTGAAATAGTGTTTTAGATTTATTTGGACAAATACCAGAAGTGAAATTGCTAGGTCATATGGTAATTTTAGTTTTAATATTTTGAGGAACCGCCATACTGTTTTCCATAGCGGTTGCACCAATTTGCAATCCCATCAACAGTACATGAGGGTTCCCTTTCTCTACATCCTTGCTACACTTGTTGTTTACTGATTTATTGTTGATGGCCATTTTAACAGGTGTGAGGTGGTATCTCATTGTGGCTTTAATTTGCATTTCCCTGATTATTAGTGATGCTGAGCATCTTTTCATACGTTCTTTGTCCATCTCTATGTTCTCTTTGGAGAAATGTCTATTCAGGTCCTCTGCCCATTTTCTAACCAAATTGTTAGTTTGGGGGGGGGTAATTTGCGTGAATTCTTTGTAAATTTTGAATATTAACCCTTTACTGGATGTATCATTGGTGAATATCTTTTACCATTCAGTAGGCTATATTTCTGTTGTGTTGATGGTTTTCTTTGTTGTGCAAAAACTTTTTAGTTCGATGTAGTCCCATTTGTTTATTTTTCTTTTGTTTCCCTTGCCGGAGGCAACGTATCAGAAAAAATATTACTAAAACAACGTCCGAGTGTTTACTGCCGATGTTTTCTTCTCAGAAAACAGGTCTCAGGTCTTACATTTATGGTTTCAGGTCTTACATTTAAGTCTTTAATTTATTTCAAGTTTATTTTTATATATGATGTAAGGTGGGTTAATTTCATTTTTTTTGCATGTATCTGTCTAGTTTTCCCAACAGCATTTATTAAATTTTATTTTATTTTTTTCATTGTTGTAGGCTATCTCTGTGCCAAGAATGAGCCTGAGGCATAAACTTAAAGTCTTCTCGTTTCTCCTGAGCCATTTCCTGGGCATGTTCCACCACCTTCTAATTTTTGTTGTACGTGCAGTTGTTTTTTAATGTCCTAGTCTTTAATATCTGGCTCTCGAAAGGGAATAAACAGGAAAAATGAAATAAGGACAGGGGAAGTGCTCTTTAAATCTCCTGGTTGTCACTTGAGGTGGGGCTGGGGTATTGGTCTGCAATATTAGGAGGAGATGCCAAGGCAATGGCTGCCCACCTCTTTGTAACTGTGTGATCATAAGAAGCAATTACCTATTAGAGAGCAGATCCCCAAAAGTTAAATAAAGACAAGGTTTTTTGTTTACCCTGTCTCCCACAAGCTGTTTGTAAACTGCTTGCCATGTGACTGGGGTTGGGAGTGGGTAGCTACTACTGTGCTAAGAGCTGAAACTGACCAAAATTAATCACAAATTGCCTTCCAAGTCTTCCCCTGGAATATGCAAGCCTTCAACAGATTTAAGAATTTCAAATTAGTTAACAGATTCTGCCAATGCAATTGTTGTCTAGTAGGAAGTCGGATTCCTGGCGCTTCTTAGCCCACATCTTCCCAGATCCCTCCTTCATTTATCTTTTAAATTAAGGGGGGGGGGAATTATGCACCAACATAATTACTACTTTGTGTACACCTGTTTCCACCTGGTAACATTTTCCTCAAATCTGAAGAATTTCCTTTATCATTTTGTAAAATGGAAGTCTGTTACTAAAAAATGCTCTCCACTCTTCTGTGTCTCCAAGAAGGCTTTATTTTTAACTTCATTTTTGAAAATACTTTAAATAGGCATAGAATTCCAGTTTGATTATATTTATTTTTAACACTTTAAAGATGTTCCTCCATTGTTTTCTGGCTTGCACAGTTTCAGGCAAGAAATCTCTTGTTATTTTTCTTCTAAATAAAATGTGACTTTTCTTACTACTTTTTTGTTCTGGATTCCCGGTTTTCAGCAATTTGATTATGATGAGCCTTGGTGTGGTTTTCATTGTGGTTCACTGAACTTTTTGGATATATGGGTTTCTAGTTTCTACCATATGAACATTTTTAGTTATTATTTCTTCAGATAGATTTCTGCTTTCCTACCTCCATCTTTTTTCCAGAACTTTAATTATATGTATGCGTAGACCACTTGATACTGTTCTACAGGTTACTCCTAAGGCTCTGTTAATTTCTTTTTTGGTCTTTTTTTTTTTGTCTGTGTGCTTTAGTTTCTATTTCTGTTTTCAAATTCATTTCTCACTTCTGCAGAATATAATGTGCTGTTAAAGCCATGCCAAGTATTGTTTTCAGACATTAAATTTTTATCTCTAGGCATTCCATTTAAATTATCTTTCATTTTTCTCCTTGTTATGCTGTTGTTTTACTTTAAATCCTTGAACATACTTTTAATAACCATTTCAAAGACTAAATCTAATTTCATCTTCTCTATCATTTTCTAGGTCTGTTTCTGTTGAATGATTTTCTCCTGATTATGGATTCCGATTCTGAGGTTCTTTACATGTCTGGCTTTTTTTTTTTTTTTTTGATTGAACACTCAACACTGTAAGCACTAGAATTAGTGCCAGAATCTTTTCTAGAAAAAATTTAATTTCGTGTCAGGTAACTGTTTTGGAGCTTGTTTTTAAGCTTTGTTAGGATTGGTTTAAGGGTAGTCTTTATACTAGAGCTTATGGACACTGAGAAAGGCGGTACCTAGTAAGAAGGGCTCCTGATGGCTAACTGGACTCAAAATTTAAAACACACACACACACAAAACACAGAGCCTAGCAACCATTTCTAAACAGGGGTCTCTCACACAAACTATACTTTAGAGTGAAGCCTGCACTGAACTGCCTGCCTGCACTATGTTCCTGCCATTTGAGCCAGCCCTTCTCACAGAGTTCCTGGAATAGTAGTTCAACCAATAGGACTTAAGCTTTCCCTGCCCAATCGGAGCTGTGCAGCTAGCTATCCCCATCAGCATCTTCACCAACTAATGAGAGTGGTTCCATTCTGAACAATCAGGACAGTGCCTTTTAAACTAATCAAATTGTGAGGATTTGGACTCCTCATTTACTTGAGGACAGACCAAACAGGGACCAGAGGTGAGACTTCTGTCTATATATGTCAGCATCCCTGTGTCTTGGAGAGGGTACCTTCCTTTTTCACCAAAGTCTGTATTCCTGGCTGAAGCTGAAACACTGAAGATGAAACACCAAAGACATCTCTTCTGACCAGAGGGGAGAAGAGCAGGCAGAGCAGATCAAACTAGAGCACAGCAGAGCTGTGTAGCTGGAGAGGGGCCTGGCTCCAAGACCACCTTGCAGCCCTGCTGCTTCATAATTGAGCTATAACACTACTGAACTATTCTCATAGCCATGCTGTATCACAGTTAAGCGGTTTGCACTAAAATTTCCTTTTTTACCACACCCCAAATTGGAGATTCCTGTTAGTGCTGAATTGACGTCAACAACCACTGGTTGATGACGAGGCATGGTAAGGCATGTGTGGCTTAACAGTCAGCAAGAGATTCAAAGGCAGATTTCTGGAGCACTTTTCTCACAGAACTCCCTTCTTTCCCTTACTCTGTCCTCATACCTCCCAGCTGCCTCAGCCTTCCCAAACTTGGATCTCCAACTCTTCAATTCAGCAATTCTGCCGTGTTTGCTTAAGGTTCCCTCTCCTCATAGTTTAGAAAAAAAGCCAGGATGATTATCGGGCTCATGTCATTTGTTCACTTCTCTCTGTTTGAAATAACAGCTACCTAAGAAAAAAGGTTAACTTCTCACTCATGTAAAAAGTCTAAATGTTGAAATTCCAGGTCTAGAATGATGACATACAGTTATCAGTGATTCAAGCTCTAGCTCTCTCTCTGTTAGGGTACAGCCTTCATTCACACCATCTAAGATGGAAACTGGAACTCCTGAAGGCAGCAGTTAAAAGAGGAAAAAACTGTGTACTCATGTAAAGATGTCTCAGAAGTAACATTTCTATTTACATCTCATTAGCTAGGATTTAATCACATGACCACACCTAGCTACAAGGAAGACTGGAAAAGTAGTTGTTTAATCCTGGTAGAAATGTGCCCAGATAAAAATTGGGGTTTTGTTATTAAAGAAAATAGAAAAATATTGGATACACAATAAACAGTTTCTGCCAAAATCCCTAAGGTTAAATTTAAGAGGAAAACATATGATTTATGAAGAAAAGTATAACATTTCCATAATTATCAGAGGACAGAAAATAAAACCTAAAAACATGGAATCACATATCATGTTCCCAGATGGAGAAACAATACCACAAAAAGACCCACATTTCATATTAACATATAAATTTAATATAATTCTAATCAGAATCCCTGATTTTTGTGGGGAAATATTGTGAGGTGAGGAATTGTTTTAGAATTAGATGAAATGAAGTTCATATGGAAGAAGGTATGTCCACAATAAGCTGAGATATTTTTAAAGGGATATTAATAACTAATACCTAAGTAGAATTATCGTATGCCCTAGTTTGCCTGCAATAGTCACAATTTGGTACCACTGGTTCCAGCAGCATCTTGTATAGTTTAATATCTTCACTTGTGAAAAAATTATTATTAATAATTGCATTGAAATAAGCCAGAATAGGCTTAGCAGAATCCATTTATTTTAACTTCCAGTTTTTGCCACGGTCTCATCCAAGAATTTATAAACCACCATCCATACAATGGTTAAATCTAAAAGTCAGCCAGTGAGAGACTGAATCTTTTCACAATTTTTTCACAGGCAACAACAGCTCCTAAATCTTTCCATCACATTTTTACCATGACATTGTGCTGTACCAAAATTTATATTTGTATTATTACCTCCAAAAAATGTTTCATCTTTAATGCTAAACTTCTGACACTGAATTTTCATTAGTGTCAGATATTTCACTTTTGATAGAATGACTTCCCAAAAGCTTTACTGGGATTTTATTGAAAGGATTCAATATTAAACCATTACTGGAAAATAACTGATTTTCTAGTGTTAGCAGATGCTGATAAAACTTATATAATTTAACTGTTTGCAAAGTTCTATTAATGGAGTCAACATATTAACACCTATCACTTTATCATTTATACATGCAGAAGAAACTTTGCAAGTTAAATTAATTCAGAACTGTGAATTTATGGATTTACTGCAAGATATAAAATAGAATGGTGATAAACAAAATTGTACTTTATGTGCATCTGGCCAATAATTCCCACATTCTCCCACTGACTGGCAGCTTGGCAGCCAAATGAACAGTATAGGTAGCAAACTTTTGGAGAAATGCAAATATTAAATAAAATATCACAAAAATATTTATAATGTATAGAATACCTCGGAAAAAAAAGTGAAATTTCCAGATGTCAAGAGCCAAACCCCCCTCAGCAGGCTATCCCCTCAGTGAAAGGTAAATTAAAAATTTTCCATCTACCAGACGTATATAACAAGAAAGCCAATCTCTGTTTAGGGATTTTGATAAGAGAAATGTGAATATCTAAATTTTCTCTTTCCTTCTGGTACAGTAATCCCCAAGGCAGTAAATTAACACATGCATTAGAACATGTTAAGGGGTAGGGATACCCTAGAAAGTCTAGCAGTGCAAACACAAAACTACTCTGGAGATTCTCACAGAAGAAAAAAACAATTCAGCTAAAGATTACCTCACAACCAAAAATTATGAATCTGCACAAGGAAAAATAATATACCATGAGTGAATATTAGCAGATACAAAAAATAGGGACTATTAGAACTTCCAAGAACTCCAAAATTGTAAAATGTGAAGTATAAAAATTTTGTTTTAAATGATTAAAGAATTAGAAGAGAAAACAATAGAAACCATAAGAAAACAGGATTCTATTTTATAAAAACTATGTAACCTTTAAAAATGAATCAAATAGAACATAAAGAAATGAAAAATATAAGCACTGATATAAAATACTTAGTAGAAGAATTAAACAGCACATTAGACAAAGTTAAACAGATGAGGAATCAGAAAAGAAGTTTAAGAAAACTATCCAAAATACAGGACCTTAAGGAGAAAGAGATGACAACAAACATAATATAGTTTAAGACAAATGCAGGACTGAATGAGGTGGTCCTATACACATCTAACTACAGTTCTCAAAAGAGGCAACTCTGTGAAGAACCGAGTCACTACTGAGCAGGATAAATAAAAGTAAATCTCCAGCCATGGTCTCAACCCTGACTGCCTGGAGCCAATCCCACAGAGATTTTGGAAGTGGTGTGGCTAGGTAGGTCAAGGCATCTGTATTTTCTTCAAAGCTTCCTAAACTATTTTAGTGAGCATCCAGAGCTGAAAATCTGTTATCCATACCTAGGCAAAGCTAATGAAACCACAGAATAAAAAAGAGAAATGTTAAGAATAGCTGCTAGGAAGTAATACTATCTTACAAAGTAATTACCTAGACTGACAATAGACTTCTCAATAACAGAAGCCAAAAGAATAATAGAATAGTATGCTCAAAGTACTATTCTAGAGAAAATAACTATCAACTTAGAATTCTAAATAGCTAACTATCATTCAACAGTGATAATGAAACAGACATTTTCAGTCAGTGGAAAGGTTACCATTTATAGAGCTTTGCTGAAATAGCCACTAAGAGGATGTGCTTCAGGAAGAGAAACACTGAACCCTGTAAGGAAATAGGATACAAGAAATTTGAAACATAAAAACAAAACAATAAACTGCTGCTGTCTGCTAAACTCACATCTCATACTTTTTTCTTTTCCTAATTAATCAATCATCCAAGGTGAAAGTCTTTCTGGTCATCCATCCCACTAATTTGTAAAGATGACCAAACAAACTAACCAACCTCAGTTTTTAAAATAAGAACAAACACAGGGGACCCACTCTAGAGGTACTGTAACTCTGGAGAGTAAGGGAAGAAATTTTGTAAAAAGCCCATCCTATCAAAAGGATAATCAGGTTTAGGAACTTCAGATTCTAGCATTTCCTTTAGTACTCAAATTATGGTTCCTCAAATGGCAGCATTGCTTTTACCTGGGAACTTGTGGAAATGAAAATTCCCAGGACCCACCCCTGTTCTACTTAATTAGAAATTCTGGAGATGGACTCAGCAACCACGATTTAACAAGTCCTCCATGTAATCCTGATGCCAGCTCCACTTTGATAAAGTTACTTTAGTCTCATGCCTGTATTACTCTATTCACACTTCTACATGAACAAACCCCCGTTGCTGCCCTGTCTACAAAATCTTTCCACTTAGTCCCCTAAAGCAATGTACCATGGTTGACCAACTCTCATACATTCTTAATCTCTTCAATGAATTTTCTTTTCATCTTTTAACTGAACCTGGTCCACTTCTCTTACAGAGTTCTCACATAAAGGCTGTTCACTCTCCCAAACTCCATGTAGCTCTAGGGTCTGGAAAGTGAGGTCAACTGCCTGTGACTCCAAAAACATCTGTATAAAAATCTCACTTTTTCTGAGACTCTTCACTCTCATGGCTTCAGCTCTGTATGATATTCACATCCAAATTTCTCTCATGTTGTTGAGACCAAAAGAACCTACTGTCTATGTGACACTTCTATCTGGATGTTCCACAGGAACTCAAACTCGTACGTAAAAATCTGAACCTGCCGTGTTGTCCAACTCTGTTCTTCCTATATTTTCTAATATAAATGAGTGGTACCACCATCTAATTATCCAAGTCCAAAATCTGGAAATTATCAATGATATCTCTCATTCAAACATTAATCACCAAACAGTGTTCACCAATACTATCAATTTCACCTTCTGTAAATTCTCTAATTCTCTTCATCACAACTGCTACCGCTATAGTACAAATTACCATCCCTTGTAGGATACCCTATAGCGCAGCAGCCTCTTAACTGCTTACTCTCCCCCTCCAGTATTACTCTTCTACAATTTGTTTTAAAGTCTCCAAATTTCAAAACTATTTAAAATCATGTGGTACCTTATGGAATGTGAATTATGTTTCAATTTTTAAAAAACATGTCACCTTAAAATTTTAATACTTCTATTCTAAATCTATCATCATTCAACACAAGAGTTTATCTAGCTCTTTTCCTCAATTGTTCAGGGTCACTAGCTTATTGATAGTTTCAACACAATTGTGTAACATACAGAACATCGACTGAAAAAGAAATTATGGAATTAGATCCAAATAAATCCTTAAAATTTAAGAGAGCGGTAAATCAATTTCATGTATATGAACTTTATGACAATAAATTTATTTTGAAAAAATGAAAACTCACCATACACACCTGCAGGAGTAGAACTGTTCATGGTAAAAGGTCCGTTAATGATGCCAGAAGAAAGAAGCTCATCAGATCCCCGCTGAAAAGGAAGAGAAATATTCTGTTAAATAAAACGAGTCTCAGATAATGATCCACATTTACTACTAAAAATATTAGAAGTTAATATTACTTCATCTGAATATCAAGGCGTTTAAGGAGAAGTCCTCAAGAATCACAAAAGCTAAAGGAAGGTACGGAAAAATTACTGCACGTCTATGTGATAGTTGTTAAAAAACAGAACTGCCACCACATAATTGGGAGCATAATTCTGCACTCTTTTTTGATTAAACTCAATCCTCCAAGATGTTACATTTGAAGTGCCAGAAATCATACTTAGGGGTTGCATTCTGACATTGTTTTTATAGTATATTTTTAAATACATCTGATATATTAATTATATTTGAAGTATATTTAATATATTAAGTATATTAAGTTTATATATATTTTTAAGTATTTGCATGCAAATATTTTGTGCAACATTTCCTAAAATTCCTGACTTTTTATGTAATATTATTTTATGTATTTGCATGCAAATATTTTGTGCAACACTCCCTAAAAATCCTGACTTATTTCTATACTGGCCAAGTCCTTTATATTCAATGATTTTTTAATCCATTAATCTTCAAAATGGTCTTTAATGTGTACTGTTTCTTAAACGACTACTATTTAAGTAATGTATTCTCAGCTAAGAGTTTTCACCAATTCTAAAGCTGATGAGTTAATGCCAAAAGACAAGTCAGACAAGCTTTTTCATTATAACTGTTAAGACCTATTATCAAGATTTAAAAATTTACATTTAGGAAGGACAATTAGTTAAAACCAACTTATTTAAAATGTTACTGTTTGTTTAGGTCAATTTTTAAGAACAAATATTTTGATCTATTAGATTATGAAACATAATCCCCAAACTATCCTACAAATATTAGAGAAGCAACAGTGCTACAATAGATATTTAATGTTTAGGTATAATTACCACTTCTGTAAGGAACAACTTTAGTCTTTGCAGAAAAAAAGCAAAAACTACCAATGTGTTTGCAAGACAGAAATACAATTATTTAACCAATTCCTGTATTACACATCTAGAAATTATTCCTTTTGGTTCTTTCACTAGTTTATAGGGACACTTGGGACAGAGGATGGAATTACGTAAGCTTGTAAGATGAAATAAAATTGAAAATCTTAACTTCTAGAAAGATGAGAAATACAGCCTCACTTAAAGCGTAGGTCTTCTTAATAATATCTGAAATAAAGATATTGGAGGCTGAATACAATAACCATAAGTATAACAACTTTCAGTGAGTTCTGTAAGTCCTTGTAACAGATTATGGGACCTGACGGTGGTTTTGGAAACCTCCGAGAAAAACATAATTGGTATCAGAAATGAGGATAGTCTTTTGTTGATTGTGTCCCTTAACTTTGCAGTTAGCTTAATTTCTCTCATGGTGAAAAGACAACTCAATAAGGAAAGTATAACAGAATAATTCATTTAACAGATTTTTTAAAACTTTATTCTTAACCTCTAGATTACTATTTGGACTTCTAAATGTAAAAGAAAAATTTAATCTAAAATGTGATTAATATTCAAACAAACAAAATTGGAAATTTTAATTTAATTTATATGGCATCTTAAATAAATTAATGCAACATCCTGTTGCAGTTAATGTATCCACACAATATAAACTATCATTTAACAAAGAAATGGTGAACACTGCAGAATCTTCAAAATAAACCATTTAAGTGTGATAATTCTACTAGAATTATAATAATAGATAGTAACAGAAAGTAATAGAGCTTTTAAAAAAGAACATGCCTAAAATAATGCATAAATAAAACAAACCCTACAGTAGCAAACAAAGGGTTGGTATGGCTGTTTTTATTTTTATTGCCTTATTACATAAGAAAATTAAAATATTTGATCTTAAAATTTCATATCTAGAAATACTATTTTACATCAGAGATGGGGTTTATCATTCATCAGATAGAATAAATAACACATTTCCCAAATAATTGTTAAATACTTAAAAAAAACTGGTAACTGTTGACCCTAATAATTTCAGGATATGAAAAACAAAAGATGAAGAGAGCAAAAGAAGCTTACATTTGAAAATGCAGTCATAAAAAATATTCTAATAATCACAATTTATTGGCCAAGTTTTTTCCACCCAAGAATTCATTTTCAAATTACGGAAAATAAAGAGTGTTTTTTTATATTATAAAGCTCAAATACCAAGAGTCACACTACTTTGTAAAACTGGAAAAGATGAGAAAAACACAATTAGTTCTGTATTACTTAAAACATTTCTCTTCTTTTAAAAAACAAAACTTTTCTTTCCTAGACATAAATTCTCCTGAGAACACTTAGTACCTATAATTACAGACTACTTCGGTACAAAACAAAAAGTATTTTTGAAAATAATACTTATAAACTAAATATCTGAAAGGTAATTCTCTATTATAGTAAAGGAAGAGCAATGCACACCTAGGTAAAATTGAGTCTCTCTCTCATAAAGTCTGACTGCTGTGATAAAGAGATTATGGTTTAAGAGATGGATAAAAGATAAGTAGAATGAAGATATTAATAAATGGAAAGCTTGCTTGGATGAGTGACTGTAGATTATCAAGAAGGAAACTGTTAAAAAGGGAGAGAAAAAAGACTGTACCACAGGTAAGCAGATTAACATTATAAAAAAGGTTTTATGAGCTAAATAATAAGGATATTATAGGGGTAGTGGAGGTGCATTTACAACACTGGATCAACGGTCTCCTTAGAAACACACAGTAAATTTACACAAGTGTAGCAGTTGTTGTGTGGACTTGTTAGCTCTCTGGCTAAGTCAACACACCAATCAGCCTCACTGACTCAAGTATCAATTATTGAAGCTCTCTCCTACTGAAGAATAATTAAATACACAGGGCCAACAAACCAAAGGAATACTATAATTAAGCAGCACAAATAAAGTGTTTCATTATCAAATCTGATGGAAAGTGGTTTTATTTAGCATTAAGTAAGATTATTAATATGAAAAAAGCCAATCCATACAATTAAGAAATGGCCACTAAAATAACATGTAAGGAAAATTCTGAAAATAAACCATTAACTTATGGTTAAACTTCAGATCATACCTAAAATGGACATGAAATTCAAGAATGAGATCATGTTTTAGTCTATCAAGATACTATGAACACAAAAAAAGAGGCTATCAAAAAAACTTCTTAATTTTCCATGGTCCTAGAACTTTTCTTTTAAATAAAAAAATCTTAAATATTAAAATAATATCCACATCCTACCTTGAAACCAAGGTAGTCAGTCCCCCTTATAAAATTTCTAGCAGAAAACTCATGTTAATCTTGTTCTGTTACTATGTTTTTCCATACACAGAAATAAAAGTGATATTATGTAGATTCTCACCATCCTATAAACACTTGTTGATTATGGTCTCTTTATTATTCACCTTTATATCCTCCTCCACAGAACCTATTATAATGTTTTGGGTGCAAACTATGTTCAAAACTTTTTTGTTTAAAAAATGAATAACTATAAAGATAAAGGAATAAACTGAATATTCGGTGAGGGTTTCAAATTGTGAGGCAGTATATGATATCTCCAAATATGTTCAGTTTTTTTTTTAAACATTTAGCTTTTTGTTAACATTCAACTTTTCACAGCTTCCTGTTACTCAAAACACATCTAAAAATCCAAAGACTAAGGGTAACTACCTTTACAAATGACTTGGTGATCATAGCCCTACAAAAGCTGAGCCACATCAATACTCCATCTACTAAAGGAGTGTGATTATCCCTAAACATATTTCCTAAAGAACAGTTAGTTACTCCCAAAAATAAAGAACAGTGACCGAATTGCTCATCAGTAACACTTTCCTTTCCAAGGCTACCAATGTTGAGATTTTATGACAGTTGAGGGTAGTAGTTAAACATGGGGCAAATTCTTTAAATGTATAAGTGTAACAATATTTAAAATCCTCTATTTATGACACAATTTCAATAAAATTATTTTGATTGTCTTCATTTTCTGTAGGCATCTTTGCAATAAAACATTAATAATACTTTTTAATAACTAGCAAATTATTCCTCCAAAAGCCTTCTAATTCATGACATCTAACCAAAATGCCATTTATCTGAATATTTATTTAGTTCTTACTATGTAGGCACAGCATATTGAATTCAATTTGTATATTTGTCATAGCAATAATATTCATTCATTCAACAAATCCAACAACTATTTACTGAGCACCAAACTATGAGCCAGGTCTTTAAACTGTGGAGAAAATCCCAGTGAACAGACAAAAACCCTTGCCCTTATTTTATGGAGTTTACAATCTTGCAAAAGAAAGAAAATAATAATTTTGAAATTATGAAAATTATGTAGTATGTTTTAAAGTCATAAGTTTTTTTAATTTATTTTTATTTTCTATTTATTTATTTTTTTTAGGTGAGGCAACCATTGGTTGACCTCACAGACTGCAAGGACCTTGTCAGTTTACAATCCCTTATTTTTTACTTTTTACGCCTACAGCACTTGGTCTTCCTAGGTAGTCTCTCATCCAAGTATTAACCAGGCCCGACCCTGCTTAGCTTCCGAGATCAGACGTGGGGGCTTGTTTAGGGTGGCATGACCATAGATAGTAGTGCTTTTTTAAAAGTAGGATAAGGAGCAGCCAGGGATAAAGAGGAGAATTAGGATTTTAAATAGGTGGTCAAGGAAAAATTTAAGGGAAAGTGACATTTAAACAAAGCCTTAAAGAAGATAAGAAATAAGCTATGTAGATATCTGAAGGAGCAATGCTGCAGGCAGAAGAAACTGAGATAGAATGCTTTACATGTTCTAGAAAACAGTGAGGAGGCAATTGTGACTAAAAGGAGTGAGCCAAGGAGGTAACAATTAGAGATTGGGAGGGCATGTCACAACATGTGGGGCCTTGAAGGCCATTCTAAAAAATGTTAACTGTGTGAAATGAGGGACAAAGAGTTTGTAATAGAAGAGTGACGTAATCGATTTACTTCTTAAAGGATCACTCTGGCTGTTGTGTTAATAGTCTGTAATATTCCTTCCCAAGGAGGGAAGCACAGACTCCAGCAAGGAAACTATGATGATAATCCAGATGAGGGACCACGGGACTAGCAGTTACTGTGGACAGTGGCTGCATTTCGAATATACTTAGAAAGGTTTGCTAATGAATTAGATGTGGGGTGGGACAAAAAGAAAGAAGTCGAAGATGTTCTGGTGTCCCAAATAGGCTTCAATGTAAAAATATTTTCGCCCTATAGTCACTAGTCCACATTTTAAAATTTGTATACATATTTTCTAATTGTCACAATTCTGCAAAGTAGGTATTATTACTCCTCAAAGAAACTAAGCATCAGAGAGACTATTTGACATAAGTCAAAGAGTAAACTGTAAAATTAATGGTTTATTTAAGTTTATTTTTATGGTAAATGGTTTATTTTTCACCACACATACCTGTTTCTCAGTCTAATAAACAAATCTCCTCTCAATAATTTATACCAACGCTTTGATCTATTTAATTCCACATCTAGACATCATTTTATTTTAGGACTGTATATAAAGACATATGTATGTAATCACTCTTTACAAGAGCAAAATACACAAACTAAGGATAACTAATACTTACTGATTGCTTAGTTATGTGCCATGTACTATTTTATGAGGTTTATCATACATATTTCATGTAATCTAAGAAGCTTCTGTAAAATCAGACCCATAAAACTTAAAGTAACATCTAGGAAAAAAAAGTGCTGCCAATTAAATGATAATACAGTATCAATTTTAAGATGCACCCCTATGTCAAAAATGTTAATATATTAAAAAAAAAAAAGTATGCCTTAGAATCAATGATATCTCTAATCTTCACACAATTCTAGGCATTGAGTACTATTATGGTGACCAATGTGGATTCAAAATACGTCTAATATCCTATTCGTTAAAAATACTAGTTCTATGGGTTCCAGTCAAGATGGTGGAGTGGGTGGATGCTGTGCTTGCCTCCTCCCATGACTGCATTAAAACTGCAACTAAAATATAGATCAACCTGAAGAACCACTTGAAGACTAAATGAACAGAAGTCCTATAACTAAGGATATAGAAAAGAAGCCACCTTGAGGATAGGGAAATCAAGGCAGAGAGGAAAAGTGACTTGTCCACAGTCACACAGCTAGTAATAGAGAAATGACTCAGATATTGCCTTTCCTATTTCAACACCTGTGCTATTTTTTAAAATTTATTTGTGACAAAAACTGAATATATTTAAGGTGTCAAAAATATTCTAGTTCTTTTTTTTCTGCATTTTAAGTTTTCAGCCTTTTTCAACTGCTTTTTTTCATCAAAGTGATAACTAATAGAATATTAGTGTGTAACTTTCAAACTACAGGCCCTTATAAATTGCTTGTGAAAGATCTCTAACCATAAAGAAAATGTTCTCTCTTCCACTATGGCTATAGAAAAAGACACAATTCTGGTCACAAAACAGCTTACAAATGCTATTTCTAACAAAAGAATATTGTGATCATCTGAATTCTGGAAAGCATAGCTACGTCCTATAAAAGTAACAAAGGTCTCAGTTTTGGTTAGTTATCATGCTTAAAAAATGTATTGCTCTAGTGGTAATACTTAAATATTGGCAACTATTTTCTGAAATATATATACGCTTGTTTTTTCTTTCCTGAGCCAATCACTGAAACATCCCTCTTCTCACATTCATAAATAAAACTTAACACTTTTTTATATTTCTTATAACAGAGTGTCGGAAAGTCTGATATTTTGCGAATGAGGAAATGAAGGCACAAATGAATTTAAGTAACTTACATAAATCACACTACAAATAAAAAGTTTGAGTCAGGATTCAAACTTACGTAGGCCAATTTCAGAGTCCATGCTTTTAATCACTATATTAAACTGCCAAAATATTAATCAACCACTGTTTTCACAGTAAAAGATTAGTTAAGTGAGTTATAGTATATCTGTGCAATGAAATACAAGGTAGTTATTAAAATTATAAAGCACCATATACTTATTAACCTGGATATAAATTCACAAAACACTTGTTCACATTACAAGTGATATACAGTTATAACATGTATTTTCTACTTTTGTAAAAATAAAATAATAATAAAGATGACATAGACTATAAGCATAAAAGCAAAAGTCTAAAAGCGAATTCAACTAAAAGTTAAAAGGGATTATATCTGGCGTTTATTTTCTCTTTTGTATTTGTCATGTTTAAATATTACTCAATCAGAAAGAAAGGGGCTATTTTCATTTTGAAAAATAATGAACTTGAAATTTTGCCAATATTTGTCTCCTCCATAGCTGAGTCTTTCAATCAAATACATTTCATGAAAATTTACTATTATTGAATATATTATCATCCCAAAATGTTAACAAAAATTTTTTTTAATTTAAATTTTCTTTTGCATCATTTAGTAATCTGCAAGCACTTCTGGATTTTATATTAGCTACATTGTATGACCTTAGGCTAGTTTCCATGTTTCTTTAATTCAGGAAAGAGCTTATAACCATTCACAGTGAATGGTTATAAGCCCTGACAGATGAAATTTCAATGCATCACAAAAACAGGGTTGTATTCTAATCTTTTTATCTTAGGGAAACTACCAATATAGTTTACTGCTTGAGCATACTGGAAGCTATACTTCCATCTCTAATTCTAATAAAATGGTATACTATATCTGCCCTAAAAAACCAACTTCCAAACATAAGAGAACTTTATGAATCAAATATTGTCCGGAATATTAATTTTCCTAAAGCCAACAGACATACTATGTTGTAAAAAGCAGAGCATGGGCTCTGGAAACAAACCTTTGTTTGCATCCAGGCCCCGTCACTTATCACCTGTTTGACCTAGGGTATTAAGTTATAGTAATACCACAGGTTTGATACTCTGCAAAATTGGTCTAATATTCTAATTGATATGCAAAGTTTCCTTTTAAAAGGACTTCTTATATACTGATACCTAGCAAGATAGAGATAAAATGCATTTTTTTAATCGGAGGCAGGGGACAAGAACAGTATTGGTGAACAGAATGTTGTTTTGTCTACTTATTCTATCAATAATTGAGAGAGGTGCTAAAATCTATGACAGGTTATACATTTGGCTATTTCTTTTTTCACCCAAAACTATTATATAACTTCTCAGAAAACGTCTTATTTTCTTAAGCAGGAATCCTCTCTTGAATGACAAATTCTAAAATCTCAGGAGTGTAAGCTGAGTCTAAAAAGTTTGATTCTCTTCATTTACTACTACTGCTCCTTGACTGTTGATGCTACTGCCCCAACATGTCATCACTAGCAGCCTAGCTATTGAATGAAGTTCCTGTCTGCTACAGTGACTGAGCATAAACCAGGTAATTTGCCAGTATTTCCCCTGCATGTAAAGGAAATTCTCCTCTGGTGTCAGTCTCTGCTGCTGTTGCTCCTAACCGCCCAAAGTTATAGAGCTCTCAAATTCGATATACATTCATTCATTCTCTCCATCTGTCTACCCCACTCACATGTGCGTGCGCGTGCGCGTGCGCGCGCGGGCACGCGCGCACACACACACACACACACACACACACACACACACACTCTACTGCCCACCCAAATCACTTTTTAGTGTCAGTGTCTAGAATTAGCCTAAAGACCAGCTCTAATTCTCTAAAAGGACTCATGGGACTTGGCATATAGCTGTGTTTTAAGACTTATTACAGTATAAGGATACAAAGCAAAATCAACAAAAGTGAAAGGCATTTGAGGAAAAATCTGGAGGAAACCAAGTGCAAGTTTTCAAGAGTTCTCTCCCAGTATTGCCACATAGGACACACTTAATTCCTCCAGCAAGGAATTCTGACAACACATGTGGAATGTTATCTACCAGAGAAGGTCATTAAAAACTCACTGCTCAAAGTTTTTACTGGAGGCTGGTCACACAGACACCCTCTGCTAAGCCTCGTACCAAAATTCTAGACTATCGGAAAGAGTTAACTGTACCATTTACATAGTCTAGGCACAATGAGCCACTCTTACAATTTAAAGACAAGTCATATCAATGTAAAAAAATGTATACCAACCAAAGGCCAACCTTGTAAAGTTGTAAGCAGACTTTCTAAGGAAAGCAGTCTCCAGCCTGCTACATTTACTATTTTCTGTACTTGCCAAGCCCAGATGGCCAAGCAAGTCTTTTTCTTGCAGTTCTCTGGTAAGGCAAGAGAACCCAGACGCACTTCTGGTAAGGTTCAATTTCCACAGCCATTGCTGCTGCTGCTGCTGCATTAGCAATGGATTTGAAAGAGGGGAAAACTGGAGGCTCCCAGCTGTCTCTGCAAAATCAGACATGGCATGGTGGTGTAGGGTTAAATGGGTTAAATATCACAGGCTATGGAGTCACTCCCTCTGGATTCAAATCCTGGTTCCACTACTTCCTATGTGATGGATGAGTTATTTGGTATCTTTGTACCTCAGTTTCCACATGTGAAATGGATGTGAAATGGAAAAAAATACGAATATCTTCCTTATAGTGTTGTGAGGATTACATGCAAAAATACAAAGGATTTAGCAGCTTTTATTACTTAAAAGGAAGTTTCCCTCCTCCTCTGCCTAGTGTTCTATCTCAGGTTAACTGACAATCAGAATAACCCACGGTCATGATACTAAATTAGCAACAGCTAAGTACCGACATATTATCATCAGCTTACAGTGGAGAAATGGACTTTATAATAAATGGCATTTGGACAACCAAGAAGCCATTTGAAAAAAAAAAAAGCTGACTCCACTCCTCACACCACACACTAGAATAGATGTCAAATGAATCAAGATCTGAACGTGAAAAATAATCATACAAGTATTAAAACCTAAGTGAATTCCTTTATAACTCTGAATGGGAGGGCCTATGACTCAACATCTGGAACTATATTACTACTACTAGTACTACCACCACCACCACCACCACCACCACCACCACCATCACCATCACACCATCACCACCACCACCACCACCACCACTAATAATAATAAATCCAATTATCCAAATATCAAAAGTGTCTGTGGCAGAAAGTTTCACAAGCAAATCAAATGGTACAATGGGGATAATATTTGCAATGCATTATAGACAAAGGATTTATCTCCCTAATTTTTAAAAGGCTTCTAGAAACTAAAAAGAAGACTGAGCCAAAAGAAAATAAAGGACAAGAACCAACTTCCCAAAGAAATGAGTAATAGTCCTCAAAGATATAAACACACACTCTACTTCACTCATAAAAGAAATGCAACTAAAATGAGATAAGATTTTTCACTAATAAGACAAGCAAAATTCAAAAGTCCAATAGGACAATCTTGGCAAGAACTGGGTTGTGCAAAATAGTACTGTCTGTTATTCTTTACCTAGAGACACCTTTAACCTTTGATAATAATAGCAATCCCATGTCTGGACTCTACTTCACAGACATACCTGCGTACACGTGAAATGACATATGTACAAGATTATCCATGAGGAACTGTTTGTTAGAGCACAATACTGGAAATAACATGAGAGTCCATCAATAGAGAACTTAATAACTTGTAGACCCACAAAATATTTAGCAGCTGTTAAAAAATTAGAATGGGGGAACCTTGAGGAAGATTCTCTATGGTTTTGTAAAAAAAAAAAATTCAAAGTGTAGAATAGTACATCTAAATATGCTTTTATATTAGAAGAAAAATATGTGTATTTACCTTTACTTGCATAAAAAGGTACTAGAAGGGTAAAGACAAAACTAATAAAATCGTTATCTTTGAAGGAGAAAAAGGAGGACAACACTGAAAGAGTTCTCTATATAGACAGCTGAATTTATTTTTTGTTGAATTACTTCAACTTTTATTAATGAATTTAATTTTCATTTTTATCAAATACATGCACTATAACAAATAGAATATTACAAAGGAGTTTATATGGTAAAAGCGAATCTCTCCAGCCATATCTCAATCTTTAAACACTCTTAGTTATTCTAATGGTTGTACCTATAACCGAAATAATATGCTTATACCACTACTTTTGAGTTACTGACTTTAAAAATAAGTTTGTTTAATGTGAGTTTAATGTAAAAACTTTAGAACTTATCTTTCACACTTCCTCTTTTTTCTGTCCTCTCAATGTATGAAATATGATATTAATTTTAATTCTTATATAAGTGTCTTTGAACTTTAAACATTATACTTAAATTTTTATTGCTCATTTTATCAATCTGACATTACTTCTTGAGTCTCCATTTTGAAAGACAAAGCTATTAGTGCTAGTAATCTGTTCTCTCCCTCCCTCACTCTGCCAGCTTCATTTTTGTTTATGGTTATTACATATGGTTATTACAACAGCATTCTGGGCTTTGTCCATTCGTGTCCTGTCCAAAGGTTGACTCAAAGTTGGAAATCAATAAACAACATTTACATTTTTATGACTATGTAAGGAAATGTAATCCTGCCACGCTTCACTTTTTACTCTAAGGTCTAATGCTACAACTATAGGACCACTTGAAAAAGGCTGTTCCTAGAATCAAGATCAACGGATTCTTTATACTCTAACAATTTCTTAACATCACATGCTACATGCTAGTTTGGTTCACAGACCGTGATTATTATTATTATTATTATTATTATTATTTTCTGCTTACCATGACATTTTTAACTGCCTTTATTTTCCTTAAACTATTTTCCTTTATTACATCGAAATTTCCCCCAAACCTTCATGACACTATTCGTTCCACTAGTCCCACTTTTTCCTCCTAAGATCTCCTTCCTAAAACCCCCTTTCCCCCTGAGTCATCTAGAATGCTTTCTAGGCCATCTAAATAGCTGTTAACCTGAGTCTTCTTTTCATTTTTCTTCTGGATTGGCTCAATGTTTTCTTGAACTTGTTTTCTTTGTCCTTAAAAGTTTATCATTTTGCTGGAGTACAGCCTTAAATAACTTACCTAAATGGTGGTAGATAGAAGGGTAAACTTTCTAAGTCCATGCATGTCTGAGAAGTCTATCTTCATAATTATACCTTTATAATTAATTATTTGACTGAGTAAAGAATTCCGAGTTAAAAATTATTTTTCCTAGGAAAATTATCAACACTGTCCAATTTTCATCCAGAACACAGTGTGGCTGGTAAGATGCCAGTCTGACATTCATTTCTTTAAAGCTGACTTGTTTTTCTCCTCCCTAGAAGCTTTCATAATCATTTCTTCATCCGTAGAATTCTAAAATTTCACAATAACATATCTGGGTGATAGTCCTTCGTACTGACCATACTAGGTAATTACAGGTGGGTCTAAACCCTGAAACTAGCATGAGTTGTCTGACCCAATGTCCTTTATACTTGCTATATTTAAGTAATAAACAGGTTGATCTGAAGTCTGAAACTAGCATGAATTATTAACTCCCATCTTCAAAATCAACCACAGAGAAACTGTAGAAGCTAGAGAGAGATGTAGATTTCAGGAACCAAAATAAGGAGAGAAAAACCCTAAGAAAGTTGAAGGACAACTTGAACTGGTATGTGGTGAGTGATGGAGATGAGTGGCTACACATTCTGACTGAGAACCCAAAAGTCTCACTGAGGGGACAAATTGGAAGAAGGCCTTTTTAAATTCTGTTCTTGCCTAAAAATATTTTCAGAGATACAGAGCCTCACCAGATTTGCCACAAAGATACATATTATAAATTTTTTGGAATAAAGTACTCAAATCATTGAAAAACAAAATTAAAAGATGATGCAAGAGATATAAAAAATAAAAGTGATCAGATATCTGGTGAAGTTTATATTGCCAAAAAAAAAAAGAAAAGAAAGTTGAGACCTGCAAAAAATGAGAATGTCTATTATATTCACAAGTTAAATTCCGGATCATTACCATAATGAAGTATAAAGAAAAAAGATAAATCAGCAGTTGAGCTGAAATAGCAATCAATCCCTCATAGAAACCAATGGACCAAACATACAAAACGACCAGAAAAAAAACAAATACAATCAATAACTTGAGCTAATAGATATACTGAATGCAGAACCAGACATCCAGCTAAGAATACACGTTTATAAAAACAGACATTGTATCATGTTGGCAAACTCTATCCTAAAGGAACAAATAGTATCTTAGGCTTTGTGAACCATACAGTCTCTGTCACAACTACAGAAAAACAACTACAGACAATATGAAAATAAACGACCATGGCTGTGTTCCAATAAAGCTTTATTCATAGACACTGAGATTTAAATCTCATCTATTTTTCACTTGTCACAAAACAACCTTTTGATTTTTTCCAATCATTTAGAAGTATAAAAACCATTTTAGTATAAAAACCGATGGCACTGAGCTTTAGTTAGGCCTTGGGTCACAGTCTGTCAACGCCTGTATTTGTTCATAAAAGAAGTTTCAATAGTATCCATAGGAATATATTAAACAGACTACAGTAAAATTACAAACAGGAACAAGAGTAGCTAATGTTTCTAAACTAGATTTTAAAAACCACTAAATAACACCTGAGTTGAAAGAAAATTTTTTTAAATTGTTAAGGAAAATGTAAAAATACTTAGATATAATGAAAATGCAAACAAAAATCCAAAACTTTAGATCTTAGGATCCAGCTTTAGAACTTGAAGATAAATTTATAGTTATAAATACATTTATCAAGAAATAGAAAATTAGAAAATAAGAGTTAACTATCTAATTCAAACCCAAATGAACATGAAGGAAGGAAAATTTAAGACTAGAAAATGAAATCGAGAACTGAAAAATCAACTAAAGATTATTAACAACCAAAAGCTAGTTCTTTTAAAACATTAATAACCTGGGCCCCTGGCATAACTGATCAAGGGAGAAGAAACAAACAATTCAGAATAAAAAAAGAAGAAATAACTAAAGACTATAGAAATTAAAAATTAACATGAGTAATATAAACTGCAGAATAAACTTATGAAATCAATAATGATGAAACAAATGTATTCTTAGAAAAATATAAAATCCCAAAATCAGTATGAGAGGAAACAGAGAACTTGATTTAACTGTAAGAATTAAAGGTAATGAAATAATAGACAAAGACCTCCCACCCACCACTCCCAACAGTGGCTCAGATGGGCTTATAGTTGAGATCAACCAAAGTTTCAAGAAAAAAATTGTTCCACAAAACAGCAAAAGAATGAAGAGTTATTTAGTTCATTTTAAGAGGCTAGTGTAATCTTGATGCCAAAAATAAAATTAGAAAAATCACCACTTTGCAACTATCATTATAACAACTAATTCAGGCAAGAACCATCAACAGAAGATAGAAGAGACATATTAACTGGGTCTCAAAGTATCACTCCACAAATACTTATTAGTTACAAAGGGAAACACATAAATTTACAGTGAAAAACCTGCTAAATACAACCTTAACCAAGTGATTAAAGTTAATATTACAAGTAATAGGACAAAGCACATCCTTTGCCTTCTGATACAATACACTTAGAAGAACATCACATCAATTCTGTGGTATTCCTGCCAAAAATAAATGACCCAAATAGTTATGAAGGAACAGATAAACTCAAAGTGACAAACATCCTGTACAATAACATGCCTATATTCTTTTGAAATGTCAGTGATGAATCACTGAGGAGCTATTTCATGTTAATTTCCTGATTTGGTAATTATACTACAGTAATATAAGAAAATGTCATTTTTTAGGTAATACACTTAAGTATTTAGGGGTTAAAAATAAATACAGTAAAGTAATATGTCAATGAAGTTTTAAAGAATCTCCTGACAAGTTATTGATTATGAAGGGAAAATCAGACATTTAATAGTGAAGAATCCTAGCTGACAATCACATTAACCAATTGATGATTCAGAAGAGAACCAAAAATGTATATATACATATACAGACAGATAGATGTATACCTACAGAAAAAATATAGAGAGAAAATGAATAAATATGGTATAAAAAAAAACTGCGCAAATGTTACCTACCCACTAAATGGTTATATAAAAAATTTCGAACTATTCTGCAACCTTTTTCTAAGTTTGTACAGTCATGAGCCACTTAACAACAAGGATACGTTCTGGGAAACGTGTCATTAAACATCACAGAGTGTACTTACACAAACCTAGATGGTATAGACTACTACTACACACACAGGCTATATGGTATAGTGTATTGCTCCTAGGATAAAAACCTGTACAGCATGTTACTGTACAAAACAACAAGATTAAACCAAGCACAAGAGAGAATGATGCAACCAAGAGACATGGTAAACATGAGATAAATGTATGAGGCTGCCAGTGATAATACACCATACTGTTTTACAGCAAACTTTTATTTTTATAAGTAGAAAGAGTACACTCTAAAATAATGATAAAAAGTATAGTAAATACATAAACCAGTAAGTCATTTATTATCATTATCAAATAATATGTACTGTACATAACTGTATGTGCTATACTTTTATAAAATGGCAAGGCAGGTTTCTTTATACCAGCATCACCATAAACAAGTGAGTAATGTGTTGCACTATGACGTCACTAGGCAATAGGAATATTTCAGCTCCAATATAATCTTATGGGACTATGATTGTATGTGTGGTCCACTGTTGTCTGAAACATTAAGTGGTACATGAATGTACTGAAATTTAAAAATTTAAAAATTTTAAAAATAAGATATCAATGAAATTCACCGCATTAGTACACTAAGAAAAAGGAAAACTGTTATAAAGGAAAAATCAAACTATGTATAAACTATGGTAAGCTATTAGAGAGATAATGTGGTCATATAAAAAAGTCACATGCATAGTAATTTACAACCAAAAGATATTTGGACTTACATAATCTTACTTGGATAGTAATAAGCTATTTTATTATTTATTTTTTCCATATTTATTCACCATTTAGAGTTAAGTAGTTGATTTAGTTATGTATGGATGCATAACAAATTACCCCGAAATTTAGCAGCTGAAAAAAAAAAACAAGTATTTTTTTTTTAATTTAATTTCTGTGAGTCAGGAACCTGGGCATGGCTTAGCTAGGGCCTCTGGCTCAGAGTCTCTAACAGGCTAGAATCCCCTCAAGGCTCAATAGAGGAAATGGAGGATCCGCTTCCAGCTTACTCAAGTGGTTGCTGGCAGTATTTGCTCTGTATATGGTCCTCTCCATAAGGTAGCTCACAACATAGCAGCTCACTTTTATCAGAGTGAGCAAAGAGAAAGCAAGAGAAGGCATTGTTTTGAAATCTAGTTCTTCAAGCTGATTACAACCTACAACTTGCTATTTGTTGTTCCTTTGGCACATCCATTCTTTAACCTATCCCACAGATTAAAAGAAAAGAACAAGAAAGATATATCATATAAATACTAATCATAAGAAAACTGGAATGACTATATTAGCATCAGAGAGAGTGGGCTTCAACTGCAACTACCACTAGAGACAAAGATGTACACTGAAAATGAAAAAAAAAGGTCAATTCATCAAAAAAATAACATTCTTAATAGTGAATATATCCAATAACCGACTTTCAAAATACATAAAGCAAAAGCTGATAGAATTGCAAAGAGAAATAACAAATCCACAATTATAGATGGAAATTTCATTATTCCTCTCTTCTTTCAGTAATTAACAGAACAAACAGAAAGAAAACTACTAAGGATATGGAAGACTTAAATTTTCAGGATATAGACGACTTAAATTTTCAATCAGCTTATCCTATTGACATTTATACAACCCTACATCCCCCCCAAAAATAAACTGTACATTCTTTTCAAGTATATATAGAACATTCATAAAGGCAGGTCATATACTTGACCTTAAAACAAGTCTCAGGAAACGTAAAAAAACTGAAATAATATAAAGTACGTTCTCTGATCCAAGTAGTATTTAAGAAAAAAAACAAAACAAAACAAAACAGTAACAAAGATATTTGGAAAATCTCAAAATATTTATAAATTAAACCACATACTTAAATCATGGGTCAAAAGAGAAATCATAGGAAGAGTAGAAAGTATTTTGAACTAAGTGAAAATAAAAACCTAGCATATCAAAATTTGTGGGATGCAGTGAAAGAAATTTAAAAATCTGAATTGTACAATACCTATTTTTAAAAAACTGAATTCATAATTTAAAAACCTTCCCACAAAAAAAATGCACCCACAAAAAGCTACACTGATGAATTCTACCAAATGTTTAAGGGTAGAAATAAAACTAATTTCACACAAACTCTTCAAAAAGGAAGGGATCCTTTCCAACTCATGTCAGTTTGGTTATCCGATAGTTTCTGTCTTTTAAGGAATTTGTACACTCATTTAAACTTCTATTATATCATTCCTTCTACTTTAATCTACTTTGAATAAAAATGAATAGAAAACAATTACACTTTGAGGATGCAGCTAAAGCTATGCTTAAAGGTAGATTTATAGCATTCAGTGATTATCCTAAGGCAAAATACTAAGTGCTGGTGCAAATTTGTAGCAATACTAACTCTCATACACTACTAAGTAGTAATCTGGATCTAGTAAACCTGACATATGCACTACCCCTACCACCCGGCAATTTCTCTTCTGGTAAGCAGACTTCTAACATGGTCCCTAATCTCCACAGCTAGTACTTCACACCCAGGTGTAACTCCCTCCCCTTAAATGTGGGCTGCACCTAGTGACTTGCCTCTAACAACAGAATAGAGCCAAAAGTGATGGGATACTACCTCTGAGATTAGGTTGCAAAGAACTGACTTCTGCCTAAATTTTACTTTGTCTTTTCTTGGTTACTTGGTAATAGCAAGTTGCTGAAGCAAGCTGCTCTATGAAGAGACCAACATGGCAAGGAATTGAGGGCAGCCTCCAGCCAACAACCAATGAGGAAGTGAGGTCCACAGCTCAACAGCCTAGGAGGAACTGACTCCTGAGAACAAGCAGGTAAGTGGGGGTGGAAGCAGATTTCTTCCTCAGAAGATGACTGCAGCACCTACTAATACTTTGATAGCGCTTGGTGAGAGCTCCAGAGCCAGAGGACCCAACTGTGCCATGCCCAGATTCCTAACACACAGAAAATATGAGATTAAGCTTAACAATAATTAATAAATGTTGGTTTAAGCTGCTACACCTTCCCAAAAAAATCCCAAATCAAGAAAAACAAATTAAACCCAACATAAACAAAAAGAAGAAAATAATAGTGAAATTTATAAAATAGAAGAGTTAACCAATACAAAAAATAAAACTCCAAACTGAATTTTGAAAAAGATCAGATATATTGAAAGCCTCTAGCTAGGCCAATCAGGAAAAAAAAGAAAACATGAATTACCTATATCAGAGTACTGAAAACATGGAAATAATTACATATCCAAGAGAAATTAAAAAGATAACTAAATATTGTTAACTTATGCCCATAACAACTTAGCTGAAATGTACAAATGCCTTGAAAGATCTAAAGTCAACAACCCATTCATGTTACCAAAAAACAGCAAATGAGAAATAGAAAAGAATTTTCTCAACCTGAAAAAGGCATTTAAGAAAAACATACAGCTAACAAAGACTGCCTGTTTTCCCTTCAGAGCAGGAATGAGGCAAGGATGTTGTCACTTCTATCAACATTATACTGGACGTCCTAAATTTTGTGTTAAGAAAAAAAAGTCATCCAGATTGGAAAGGAAGAAATAAAACTATATTCACAGATGACATGATCATGTGTGTAAAAAAAAAAAAAATCCTAAGAAAAAATTTTAAAAATAACATAGTAATGTTGTAAGTTACAAAGTCGACACACAAACCATTTCTATATATTGACAAGAAAAATACCATTTATGTTTACAAAAAAAAGGGATACATTTAAAATATACATGCAAAACTTATACACCAAGTACTACAAAACAGCACTAAAAGTAATCGAAGACCTAAAAAATTGAGATATTCATTTCACAGATGACTCAATATGATTGAAATGTCAATTACCCCCTATAAACGATCTATGCAATCCCAGTCAGTTTAACAGCTTCTCTTGTAGAAACTGACAAGCTAAAATTTCTAAATGAAATTCATATGACATAGCATAGCTGAAACAATTTTGATAAAGAATAATTAAGTTGGAGGACCTATACTTGATTTAATCATCCCATTAAGTATTTATGGCCTACATATACCAACTAAAAGACAGAGATTGTCAGAATGGATTGAAAAAAAGACCTAACTGTATGTTGTCTACAAGAAACCTACTCTAAAATAGGCAAAAGATTTAACAAACATTCACAAAAGATGGTAAGTTAATGGCTAATAATCACAGGATAGGGTATAGGCACATGAAAGGATTCAAAACAGGTCAATGCAAATTAGAACTATGAGATACTACTAGTCATTCCAGTTACACTCACCAGAATGGCTAAAAGTGAAGACTGGCAATACCAAGTGCTGTCAAGGATGAGGCAACCTGAACTCTAATACAAAGCTGCTCAGAATTTAAAGTGGTACAACATTATGCAATAACAGTTTGACAGTTTCTCACCAAGTTAAACATATACGTATCCAATTCTACTCCTAAGCATGGTGTAGAATGAAATATACATTTACCCAAAGGCATACACAAATGTTTATAGTAGTTTTATTCATAACAGGCAAAATCTGCAAAGACTCAAATGTCCAACAAGAGAATAGATTTTTAAATATTGTGATATATTCACACAATGGAATACTCTCAAAACCGAAAAAGAACAAACTACTGATACAGGCAACATGGATGAATCTAAAAATTATTTTACTGAGTAAAAGAAGATATCCAAGAGCACATACTACATACATGAAGTATGAACACAGCATGTCCTCAAATAACATTGTTTCATTCAATGTTGTTTCATTATGACATTGATGAGGGGGGAAAAACTCAATTCCCACCTGGGATCACTGTCTGTCTGTATGAGTTTTCTCCGGAAAATGCAGTTGCCTTCCACATCCCAAAGCTGTGCATGTGAGGTGAACTGGTATGTCTACATTGTCCCAGTGTGAGTGTGAATGTGTGATACACCCTGTAATGGAAGGGCATTCTGTCCACAGCTGGTTCCTGCCTTGAGCCCTAAGCTGCGGGAAGAGGCTCCAGCCACCCAAGACCCTGAACTGAAATAAACACATTGGAAAATAATTATCTCACGTGTTTTTATTAATCTTTCTTAAATACATCATGTATGTATTCCTTGAGTGCATGTAAACATCTATTCCAATGTTTAATATTAGAAATGTTTTAGGTCTTTATTTAAAAATCTGGTGATGTTTTTGTGATCAGAAATATGCTGTAAGAACTTAACTCTTATTTATATCAGTAGTCTATGGTAAAATTAGTTTCGTTATACGTCGTTTTACTTAAAGTCATAGTTTCCAAGGACCTACTGGATGACATTAAGTGAAGACTTACTGTATTTTATTTCATTTATATGAAGTTTAGAAACAGGTAAAGTTAACCTACGGTGATAGAAATCAGAACAGTTGCCTAGATTGGGTCTGGAAAAAGGCAACAGGGAACATTTGGAATGATGTTATTGTCTTGATTTAGGGACTAGGAAACACAGGTGGATACATCTGTCAAAATGTACTATACTGCATCCACTAGACTTGTGCATTTCATTCTGTAAATTACAACTCAGTTTAAGAGAAAAAACATTCTATATATTCTATAGTTCAAGCACGGCAGTAGGCAAACTTTTCTGTAAAGGTCCAGAAGTAAATATTTTAAGCTTTATGGTCATATGGTCTCTGCCACAACTACTCAACTGTCATTGTATAGTGAAAGGAGGCATGCAGTATGAAAACGAACGAGCATGGCTGTGTTCCAGTAAAACTACTTACAAAAACAGGTGGCAAGTTGGATTGGGCCCACAGGCTATACTTTGCTAATCCCTGGTCAAGCAAATAGAAAATTCATCTTCGTAATTAATTTAAATATGCAGTATTGTTCTTTCCTATATAGTTATAGGCATGGTAATTATTAGAAGCCAATTATTGTCCTTCCTAAACGCTTGAGTTTTTCTATATTAATCTAATCACTTAAAATAGGAAAATAACCCAGAAAGATACTAAAATATGTTTAATATGGAAGATTATCATTAAAAAAAAAATCATGTTTTAATAGCTACTATATTTTGAGAAAATAACCAAGAATGTAAGAAACATTTGAGTTTCAGATAAACTAGCTAGTAATAATTAAAGTAGAAGCTGGAAATATAAAATACACTTAGGTACATACACAAAAAGCTAAGTCACTCACAATGCTGACACTGATTTATCTGGTATAATAAAGTTCTTGAAACGTCAGTCATAATCACTTGGCTGGTTCTTCATTTAAAAGAACTGAAAATTAAGGATAGCAATTTCTTACTGTCTCTAAAAGCATTTCAAAATATGACATATTAGGAAATAGGTATTTCATGAGAAGCACCAAAACTAATTTTCTTAATTTTCTTGTCTAATGTAGAGAAGACTTAAAAATTGATACCCTGAACGTACCATAAAACACGCAAGGTATACAAGTAGATATAAGTAAATCTCAAATATGACCCTAAACTGACTGAAAATGTTTACCTGTCTTCAAGAAAATTCCAACCTAAAAAAAAAGAATTTAATTCTCTCTCACCATGGTACATATCTAATAAGAAGAAACACTAGCAAAATTAGAAGGTTGAGGTTCCAGTATAAGTTTGCCACCTAACCATCTGTGTGACAATTTGGCGTTCATTTATTCATCAGTATTTTGGAGATCTTATCATGTCTCAAACGCTGGAAACAAAGTAGTGAAGAAATATCAAAAATTCCTGCCCTCATGACACATTCTAGCGAATCACTAATCTCTAAAAACAATTATTTTCTTTCTCTAAAATAATGGATTTCATATTTTCAATTCTTTGAGGAAGAAATCCATACTTTTCCTGAACCCAGGAAAGCAATTTAGGGAGCATAATCTGAAATCCGGTTGTGCCACTGGCTAAAACTATTTGTGGTATCATCACATTCAGACAGCAAACAGAAGATAAGTAACTGAAATTCTTGAAGGACTTATTTAAATTTGCTAATTTTGGTTAACAATCTAGATGAAAAATAAGCCTTACTGGCCTATTACTTGGTAACTTCCTCAGATGGGATCCAAGAAGGAAGCAGAACATTTTTTGAGAAATCTCTCCATATAATGAATAATTTTACAGACATATCCAGCATTTAAGTCTATAAAAACATAGATTGCCTAGTGAATCAACTAATCAGCTTATCTTTTCTTCAAAGTAGGATCTGATCTTTGTTTTTAAAGTCCTTGCTACAGAAAAGGTAGTCAGAAATCCAAATCATATATTCAAATCCCATTCCTGTGTCTAATCTATCTTTTATTTATCATCAAGTTACATTTTTCCCCAGCAAGAAAACAGGACAACCCTTCAAGCATAATTCCTCATCTCCAAAATGTTAAGTTTTTTAAATGTCTCATATATTCGTTTTTCCCCTAGATAAATTCTAGAATCACAAATTACATTTCTGATGAGACCAAACCAAAATTCACTTTAAATATCCCTTCTTGCAGTTTCTAATCTGAGTAATCCTTGCCAAATCAGAAACTGACTTGTTATTTACCACAAACAACAACAATAAAACTATACCCCACCATTTATTTTCAATTCATAAAATATGCTCAAAATTTGCCAAAGCAAACTAATGCTACCAACTTCAAAAGACAGTTCAAGCAATAGTTCCCAATTATGCCCATCTTGGACATACTACTGTTAATCTCGAATGCTTTATGCTGTGTTTATGCTTATTTTTAAACGTGTTTTAAGAACATGAATGCCACCATCAGATCCAGTAAGTGCAAATGCGGAAGTGTGGAAACGGCTAGTGAGACAGACGATGGACAAAAAGTTGTATAACTTTACATTTATGTATTTTAATACCTATAATAAAAACACGAAGTCTTTCTATTTTCTACAGTGATCTGAACTGTAAGTGGCCTCTAGAACCAGGTTCTCAACTCAGCTATATCAAATACCAAATTGCTAAAGGAAACCTTAAAACACCCATTTATATTTTAAAAGCCTCATATTGATGAATACTGTTTACTTGGTTTATATTTTAGAATCCAATAAATGAGAAGACTTTAATAAAACTGAAATGACTTAGAAGAATCATTACTGTGAAATATTAATGATCTAGCTCTCCTGCTGTTCACCTTTTAGACAGAACCCTCATTACTGGCAGCTAGGTATAACGGGGGTAGGAGTGGGGAAGATCAGGCTTTGGAATCAGGAAAATATGGGTTTGAATTCTGGTGCACCAAACCTTAAACACAAATTTCTGAACCTAAGTTTTTCATCCCTAAATTGGGACTATTAATACCTACCTTGAAAAACTTATAATAATTAGTGAAAACACATGTAAAGCAGCTGGCACATAGTAGTTATGGAAGAAATTTCAGCTGCTATTATAATTTAATTACTCATAAGCACACCTAAAGAAGATATAAGAAAGGACATGATAGGAAAATAAATCAAAACCTAGGTTACATTTAACTGCTCAAACAAAATAAAATAAACAAACACGTACCACGATAGTTCAAGTGAAACTTTGGGCTAAACTTTTTAGACATACAAAATAATACTGTAGCCCGTCTTTATAAATATGTAAAATCCAAAATTAGCTACAGAAGCACTTATTTTGGAATTAAAGAAAAACAAAAGATTATCATCATACAGTAAAACAGATAATTTTATGAACAGGTGAGATGATTTCCCACTGGAAAAATAATGCCAAAACTAAGATTTAAAAGTGCTAATGAAAGGATAGTAAAAGATTCCTACCTTTAAACCGACTGCTATAAGATCTGTAACAACACTGTATGGAAAAAGTAAAAAGAGAAAATGGAAAACAAAGTTAGAGATCAAGTTTTTAAAAGACAGATAATAAGATTAAAGAAAAAAAAAGAAAAAGCATTATAACAAATAATAAAAATAAGAATGTGATGAATTGTGAAAGGTTAATACAAAGAAAAGTGATGGGGACAGCCTAGCAACAGCAAAGTATAAAGCAAAGTTTTAATAGCAGTGTGTAAGAAACAACTAATACATTTTATTTTATTATTCAGAAAAACATAGTTGTGATTCAATAAAATTAGTAAGTATATGTTTATCCATTTACCTCTTTTCAACAAATCCAAACCAAAACTTAAAATCACCAAAGTTCATTCTTTTACATCACTTTTAACAAGTTTAAATGAAACAAGACTAGTGAGTGGATTTTATAGAAATAGAAGGTATCTTGCAAATTTGCATCTACTACCCAAAACAGCTCACCAAAATATAGCTAAGATAGTCTCTCAGAACACATCAAATTTCTAACATCAAAAATTTCAAAGATTTGTTTTTTAAAAAAATTCTACCACATCAAAACTGTTTAAGTATAAATTATCTCAGGAGGAAATGAACAAATACACACACGACAGTTGGGATTTGAGGAGGAACTAGAAAAATATGATGACTGGTGGTTTGTTGTTTTTCAACTATCCAAAATAATTTTTAAAAAGACCTTTTTCAGGCTGTGGTAAAATGTAGTAATTTAATTAGCCTCCTGAAAGCCAAAATTCACTATGTTCAAAACCACATTCCTTAACACCAAGGTGTAAAAACCCCTATATAAAGTTCTGCTAAACAAAACCCATCTCTTCTAACCCCAAAGAAACTGTCTTCAATTAAGTCAGTCCCCATAACTCCTAAAAGAAAGCTATAACTAAATTCTATATATTGTTAATAACCTATGTCATCATTACTTAATAAAAGTAAATAAATTTATGACTCCACACTGTTTAATGATGCAAATTTAACTGTTTTAAACAATAACCATGTACATTTGTTATATTTCCTTCTAGACTTTTGAATTTCATTTGTCTGAAATTTAAACATGATAAATAACTGATGTTTGTGCATAAAAAATAAGACTGTGTAATATACTATGGTATTGGTTCTGTTGTAAAGAGTAAATCTGTGTAAATCTTTTGCAACAGGACCAATACCATAGTATATTACACAGTCTTGAACTCCCAAATGAACTTACCTTTCCAGGATCTTATTGCCTCACATATTTAAATCATTAAACTCATTAGTAACTTTAGAGTGAAGAGTTATCTTTTTTCAACATTGTCCAAAAGAGTAAGTTTGCACTTCACGCTGTGCGAGAGTTTAACAGCCAAGATGCATAACCCAGGAGTTCTTTATTATCACCATAAAATTTCCAATACAAAAGCTAACCTGCTTCCATATCTCAAGTCAAACTGTCTCACCACAATTCACTACACATAATGAAATACTAATTTCACAGCCTTCCTAACTGAAATAGTGGTGTAATTACACGAATTAAAAATAGCAAAATTTTGCACACATATAAAGTGTAACTGAATAAGGTGGTGTGAAATGAGTTTTCAACAATGTTCTCAGAGAAGCTTCAATTAAACAATAGTTTCGATTAAATAAAAAATACTTTAAAAAATATCACGACCATAAATGAAATATAAAACTGAACTTTGTCTAATCTAATGTCTGTAAGCAGTGTGCAATCCGCATTCAAATGAGTTAATCCACTATATGAAATACACTTAATAATGAAACTAGAATAAAGTCTAATGAAGAGAAAAATTGTTGGAAGGTTCCATCGTCTTTACACAGCATGACAACAATCATCAACTATATGGCAACAAGTACACGGTTTTTCCTGTTCAAGCAAGTTCTACGTATTCTACCACCAAGAGGTTTACAAAAATCTTGTCATCAAAAGCAGGTAAAAGGCCAAACAGAACCTCAAATGCATAATGGGAATAAAGTGGACCTGCAAGTTGTAAGAGAGCTGGGGATTTTTTAAAAAACTCTTGATGTACATATGCTACGACCTTCAATTAATTCACTTAGATCCTAATCTAGTTGTTTCCTTAATCACTAAAATATCTGTTAGGTCCTAACCCATATCCCTAAGTCCCCAAGAGAAATATTTATATAGGTAATTCTAAATCTTTTTATTTTGATCACGGGCCTCATTAACTTTTAGAGCGCCTGAAGGCTCTCCGAAAATTGCACTTACACGATATTTTACATACATGGCAGGAAATTCACGAAGTTTCTTGAGGGTGGGGGTTGGGGTGGGGGAGGACGTCCAGGATCACTAAGACCAGACGCCTGGTATACCGAAATCGTTAACACAGCTCGGAGCACAAGTCCGGAGACCTCGGCCGGTTCCCCGGCATGCCGAGACCCCCGCGTGGGGCCCTGGCTTCGGCACCAGGTCGCCGCCCAGACGTGTACCGACGCGTGCACTCGCCATCCGCCACTCGGCGGCTACTCGCCTCCCCGCCAGGGGAAAATCCAGTGCTCGCCCCACCTCACCCCGGTAAACAGCAACTCCCCAAGCTGAAGGA
Source organism: Pteropus medius (assembly GCF_902729225.1). Taxonomy (NCBI): domain Eukaryota; kingdom Metazoa; phylum Chordata; class Mammalia; order Chiroptera; family Pteropodidae; genus Pteropus; species Pteropus medius. The sequence goes on from NW_024344374.1 coordinate 6,356,185, forward strand.
CGCGCGCCCCGAGCGCCGCCTCCGCCTCCCCCAGCGCCGCGCACCATTTTCTGAGAGGAAGTGTCGGGAGGCCGGGCCAGGCTCCCCAGACTCCGGGCGCCGAGGGCGGCCCCCGGCCCCCAGCGGCTGCACCGGGCTTTCCTCCACTTCCCGGTGTGAGGGTGTGAGGGAACGGATATTATGGGGGCGCCTCGTGGGGGACCGCCCCTCGGCGATTCGGGCTCCCCTAGGAGGCACCCGGAAGCCCCGCCGTCGGGTTCGGCCGGGGCCGCTCCTCCGGCCGCCAGCGCCGCGCCCGGCTCTCGAGCTCCCCGGCCTCCGCACGTCCGGACGAGAGCCCAAAGGAAGCGGGGCAAAGCGCAGCCCGGCGCGGCCGCCGCGCAGCCAACACTTACCCATCCATGGCCCAGACGGAGGAGCGCACACCGTGCGGGGACTGACGGGCTCACTGCGAGCGGAGGGAGGAGGCGGCGGCGGCAGGGCGGCTCCGGGGGACGGGCAAGCGGTGCCGCTCCGGAGCCCCGGACGGTCGGAGGTAGAAGGAGAGTGGGAAACAGGGGCGGAGACCAGGGACGCTCCCGCCACCACCGCGCCCCCGCCTTCCCCACTCCGCAAGCGCGTCCCCGCCTCGCCTCACTCCGCCCCTCGGCGTCGACGCCCTCCCTAGGCCCCGCCCTCAGCCGGCCTCCGGCTCGGCTCCAGGGCGCCCTCTTCCGGCGCTCTCCCTAAGACCCGCCTCCTGGCCCCTCGTCCCCGCGCGCGCTCCGCGCGCGTCCCCCTCCCGCGTTCACGGGAACGCGCGTCTGTGCTTGCCGTTTCGCTGCCGTTTCGCTGCCGCTCCCGCCCTCCCGCGGGCTCCGCTGGCCTTCGGGCTTCTGCACCCAGGGCTGCCTGGCTTGCACACTTTCCTCTACCGGCGGGAAAAACGTTGGGATCTGACTCCGGAGAGTAGGTAGGAGTGTCCCGCGAGGACCGCGGAACCACGGCAGAATTGCCTCGGGTGGGCGAGGCTATCGGTGGCTCGGCCCCAAGCACGGAGGCCAGGCGCGGGCTGTAGTCCCCGGAGTCCCGGGCCCTGCAGTTCGAGGAAGCCGATGCTCGAGACCCCGGCGGGGGAGAACTCGCGGTGCTGGAAGTCGACTCTGGGAACCGCACCGCTCCATAGGTTTGGTTGGGATTAAGATGAAAGAGACTACCCCGAACTTGAGAACATTTGTATTTTAGTCTTCGAGAGCTTTTCGACCCGACAGTCTGGGATTGACTTTATATGAAACATTCATTACACAGTATGGGATGGCCACATAAAGCCAGCATTTTGTAAAAGTTTTCACTTTCTTCTATGTAAAAAAAAAACAAAAACCAAAACCTATGAGGGAGTGATAACCGTTTTTCAGATAAAAATTTAGACACAGATATGGTAATTTGCCCAGTTTCACAGCCACGGGAGCCCTTACCTCTAGTTTGCGCAAAATTGTATGTCTATAATAGTGGTAACTCGCTTTTTTTCCCCCTTTGTATTCTGTCTTGTTCTGAAATTGAATGATCTTTCAATTCACAGATCACCAATCTGTGAGTCACTAAACGCTATCCTCGACCAAATTCTTAATCTCCCGAGTAGAAAGGGCTGCTCTGCCTCGTTTGAAAAGCCGCTCAAGTAACAAGATATCTATCCTTGGTAATATGCTGCTTTTAAATAAGCGGGTGCTGCTAAAAATATTTAAATTGTCTATTCATCCATCATTCAGTCAATATTTATTGAGTGTTTGCTATATGCCCAAGCACTGCAGGGATACCCAAGGAAATCAGGTTCCAGCCTTCACGATTGAATGGATTCCATGTTCGTTCAATTTATTATTTATTTATTGGCCAAAAACAATTTTCCAATAGCTCAAGTATCTCATTTGCGGAGGCCATTTTTAAAGTATTGTATCTAACCTCAATCTCTCTTTCTAAAAGGTCAAATATATTTTGTATGTTAAATCCAAACGTTAAGTTGCAGTTGTAAACATTGCCACCCTGCATTGCCAGACGGATATTAAAAGTATCAGTAAGATAAGTAGCTGATACAGTCTTGCTGTTGTTTGGCGGATATATTCTATTGATGAAATTTTCTTAATCTTTTAGCTACGCAGGTAATAAAATCATACATGCTCATTTTAGAAAATTCCAACAATATTAAATATTAAAAAGTTATAATTATTTTTCTTCACAGACAAACCCTACCCATGATAGCCATTGTAACAATTCTGTGTGCATCCTTCTAAACTTCCACTATTTTTTATTTGCTTTTTTTCATTTAAAAATTTTGGAGATTTTTTCCACATCAGTACTTTTCATCTACTTAATTCTTTTTAATACTGAATGGTATTTCATAATTTCATGTACCATAAATTAATGTTTTACAAATTGGAAATTTGCATTGCTTCTAATTATTTAAAATAACTGACAGTATTGCAAAGAACATTATGTATATACGAACATTTTTGCACACGATTATATCAGAAATAGATTTCTAGAAGTAGAATTGCAGAACGAATATAAACATTTCCAATATTTTTCAAATATTGCCAAAATGATTCCCAAAAAGCTGTACAATTTACACTTTATTAAAAAAACAAAGTTGTCTTAGCCCCATACCTTAAGATAGCTTAATAAATTTCAATGTGTGAGGTCTATCTAAAATTCTGTCAATATCACTAACAATAACTCTGAAGAGTCTCCAGTGTAAAGACAGTGTACCTGACTAAAGTGAACAAAATGTGTGACATTTCCTAACCACTTAATGTCCAGTTTTAACAGAAGCCTAGATGTAAGAGAACAGCTCACATCAGAAAAAGCGAAACCTTTTCCTTTCCCCTACATCTTGGTCATAAATTCAAAAGACTTCTCATAGATTGAGCTCCATAGGTTTGCAAGTCCCTCTGATTCAAAAACAGTAAATAGGATGGAACTTAGGTCTTCTAGGACTACTTTTAGAATCCTAACTTTCCCAAAGTCCGTATGGCATGGAAAAACCATGGCCTTCTATAATCTCAGCAAAAGTTTCTAAGTATTTGGAATGATCAGACATCACCCATGTGAACTGGGTTGGCATAAGAGTTTAATGTTCTGTATGTATACTACTACTACTTGACGATGAAGAGGAAAATACATTCTCTATTTGCTAATTGCTCTGTACTTTTGAAATGTAAGGCAGTTATAATAATAATTTATAAATTTTCTAACATTTTACCTTCCTTGTATTTTTTATCTAATTTGTCTAAGAAATTCCCCTGAAACACCTTCATCTGATAAGAGATACCCTCCACCAACTATTACTATGTTTGGACAAAATAATAATTTTGAATATTTGCCTTAAGGCATTCCAGTATGCAGTGGTAGTTAATATTTAACCAACATTATTCTTTTCTTGTTTACAGGTAAGACTTGTTAAGATATAAAAGTAATACAAAAATGCCAATATAGAACAGAAATAAGACCAGTCATTAGGTCAATCTGGGAGGTGGACATTTTGATATCATTTTATCCCGTGACAAATATAAAATCATAATCATTAACCTGTATTCTCTAAAATAGAAACATCTGAAATTATACTGGGTGAAAAAAGCTAAACTCAAAAGGTTACAGACTGCATGATTCCATTTATATAACATTCTCAAAATGACAAAATTATAGAGAGGGACAACAGATAAGTGGTTTCCGGGGGTTAGGAAACGGGTGGGAGGGTATGGAGAGAGAAGGGGATTGGCGTGACTTTAACAGAGTAGCAAGGGGGATGTTTGTAGTAATGGAACAGTTCTGTATTTGATTATGGGGTTCTACACATGATAAAATTGCATAGAGCTTTAGATACACACAAATGCATGTAAAACTGGCAAAATCTGAATAAGATTTGTAGACTGTACCAATGTCAAGTTCCTGTTTTATAATTATTAAGATATTACCATCTTAATGGGGGAAACGATGAAGAGTACACAGGACCTCTTTGCACTACTTTTTAAGCTTTCTATGAATCTATAAGTATTTCAAAATAAAACAATAAAAAATCTTGTAGAGTGTTCCCTTAATTCTTGTTATTTGTTTAATAGTTAAGCAATAACAAAAGTCTTAAAAATGTATGGGATTATAATTCCTATCTTTCAGGCCATATCACCTTGGTAAGTCAAACTAGGTTACAATAGCTGACACACACTGAGTCTGACAGACTCTGCCCATTCGGTTGAATTATGAGCCTTCCTTCAAAGTCCTTCCCAATTATTTGAGGAGGAGGCTTGAAAGCATCTCCTACGTACTTGCTGACCTCTTCACCACCATGAGTCATGTTCATTTCCCTCATCCTGTGCGTGGCCCTAATGTAATCATCTCTGTGTGACTCCTAACATGTCCAATGCCTGGTTCAGAAGACTCCAATGTTTGCACTGAAGATGCTGTCTCCTGTCACTGTCCTGTGGTAGGAGTTGCCAGCCCATGTCAATTTTCTGGATTTTCTGGAGCACTTTTCTGAAGGAGAGAATTCCTTTACACCATCTTTTTGTCCTACTATATCTAGGTCCCAATGCTTCTCAAAGCTTTTGTTTTTTATTTATTTATTTTAATCATTATTATTTATGGTCTCCTATCCAAGTATTAACCAGGCCCAACCCTGCTTAGCTTTACGAGATCAGACATCGGACTTGTTTAGGGTGGCATGGCCATAGACCATGGACGGTGGCTCCACTGGTGCACGAACCCAGGACCTTCTGTGTGTAAAGCAGACATGCTAACCACTACCCTATGGAACCATGTCCTCAAAGCTTTTAATAAAACAACTCTTTCCATTTTTACTTACGAAATCCTTTAAGATTTAGGCATGAGACTGGGGGACTAGGCCAGAGAACAATCTGAGTGATAATCACTACATTTGTCCTCATAAGCATTGAGCTTTTGTCTTTAAAACTGGTGCATCCCACCCTCTGCTCTCAGGGTGGGTTCTCACCTAAGAGTTTCCTTGGCCCTACTTAGAAGTATATCTTTCGGAAATAGAGGTCTTCACATCTCTTCAGATATGCTTGAGTATATTTGGTCCTACTTAATTTCAAGCTGAGAGCCCCACTCCCACAAAGAAAGAATCCTATTCACTAATCATATTTGTCAAAGAACTAGAAAAAAGGTGATATTTGAGTTAAGTAGAGGAAGACCTCTACTTAATAGTAGTGTATAGTGGTAGAGTATGATCTAGAACCAGACTAGCTGGCTAGAATCTTAAAACTCTGTGAAGTCTGTGCAGCATTGCATTGCACTGGCACAGCTCCTTGTGGAGCAGAACTTCCCAGCCATTGCCATCTACTATGAGATGCCCCAGGAGAAGAGGCTTTATCAGTTTCAGCAGTTTAAAGATTTTCAACAATGAATTCTTGCAGTTACAGACCTATTTGGCAGAGGCATGGACATCGAGCAGATGAATATTGCCTTAGCAATATTCTAAGAATTCTAACACCGACCTGCATCGTTTAAGCAGAGCAGTTTGATTTGGCACCTAGGGCTTGGCCATCATGTTTCCTTCAGGTGAGAATGATGCTGGGATCTTCAATGATGTTCAGGATCACTTTGAGGTCAATGTTAGTGAGGCACTTGATGAGATAAACATCTACATTTAGCAGACAGGACTCATCCACCCATTATAGAATGCACCAGCCTGTCCCTCTTCAGGAGATGATACCAGGCTTGGGGTGATGGAGATACTACTGCCACCTACCCCCGCGACTCCCAATTGCCATCCCATGGCTTCTCTCTTTTGCATCACCACCCTGATTAAAACTCCATTTCCTGATGTGTCTGAAGTTTTTCAAGCAAAATTTCAAAAATAAAAACAAAAATTGTGGACCAGCACTAGCTGAAAGTATAAATAAGGACAAGTTACTTAACCTCTCTATGCTTTAGTTTCTTGAACTATGAAGCAGGGATAATAAATAGTACTATCCAATAGCTTTTGGGGAAAGTTTAAATGAATTAATACAAAAAAAAACCTTAAAACTGTGTTTAACACATGGTAAGTGATCAACGTTTATACTATTAATAATTATTACTATTATGAGCTTACAAAGCAGAATTCCTTGAAGACAGTTCATGAATCATTTAGAGTGGACTATAGAATGGTGCCAATCTAAAAACTATTACTAGTCCCTAACAAGAAAAGATGGAATTCAAGAATGTGTCTAGAAAATTTCATAGCAATTTTACAGAAATATTATCTCTGTTGAATCTAATAATAAAAACATTGGATTAATATTCTGTATTTGTTTTTATTTCTATTTTAGTTATTTGTTTAAAAGTATTAGCTCACAAAGGATTGGAAAATTTTCTTAAATGATTCTTCATCACAATTTGAGAAGCACTGGTCCCATTCTCAAATATATGGATCCCCTTTTCTGTTTTGTTTTTTTATTTTACAAGTAATATGTGAATATATTCTTTATTTTCTTACTTTTTATTATGGAATTATTATTTCAAACATAAATGCAATAGTTTAGTGACCCCTAAGTACCTATCACTGGTAATTTTAAATCACTGATAAATGATCAGTGTAGCACAGTAGTTAAACTTTACTCTGCATTAGAATCACCTGGAGGGCTTGTTAAACAGGAAGTGATTATTTAATACTCAGAAGTGGGGCCCAAGAATTTGCATTTCTAGCAGATTCCCAGGTGAGCCTGCTGCAGATGACAGTATAGAAACCAAATTTTGAGAATCACTGATATAAAGGGCTAAGATTTTTCTGCAACCCCTACACGAAATCCGACCGCTTAGTCCACAGCATGTGTGTGTCTCCAAATTCAAGGTAGAATATATTCCCATTAATTTTATTTTATTTTTATTTTTATTTTTTATTTATTTACTTATTCTTGCCATCTAAGCCCACAGAATGCACTTTTCCAGACTTACCCTTTGGCTATCTACTTCTTGAGAACTGATAACAGAATTTTTGCCTTGCCCCCTCTTCACATTCTTTTCTATTTCCTTTTTCTCATTTCGTTTCTACTCTCTTGTTTTCTGATGGTCTTACCCTACGACTCTACATCAATATTCTGACATTCTTGTCTTTTCTATCTCTTTACTCACTCTCTATCACTCCACTCGATTTTTGTTTTCTAACTTTTTTTAGGTAAAATTTACATATGTGGAAATGCACAAATTTTAACTATAGTTTTTAAAAAAGGATACGGCCATGTGACTTACACTTCTGGACTGCTCTTGAAAAGAAAATACTCTTCAGCACTGACTTAAATAGTTTTCTTATAATTGCAGTTAAATATTTACAAACTTAAGACTAGATTTTTATAAACAGTAAACTAAAATAGATTTAAAAGTTAAATGTAAAAATTCCCAAACCAATAGAAACCCAAATTAACAGTTATTAATTTCAAAAGACAAAATTGGCTAAAAAAAAATTCTTGCTCACAACATGAATATAGTGCTGACTGCTACAGCAAAGGTTCTTTGCCCAATGATATAGATGATCCTAAAAAATTTTAGTAATTGGGGCTAAATGGGCACCAATCATTCATAATAGATGCTGTCTTTAAACAATTAGTAGGGCCAAGCCTTTGTATATTAGCCGAATATCTGCATGGATATAATAACTTCACTACCGTAGACCGTCACAATGACAGTAGTATCAATAACTTTCTGTATGCATTTCTTAGAATGCCATGGTATTATTTTGCCCTCTGTATGAATCAAATGCATCATTTACCTATCAAGCTCTCCTTTCTCATTAGTCTAAGACAAAGTGGCACTAATGGGTGAGGAAGCAAATGTAAATACAAATGTAGGCATTAAATTTACATGACAGTACTTTGTTATAAGATAGCTACTCACATGATCTAGAATATAATTATAAAACAATAGAAACACAAATGTGAAAAATTGAAACATTCTTGCAGAAAACCCTCAGACTTCCATAAATATATTCACAGGCCCATTTAAAAGAAAAAACATTTTCCTGGAGCAGTTTCTCAAACTTGTCATTCCAATACCAGCTTCATGATTCTTGCTCTATCCATGTATCATCTTTACTCTTGTTTACTTAACATTTTCCTTTAAATCACCTCACTTTTTTTACTTCAGTAATTTTGTTTTAAAAGGAAATTTTACATCACTATCGTAGATAGAAAACTAGTATCATTTGCCATGAGAACTGTTGGTAAATACAATGTAAACAAAATGTTATTAAATTCTAGCTATATACTATTATCTACTGAAGGCTCTGGGCCAGAGACCTATCTCTCATTTGATAGAAAGGGAGATTACCAAGAATTGGTATAAAAGGCATACCAGTAGCAAGAGGAAGCTTTTTTTCTATTTTAAGTGTTAAAAAAGGGACAATAGGCCCAAAGTGGAGTCACTTGCGCTGAGCCCCACATCAGCAAACCAAGACTTCATACCTAAAATCTAAATGTAGTTTCAACCACTCCCAGGAACCTAACCTTTAACTAGTCAATCTGGAATTTCCTGGTCAGCGACTAGTGAGGTAATTGCCAGATAGACCCTATCTGTTCCTCTTAGGAATGGCCTTGCCTGAAACAATATGTTCTTTGCTAATAATTTCTCTTTTCCCTTTTGTAACCTAATATATATATATATATATATATATATATATATATATATATATATATATATATATATATATATATATAAAATATGTACATTTATTTGTACATATGCCTGATGTATATGTACATATATATCTGTATATATACATATAAATATATGTATGTATATGTATACATAACATACATACTTGCAGGTAGCCTAGCATAGACTAACTTTCATTTAGAATTCAAAACTTTGCTTAATCTGTAAACTCACTTAGATCACCCTAATTGTTATATATATGTTAACGACATCCTGTGATTTGCTAAGAGCTTAACAGAAGGGCTGAGATTTAATTAAACTTTCTTATATACCTTTGCCATCTCTACCCTTGACAATTGCCAGAACTGTCTTTTCCAGGGAGACACAGGATGATTTGCAGAACCAGGGAGCTAATCTGGCTCAACATGCCCAGGGCTGGCAAAGTGGCCTGGAGGACCCTCTACTGGCCTCCTCATTAGCTTTTTCTTATTATACCCTCATTATAATACACCCAGGGGTAGAGATTTTCTACCACTTTTGAACATGTGTTGTATGTATAGGCATGTTTGCTAACTGCGCAGCACAGGAATGTCCCCACCTATACATGTGAAGACAAAGCTCAGCTTGTTATGCATAATTTCCCTCAATGAAGACAAGTCCAATCCTTCGTTCAGGGGTGCACTAGGAGCAATCCTCAATGTGTTCCTTGCAAGCAATAACGTTCCTTCTCATAAAATCATCTCAGAGTTGTCTTTTGGCTGGCAACTACTGAGTACTTTGGACTGGGTTCAGTCCGGTAACATTTTCCACCTTTAAAAACTTTCCTTTTTCTATAGCTTGGGGGAGCTTCTTTCTACTTGCTAGATGGATTGCTGCCCCATTCATGAGTCATTTAATAAATCCAATTAGGTCTTTAAAATTTACTTGGTTGAATTTTTTTAACATGAAAGAATTTTAACATTCTAAGAATTTCATCAGTTAGGTATTCAATTTAATGCATTGAGTAGATGTTGAATTTTGGCAGTTATCAAGATTATGTTGATAACTGGATATGATTGTGAGATTATCATATAGATTTCTCCTTATTTCTTTTAATGTAGTAAATTGTCCTAGACTATCTCATATGTTAAGCCATTCTTGCATTTACAGTTAAATCCTACTTTGTTGAGGTATGTTTTTAAAAATACGTTGGTATATTTGTTTTGCTAATATTTTTATTACGGTTTTAATATTTCTATTAATAAATGGGGTTGCTTTAGAGTCTTTTGAGGTCTCTTTGTACAGTTTAGTATCAGAATAACAGCAGCTTCCTCTTGTAAATTAGAAGACCTAGTCTTAGTTCTACTAATAATTATCTTTAACTTTTAAATAATATACTCAAATCATCAACTTCAGAAGCAAAAATGTATGTGACTCCAGAGAAATGAAAAAATTAGCCCTCTCACTAACTCTCTCATGTATCCTTTCTTTATAGTTAATTTTGTCAGTATTATTATTTTCAAGTACGTAAATTTTCTATCAAGAATTACAACATTAAATTTATAAATATTCATATTTATTTAGACATAAGTGGATTAATGCTGATTGACTGGTTTTAAATTCATGTTTTCAGCAGAATTACATCTTCAAGATTTTCTTTAGAAGGGATTGCGTGTTATCTGTTTCCTGAGTCTTTACATAGTCCCTTCTCTTCTAAGTTAAAACTTTAGTGGATAAAGAACTATTGAGTCACTGTCCTTTTTCCAGAAAACTCTGTACCTATAGCCATATTCTCCTATAGCCTTTAAAACTATGATGGAAAATATTGAAATACATTTCTACTGGAATTGTGGGAATTTTTTTTTTTAGTCCAAGAGGTTCAAGAGATCTACCCATCTACTCTGCCATACGATTTTTATCTTATAGTCAGTATTTGTTTACTCTGTTCAGTTTACTTGGGTCAACTTGTAGGTCACCGTTAACTCTTCAGCTGCCCCTCACATCCAAGTCTGAGTTATGGGTCAGGAAACTGAATCTTGGAAAACCAAAATGTGTATCACATTGTCTCTTCCTTAAGTCAACCTTCCTTACCACCTGGTAATGGACCCCAAGGGTGGTCTTAATTTTTCCATGGTTCACTCAGGTCCCAAATCCTTATTTCTTCAAGTCTCAGATTACCACTGAAACTTTAGGACAATCTTGTTTGCTTTATGAAAATGGCACTGAGTTACTATTTAGAGGAAATGCTTGTCAAATCTCATTACTTTCCTTAATTTGGGTACAAATTAGAAGGTATCCTTTATAATCTTTGTGGTAGGGTTATATCAATTCCTTAGTTTCATTACACTTGAAATTTCTTCTCTGGTTTTGGTTCATTTTTGTTCATTTTACTAGACTTCCATCTTCCCTGGAAGTCATATAACAATTAATGACTTCATTAAAATATTTCCTTTCTTTTTAGCAGTCATGGATACTGTCCTTTCACCAGCCCTTAGCATAATTCTCCCTTAGCCAGTAAACTAACATGTGTGAGTCACCCCAATTTTTTCAAAGAAGAGGAGGTGCAGGAATAGCTGTGAGTAGGTAGCAGAAGAAAAAAGAAAACTCCCTTTTTTTCTCTTTTATTAATTAACCTTTTGCCTACAACACTTCCTCCCTGAACTGAAGTTAACCTACTATACAAAGAGTTGATTTGCTTTTCCTGACTTGATATTCCATTTGTGTACAGATACATGAAGTTTTTACACATTATAGATGCCCGTAATATTGTAAATGTTCTTACATGGGACAAAATAGTCCCTTAAGTATCTGAGACCATATCACTAATAGGAAATATAAATTTTATTTTACATGTAGAACAAGGTGTGCACACTGGCCACTAATTTAAACCTTCTCTATAAATTTTATGACATAATTGTTTAACAAGGAACCAAATAGATTGGTTAAAGTGTATTTATTTTATTTTTCCTTATTTGCCCTTTGTCGAAATAATAGCCTTGCGCAAAAAGCAGATTACAGTCTACAAGGTCAGTGGAAAGTTTCCTGGGATGCCAGACAACTGGAGAGAGCTGTTGTTATCTCTCCCCAATATGGTTCTAAAAAATGTTTAACTGCTGATGATCCCAAAGGGCATCAGGTGAATGTTCAACCTTGAACGGGCAAACAAGCAAAAGGTCAGTCACAGAAAAACAAAACAAAACAACAGTCTGGAACATTTCTCTATGAGAATATGTTATTTATGTAACTGGCAAAGCAAATCTCCCCAGCCCATCCTCTATCCATGGAGGTGAAGGATTACTTGTATTGGAGGATATGCTAAGTCTTCTTATAGCCTCTCTTCCACTGGAGCAGTGGGAGTATGAGACTTTAATCAAGAATTTAATTTAGTGGAGGGTAGGTGAAGGACGACACCTTCAAGAATTTAATTTGGCACAGAACAAAGATGAGGTGGGGGAAGGGTATAATTCTAAAGCTTGATCTTTGTGTAGCAAGTAGTGGTCATTAAGAGACAGATGGTTCAATCATGGACCTAATATCTTAAGCTAAATTTGAATGTTCTTTTTTTCTCCTTTTTAAAATGCCTGGTAGGACCAGTTTTAAAGCTAGAAGATAAAAAAGAAGTGACATTGTCTTGCAAAAGAAAATACTATCTTTATAGTGAGCAGGGGTGAAGCTATGTTGATTATAGAAGAGTCAAATGTTTCTCTTTCTCAGTATGGCAAGGGTACATGTACTCAAAGTAGAGTACTGCGTCTCAGAATTAATGTCTGACTTTGGGAAATGTGGGTGTATTTGACATAATAGTTACCTACTATTAAGTGAGGATACCAGGAAGAATTAGGTGGAAATAGCTCCAAGGGAACTGGACTTGGAGCCCGCACCTACCCTGGACTCTCTTGGTAAAGTCAGACTTGGAAAATATTTGGCTTGAGAAAGAAGAATAGATCCTGGTATGAGACCAACCCTTGTGAGCCGGCCATGGGATCTTTTGAAAGGGGGTGGGGATATTAAAGGCAATTTTAAAGAAGGAAATTTGAGTAACATTGATGCGGTCAGGGAGAAAAGCAGATATGAAGACAGAGCAAAGCTAGAGATTTGAATGTGAATCCCCTGCAATGGTTTATATTATTTTGATACTTTTGCCTTAAGACAGAGAGTATCATTAAGAGTTACGTCCAGAAGCATATAACAGAAAACTAAAAGTAACAGTGCCTTAACCTAGATAAAAATGTATTTCTCATACACAAGAATTCTAGAAGTAGTAGTTTCAGGGCTTTTACGACACTCCATGTTCATCCAAGATCCAGTCTCCTTTTTACTCAATTATGTGAGCATCTGGCTTTCATTCTTAAGGTCACAAAATGGCTAGAAGCCCTTTAAAGAAGTTTTCTCAGAAGACCAACATCTTCTACTTCTCTCATGAGCCACAATTTGGTCTCTTGACCACCCCCAGATTCAAGAAGGGCTGAGAGATGCAGTGTTTTTACTGGGCATAGTGCCACCTCTAATAATAGATACTGTTGGTATCTAAAAAGTGGAGAATGCATAATGGGTAGGCAAATAGCAGTCTCAGACATAGCAGTTGCCATATAAAATTAATTTTTTATATGTGTAGTAATTCCTTCATGTAAGCCTCAACTCTTCAACAGAGTTGCAGTAAATAAAACAACAGCAAAAAAGTGAAATTTGCATGATTCACACACCCATTTCACTATTTGTCCTCATGCAAGAGAGCAGTTGTCTGTTGAGTGAACTGTTTCCTGGAATCCTAAGAGATGGCCAGCCATAAAGTGAAGAAAACTCACAATGGGAGTATTAGAAAGCTAATGGGAGGGTTCTGAGACAACTGCCGCCCTGCCAACCCCAACCGTTCTTTCATGTATCTTATAGGAAAAAGTTACTTTTGAAGGAGCTATGGGAAAGGGGAGAGCTAGTTCCCCCCTTATGATTGAGAGATAGATACAGCTGATCCAAGCCTCACATCCAGAAATAACATCTGAAAGAAAGGAGGCAATTCTGTGGTCTCTTTCTTTAAGAAAACCTTTCCCATCAGACTTCACATTTGTCAGAACTGGATAACGTGCCCACTTCTGAACAAGGCATTGACAAGGAGAATGGGATTACATTGACCAAAATCAGTGATTCTCAGTCTTGGCTGCATATTAGGACTACCTGGGAGTCTTTTAAAAATACTACTTCCTGTGTGTACCCCATACCGATTTAATTGGAATCCCTGGGAGTAAGACCCAGACATCATAATTTTTTAAAGTTCCCTCAGTGATTCAAATTTGAAAACAAAGCTGGGAACTACTGGCCTACAAATCTCCCAATGCCCAACCTACAGCATTAGCAATACGTGGAAACTTGTTGGAAATACACATTCTTCAAGACTTAGTGAATCGGAAACTCTGGAGGTCAGGCCTATTAATCTGTTTTACAAAATTCTTCATATAATTCTGGTGCACACTATAGTTTGAGAACCACTGACCTAGACCAATCAGGATTTTACCCTGAGCTGCAATTATGGTTACCTTTTCTGCAGCATTGATAAACAAAATTAGCAAGGAACCAGGAATCGAAAAAGTGTGAGCAGACAAACGATAGTCTCAACTATAAGCATTCCCATTTACTTAAAACAAACAAAACTTTTTAGTTTGAATTCGAGTTTATAGAAAAGTTGTAATAATAAAAACTCATAAATCTTTACCCCAAATCAGCAATTTTAACATTTTCTCACATTTCATTTAAGCATTCTCTCTCTCTCTCTCTCACACACACACACACACACACACACACACACACAGACACATACACACACAATTTAAGAGTAGGTACATATTTATTTCCTTTTACCCCTTAATACTTCATACTAAGAAGCCAGACATTCTTTACATAACCACAGTAATCAAATTCAGGAAATTTATCATTGACACAATAATCTGTAGTACATATTCCACTTTGTCAATTGTGTTAATAATGTTCTTTATAGCAACTTTTGTTTTCTAGACAGGATCAAATCTTTCATTTAGTTGTAATGTCTTTTTAGTCTTCTTTAATCTATTATAGATCCTCAGCCTTTCATTTTTTGAAATGACATTGATATTTTGGGTTTCACATTCACTTCTGTGACAGTATAAACAACCAGGGCAATTTTTCCTTCCAGGGGACATTTAGTAATTTCTGGAGATATTTTTGGTTGTCAAAATTGGAAGGGCTGGAGATGGATGGTGGGGTTAGTTGCATAACAATGTGAAGGTACTTAATGCTACTGAAGTATACACTTAAAAGTGGTAAAAAAGGTAAATTTTTATGTTGTGTATATTTTACCACAATGAACAAAGAAAACTGTGGTGGGAGTATATAGCATGTAGTGGATACAGGCCAGGAATGCCAGTAAACATTCTATGATACACATGATAGACTCCTACAACAAAGGATTATATATCCTAAAAGGCCAATAGTGAGAAGGCTGAGAAAACTTTGCTAAAGGGTATAAAATGGGTATATCCATTGAGTAAACCATCTAATTTCTAGGAATGTATGCTAGAGAAATATGATTAGTGAACAATGACATATGCACAACGACTTTTATTGCAATGTTTATCATAGAGACAATTTTAAAACAAATGTCCATCAAAAATGACAATGGGAAAATTAATATGGAATTAAAAATTAACATTCACATAAAATAAAATTATACTTTTTAAAATGTTAAGCTAAAATTTTAGGTGTAAACTTTAGAATATGCATTAAACAAAATAAAAGTTTCCAAAACAATATAGTATATATCTCCCCAAGCTTTAAAAATTATCAAAATCTATATAAAAATTTCAAAGTCTTGAGGGATACATGCCAAACTATTAATAGTGATTATCTCTGAAGTGTAGTGTTAGAAACTTTCATTTTCTCTAGATTGTTGCAATCATGTATTATCTCAAAAGACATAGACAATAAAATCCAATGAGGTTAATATCCAAGTTAGTTACTAATTCAATAATGAGTGGAAATAATTCATTAAGCAACAAAAGTCACAGTTAGGAGTCCTATGGGGAAGATTTGGTACATTATCAGAAACAACTGCCATACCCTCAAATCCTCAAGGATTTCCCCATTTAACCTTCTGAACCAGGGTGGGCTGTCTTGTGGATGAAGGAAATGGAAAGTTTCAAGATCCCTGATTCTTCAAAAGCTATTGAAAGCATCCATCCACTCTTAGTCACATAGTACTGTTGGCCTCTGACCATTAATTAGTAATTTTATATTTGACTAGAGAAGCCTAAATATCTTAAAAGGCAAGTTGAAAAGTCACAATGGCAAATTACAACACATCAAAGCAATGTTTTTCAAACGGGAGGTTATGATCCATTAATGAGTCATCAAAGTAATTTAGTAGGTTATGATCAACTTAAAAAACAGGATAAGATATAATAGATTCGAATAGAATAGAAAACTAGGTATGGATGAAAAATTTATTTCCTTTTGTGAGTTGTGGTCAACAAATGTGATTGTTACTGCATTATACACTTAAACATATATTCTTACACAGGGTCGGGGTTAAAAGAGTCCTTATTTGATAATTTAATATTAAAGTTGTTTTTAAAGTCACATCTTTTGATATTTCAATTTAAGTCAGCATTTTCAATCTATGTATCTGAGAATTACTTTTTAATATTGGAGAATTAAACTTAATAGACTTTAGAAGTCACAAAACAAGTGAAGACAACTTTGACTATTTTATGATAACTTAATATAAAATGAATTAGAGTTTTAATGATACAAAGTTTTATTTAAGGAATTTAAAAATTATACCTCCTCTTAGTTCTCTTTCAATAGGAGTCCAACCCCTGGGGCTGCAGAACAGTAACAGTCTGTGGCTTGTTAGGAATCTGGCCATACAACAGTAGGTGAGTGTCGGGGAAGACAGCAAAGCTTCATCTGTATTTGCAGCCGCTCCCCAGCGCTAGCATCACCGCCTCAGCTCCACCTCAGATCATCAGGCATTAGATTCTCATAGGAGCACCGGTCCCTGGTGCCAAAAAGGTTGGGGAATGCTACTATAGAGAACCTCGTTATTTTTGCCTTAACACAACTCAGATACATTGCACTAGTTAATTAACATTTGCCATATCATATTTTGATTTTTAAAATAACAGTGCCATCTAGTGTTTATTCTGAACCTTTCATTTATCTTGAGTATATAAAACTATAATTGCATGTGGCTATCCAGTAGCTTAGTACCGACGTTCAGCTTTTTGAGGAACTGCAAAACTGTTTGCCAGAGTGGCTCTGCCATTTACACCCGCAATTTATGACTTCTAGTTTCTCCACAGCCTGGCCAAAACTTATTTTCTATCTTTTCTATTATAACCTTCCTAATGGATGTAAAATGGAATCTCTTTTTGGTTTTGACTTGCATTTCCCTAATAATTAATGCTGTTGAGCATCTTCAAGTGTGCTAGCTATTTGTATATCGTCTTTGGAGAAATGTCTACTCAGATCCTTTGCTAATTTTTCAATTACATAGTTCATCTTAACAAAAGTTGCTGAGTTAAGAGTTCTCTTTATATTCTGGATAGTAGGCTTTATCAGATCTATGATTTGCAAATATTTTCTCCCATCCCATAGGTTGCATTTTCACTTTGAGTGGAGAGTAGGTTTTTTCATCTAACCATCCCCATCAACACACTTTCTGAAACACCTGTTTACAGCAGCTTAAAAATACATTGGGCTATTCCTCATTTCCCTCACATAGAGACCTTGTCCTTCTTGTCTTGCTGTGTCTTCAGTGACTGACACATAGCAGGAGTTAATATCTGTTGAATAAGAAAATTCCTCTGGGGGTCTCTAAGCACTATATCATGAATCACAAATTCAAATGCTTATAGGAGACTGACAAGTGATATAAAGTAGTAAATAGAGCTATTAGGGCTCGTAATAAAAGGGAGAGTACATACCCCATCTACAAGCTAGTTTCTTTAAAAAGTCCTCATAAAGAACCTCCTTCTCATCCTGTTTTACCCCTTTACAATTTCTTCACGTCTCCCTAAAAATATGCCAGTCTTCAGTTCACTAGGGCAGCTATGTCTAAGGTATATCACCAAAAGCAATACTGGATCCCAGAATTCCTTACTCCAGCACTGAGACTGGGAGATATCCGCTAAGGGTCGAAAAACCGATTAATTATGAATTCTTTGGCGCAACAATTACAAAGAGCTCTGATCTAGAAGCTGCCCCTCACCAGTGCTAGCTACAGACCCGTGAGGTCGAGCTGACTCCGGAGGAGAGTCGAAATGTGACGCTGGCCGGCTGCAGGCAGAAAGTGAGTATATGCAAAAAGAGGCGTTCGTAAGGGGCGTCCCCAAGGAAGCGCGTGCTGCCGAACAGGCTTCCAGGTTGGGACGTGGAGGGACAGAAGAGCAGACCAGAACAAAAGTGTTCCCAGGCCAGAGTCTGCTGAGAAACCTCAACGTTCCTAATTTGCACGACTCAAACGGCTACCCCGCTGGTAAAAGAAGGCAGCGTTGACCCGAGGAACCTTTTTTGACCGGGGAAACGCATACGTTGCTGCCGACCCGCCCAGAAAACTAGACGCCCGCTGGCGACCGATTGTCACCGTAGAGCTCGCGAGAAGGGCGGGGCGGACTTGCCTCTCACCGCGCTTGCGCAGAGAGCTGGTTTCCAGGGGCCTGCCGAGGGGGCCTACCAAGGGGAAACTAACGCCCAGCGCTAGGGAGGCCCACTGCGTACGCAGGCGCACTCAGCAACCTCCGACTGCGAGCGCCCCTTCCCGGCAAGCCTCTGGGCGGGGACTTGGGGGCGGGGTTTGGGGCGGGGTCTAGAGTGGAACTCAACGCGAAGGGAAAGACTGCTGTTTTTCACCGCTCACTGTCGTTGTTGTTGCCACGGATTCTGACCTACGAAAGTCATGTTACCCAACACCGGGTAAGGGGATAGCGGGTCCGCGGAGAAAGACGGGTCCGCGCGGAGTGCCCGGCTAGGTGGGGCCGGTGTGGGGGGCCCGAGGGCTCGGCCTCGGAGGTGGGAGGGTTGATGAAGCTGCGAAGTGCGCTGTGGAACGCTGGCCCGCCGCGCTGGAGGCGGTGTTCCTTGAATCTGCGGTAACGCGTGAAAAGTAACCCAAAGTAGTGTGCTTTGCCGTGGCTGCCATAGAAAAACCTCTTCCACAGGTAAAGGATCTGGAGTGGGTTATCCCGTCGCCCCTAGGGCGGGCCTCATTTTGAGTTTAGCCTGTCTTGCTGAAGGTGTACAAGTTTTAGGTGAAAGGTTACTGGAATGCTAATGAGTGCCCTCTAATTCAGAACGCTCAGTTCTGGAATAATAAAAATAATAGAGTGTTTAAAAAGTGATTTTTCAAATTAGTAGCAAATTAAACTAACAGTATGGGTATCTTTTTTGTGGGGATTTTTTTTCACTTTAAAAAGATTTTTAATTGTAAAATACACATAATGTAAAACTTCCATCTTAACCATTTTTAAGTGTGTAGTTCAGTAGTGTTAAGTATACTCGCACTGTTGTGCAACAAATCTTTAGAACTTTTTCAACTTGCAGAACAAACTATATACATAAAACAACTCTTTTCCTCTTTTCTGCTTTTCCCAGCACCTGGCAACCACCATTCTACTTTATTTATATAAAGTCTTGAACTGAGTGTCCATTGTGTAATTTGCTTGAAACATGACCAAAGGACTTAAAACAGCTCAAAAGAGTGTATAAAGTGAGTTTCCTTATCTTTAACTTCCAGTCTTTCGGTTATTCTCTGGTCAAATACCCGAAGATATTCTATACATTTATAAACACATTTCGTGTACCACTTAAACACACACACACACACACATTTAATAATAAACTTCAGGGCTTTGCTCTTTTTACGTAATAAGTTTTGGAGCACACATTGTCAGTACATGTATATCTTCCACTTAATGGTTACATAGTATTCTATTTAACCAGCTCCCTATCATTGGGACTAGATCCATTTCTAGTTTTTTGTTACTCCATCTTTGCTGCAATGATTATCCTTGTATTCACCTATTTGAATGTATCTATATGACAAATTCCTGGAAGTAAAGTTGCTGGATCAAAGCCTACGTGCACTTTAAATTTTGATAGCTAGTATTAATAGCTCTCCAAAAAGGTTGCACAACCAAAAGGATGAATGAGATTTCCTAATCTGACATGCTGGGACACAGAAAAATATTTGATAATAAAAATATAGAGAACAAATGGAAACTCATTATAGTAAAAATTTGAATCACAAGTGAGGATGAGGATTGTTTTATATGTTTAAATAAATAGTCTTCATCGAAGAGTACTTTTGACTCCCATAGGCTATTTGGTAATATCTGGGAACATTTTTGATTGCCATAGTTGAGGGGATGTTACTGGTATTTAACAGATGGAGTCCACGGATGCTGATAAACACTCTATAACACACAAGATAGCTCCCACAACAAAGAAATATATATCTCAATAGACATTTTGCAGAGATTGAGAAATCCTGGTTTAAAGCCATCTGTGTACTTTATGCCTGGCTTTACAAAATTAGGTTTTTGGTCTCTGAAAGCTCTATTTTTAAAAAGTTATTCTATATCATATGTGTCACAGATATTTTTCTCAGTTTTTTTTCCACTGTGTTTGGACTTCAGTTAGACTATCATGCAGATGTGTGCATTTATTGAGTCAAAGTTATCAATCTTTTAAGGCTTTTATATTTTTGTGCACACCTATAAGGCCATCTTAACTCAAGATTTTTTTTAAATTGGTGAGATCTAGTATTTTAATGTTTTTTTTTTTCTTTTTGCACTCAGATATTTCGTCCACCTGAGATAAAATACTATTTTGCATACTATTTTGGCACAGGAAGTAAGTTAGGAAGCCCACTTCATTTTGGTTCAGGTGCCTGGCTGTCTGGTTGTCCCAGCATCACTGACTAGTTACCTTTCCCTTTTTGTTGGAAATTTCACCTTTATTTTATACTGAATTCTCATGTGCACAGGGGTCTGTTTCTTAATTTTTTTATTCTGTTACTTTGGTTTGTCCTTTCATGTACCAGTAGCAAACTATTTTGATTGTTCTGGCTTTATAAAATATTTTAATGTCTGAGAAGGCTAGTTCTTGCCTCGTTTGGATTCTTTTTCAGAATTTTCCTGGTTATTTCTGGATGTTTGTTATTCCAAATAGCTTGCATAGTTTTTTTTTTTTTCAGTGATCTTTTTTTTTTTAATATTAAAAAATTTTGTCACCTTTATTTTGAGGTACCAGAGAATTTGGGTAGATTGTAGTGAAGGTTAACATTAGCAAGTGTTAGCCATCTACCATAGTACTGAGGAATTTGGGACCTTTCTTTCTCACCTTATATACTCTGGTTCTAATGCTTTAGAGTTGGAGGAGTTCCTTAGTAGTATAGACCAGGCACTTAGTAGTACAGACACTGCCTTTGCCTTTCTTTCTGCAGTGCCTGAGACTCTGATTAAGGAGGATGATGTCCTTTATCCTACTAGGAATCAATCACGCTAGACTGAAGGCAAAGAGGGCTTTTTAAAGCAATAGTTGGGACATGAGATATTTATGAAACTTTGAATATATGTAGGTACCAAATGATTTTGAATTATTTTCTTCGTTGTAATAATGGCATTGTGAAAAAGTTAAAGATGCAAAATTGTAGATGAAATTTGTAGGTTGGAGGAGGAAGAAAGGATAGAGAGAAAGAGATGGGGCTTCCGGGTATTGGTAATATTCTATTTTTATTAGAATTCATTTTATTTTGTTCTTTATACACTTTATATGCTTTTTGTATGTTTACTATTGTCACTAAAAATGGTTGCTATCTCTCTGTTTCTTCCTTACTTCTCTGCTCCCCTTCCTTCTTACCAAACTGGTTAATCCTTATTTTTTTAAAACCCTTCTCCCACGTTCACCGCTGATCTCTTTTGGTGTATTCCTCTAGATCTTGGCAAAAAGCTTTATGCTCTTTTGTTAACAAGCCTGCGTATCTGTAACTCCTGTCTCTGGTTACTGTCCCCTCCCCTCTTCTCTATGTCATTGTCACTTTTGCTGTCCTCTATTCTTCCTTCTTAGACATGTTTGTTAATTTGCTTTAGAAAGCAAGAACATAGGTTTCCCTCCGTTATCTGACTTTATTTTAGATGTTTTCTTCTCATCTAATAACTAAGTACAAAGTTTAAAGTTAAGGTAGATGGATTTGTAAAGGGTGGATGGGCACAGAGAACTTCCTTCAGTACATTCTGATCAGAGAATCTGTTGATCTGAGCTCTTTGCCAGCCTTCTAGGTTTGTTTAACAGCTTTATTGAGATGTATTTCACACACCACATAATTCACCTATTTAAAGTGTACAGTTCATTGGCTTTTAGTAGATTCACAGAGTTGTGCAACCATCACCATAACCAATTTTTAAATTGTTTCATCATCCCCAAAATAAATCCCATGCTTCTCAGCTGTCAAGCGTCAACACCCCTGCCCTCCCAGCCCAAGCCAACCACTAATCTTTGTGTCTATATATATTTGCCTATTCTAGATATTTCATATAAATGGAATCATATGTGATTTTTTGTGATTGGCTTTTTTCACTTAGCATTATGTTTTCAAAGCTCATCTATGTTATAGAATGGATCAGTAATTCATTTTCATTGCTGTATATATTTCATTGTATGAATGTACCACATTTTATTTATCCATTCATCAGTTGATGGGCATTTATGTTGCTTCCATTTTGGCTATTATGAACAGCGATGATCATCCATTGAATAATTGCTTGCTTTTAGGTAATTTCTTTTAAGTGGTATGTATTCACTGAAGGAAATTTGAAAAATCCAGAAGAATATAAAAAATATGATAAAATTTATTCATAATCCCACCACTCAAAAATAAGCTTCATTAACACTTTTCCTGTGGGGGAGGGGAAATACACATTTATATAGTTTATTCCTCATTTCTTTTTAAGATTTTTCATTTGAGCAGATTTTGTTGGCCAGATCACAGCAAGACCGACCAACTGTTGTAATAATTTATAAATCATTGTGCAGCGGGAGTACAGTAGAGTTATTAGGTATCATTTGGGGAGGGAGGAGGGTTTAGAAAAAGTTTTCACAGAAGAGTAAACCTATATGTTGTGAAAATATGCATATGTTCCTGATACTCGTAAGTAAATAAAATATCGAGGTTTCTAATAAGGTCTCATTTGTTCTGTTGTAGGAAGCTAGCAGGATGTACAGTTTTTATCACAGGTGCAAGCCGTGGCATTGGCAAAGCTATTGCATTGAAAGCAGCAAAGGATGGAGCAAATATTGTCATTGCTGCAAAGACCACTCAGGCACACCCCAGACTTCCAGGCACAATCTATACTGCTGCTGAAGAAAGTGAGTGAGTGTGACAGTACCATTTCATGAAATGTCCTCACCGTAGTTTCAATACATAGAGAATTTGTTGGAGAGTTTAATTGTAGCTATTTGAAAGCTACCCTAAAATAATTTTATCTACTTAAGAAAGTATTTTGTCACCTTAAAACAGTGATTAGGAAACGTTTTTCGTCGCCAGCACTTTTGAGAGGTACGCGACTCCCATTTGAGAGATAGATGATGTGAACACTTTGAAAAGCTTTCCATGTTACTTATTCTTTGCACTTTTCACAAGTTATTATTTTAACATTTTTAGTTCACAAATAATTATTGAGTGCTTATATTCAAGGCATTATGCTAGAAAGGGCTTAAAAAATCAATTACACTTGGTTTTGTTAGTTATGTTAATAGCATTGTGGTTTTGTTGGTTTTGTTAGTTATGTTAATAGCATTGTGGTTATTTTAGGGAAATACATATGAAGTATTGATAGGTAAAGAGATGCCTGGGACTTGTTTTAAAATACAACATCAAGCACGCATAGGGAACGCAGTTAGCTTTTATGTAATGGCTAGGTGGAGAGCCAGATGAGAGAAAGAGCAATTAAGAGGATCGTTTTATAGACTATATAAATGTCTAACCAATGTGCTGTATACTTGAAACTAATAAAATTTAAAAAAAAAAATACACCAAAAAACAAAATGGGATTGGAGGTAGATAAACAGGCAAAACATTAACAATCATTGAAGCTTCATGGTAGTTTATTATACTGTTCTTTATATTTTTATATATTTTTTGAAATTTTCCATAATGTTTATTAAAATTACCTTCCTTTTTTTACTTTTTAATATAATTTTTTATATTACCTTCCTCTTTCTGTTTTTTTTAATAGAGTTGGCCTAGCTAGTCTGAAGCTGGATATGGGTTAGTCAATCTGTCCTACTGTAGGGTGGAATCACGAATAGCTATGACTTAGTTATTTATTTTGATTTTATGAATATAGCGTACTTATTTCTTTTGATTCTCGTATCAGAATGAAAGGTTTACTATTTGAATGCTTTAATGCTTTTTTTTGTTTACCCTTTGCAGTTGAAGCAGCTGGAGGAAAGGCCTTGCCATGTATTGTCGATGTGAGAGATGAACAGCAAATCAGTAATGCAGTGGAGAAAGCAGTTGAGAAATTTGGAGGTAGTACCATAATTCTGAAATAATTATTGATTGGTGTAACTATAATTTTAATTTAATTTTTTAAAAAATTTTCTGAGTCTTTGGTATATAAGCAGAAACGAATATTTGGTCATATAGAAATGTAGCTTAAAACCATCTTTTAAGCTACATTTTGATGTAGCTACATTAAGATGACTTTTTTTAATTTATAAAAATTATTTTGAAAAATATAACAAATCTACCATTCAATATAAAGTTAGGACCTTGACGGTAACAGACATGTAACCAAAACTAGTTCCCAGATCACATTCTCTTGCCTCTCCTCAATTAATGTAACTGTATGTTACTTATGGGGGGACTGGATAGAACATGCAGAAATAATTGTTATTCTAGATTCATTTCTTTTTTTTTTTTTTTATGTATGAGTTAACCAAAACAGATTTGATCTGTTTTGATGATTTGCCTGGAATTGAAATTCTGGGTCTTTTCTCTTTTCCTAGTTCCCAAGACCAGGAAGGAGCTCTTTCATTTCAGTAAGGGCCTTAAAGGGGAAGAAAACTAACGTGCTTGGAAGGAGGGAGGGCTTGGAAAGATGCTAGAGAGGAGTAGAAACTTTAAGGAAGTTCGGCTAAGGTTCTTGGAGATAAGAAGGAAAGACAGGAGATAAGAGAGCAGATAAGAATGGAAGCTACAAACCACTAAGGACTAAGCTTCCTGGTAGTTTCACATGGTGCTCTGGTGATTGGCTCTCTCCATTGTGCCAGTGAACATCATTTGTGTTTTGACACAGCTAGTAAGTCTTTCATTGGTATATTGATCAGTTTAATACTTCTAAAGGAAGTATTTGTGAACCAACTTAGGGCTCAGCTGTACAGACTAAATGTGTTTATTTCCTTTTGTTATAAAGTTTAAATTACATTAATAGGAAGTTGATTATTTGAAAACAGGAATTGATATTTTGGTGAATAATGCCAGTGCTATTAGCTTGACCAACACATTGGAAACACCTACGAAGAGGGTGGATTTGATGATGAATGTCAACACCAGAGGCACCTACCTTACGTAAGTTAAAGAGTTGTGGGGGAGAACTTTGCAATTTTTTCTCAGAGGACTAGTTGTAAACAGATTTGAACCAGAATTGCAATACAGTTTAAAATCTAGTCAATCCTTATACATGTTTGAAAGTGCTCCAAGTCACCAGATAGTATTTTAAATAGTTTTATTCAGAGTTCTTTTTCTCTGTGAATCTAATAAATACTAAAGAATAGCTCATGCATTTTCAAACATTTGCTTGAAGAAATACATATATGTTTACCAAGTCTTTTGATTATCAAAGCTAGCAAGTCCTTCCTTCTTTTGAAAAATATTTGGGTTTTAGTTATATAAATAACAGGAAGCTCATTATGAGTCACATTTTAATGTAACTGACAAAAGGCTAATACTATCTTGAGTAATATTGGGAAATAGAGAATATAGAATGAAAGCAAATGTAGTCCTAATCTGTTCTGGATTGGTTAGGCAGCCTACTCTTTTGTTTATTTGTCCGTTTATCTGTTTATTTCCACTCAGATTCTTCCATTTTTCAAGTGGACATGAGGATAGATCAGCATAGACCTTGTCTTCCTTATATGGATCTGCCTTATATGTATTCATAGAATAGGTGGTTGGGATCTTGGGCTTTGGCATCAGACTCCTTTGGGTAGGATTCAAATCTTGTACCCCTCTCATGACTTGCTAACTCATGACCTTGCACAAGGAACTGAACCTCTTTATAGATTCTGTTTCCTCATTTGTGAAATGGGAATGATGGAGTCATAGGATTGAGCATGAGGGTTAAATGTAAAATTTGTCATTAGTCCTGACCTTTGCCCTAGACATGTTTTATTGGCTCTGCAAAACTTGTTCCTGAAGTGTTAAAATTTTTGTTTTTATAGCTAGATACATTCAAAATTTTATTAGTTGCCTACATTAAAAAAAAAATGAGGAAATTTACACAAAATCCTTATTTCTGGCTTTTCTTGAAACATTGGAAAATCTGGCCACATAGAGACAGCGTTCCCACATGGCAACAGCTGCTACAGTTGAGTAGCAGAGAGAGTATCAACTCCCTCGTTGGATGGGCCGTGAGCTCCATTGTCTTCAGATGCTGAGGACAGGCTAAAAAGTTGCCATTTGTTATTGTGCCCGCACTATTGTTTTTCTTATATTAAGGAAGAAACTAAAATATTTCTCATACCCATTCTTCCATCTGAAGTGGGAAAATGAGACATATGCCAAGAGGGCCATATGTTCAAATAAAATGAGCGAGAATTAACTTCTTTGCAGTTGGAGAATATTTCTATAAATTCAATATGTAGGATATATCTCTATTGAATCAAAACCATAGTGAATACAACCATAGCAAGAACTACGAAAAACATATAGAAAAGATTATGTTGAAAAACTTAATGGACTAGAAAAAGGACTAACATTTCGATAAGATTTGTGTTTATTTTCAAATAAAATAAGCAATGCTGCTATATGATGCAGTTAAGTGTTACATGAAGAAATTATCTGGGCATCATAATCTTTTACAGCTGGTAACTTTGTGAAAGAATTTTGATTGCATTTAAACACTCATTTAAACAAGTATTTAAAAATATAAAAGTAACCAGGAATATTATTGCTCAATATATTAAATTAAGGCTTAGAACGACACGCTGTGTGAAAAAGTTAAATCATCTGTGGCAATTTCTATTGTAGACGATGAAACCACAGATGGAAATACTTTACCCACCTAGTTATATTTATTTAGTATCAGGAGAATTTTTATATTATTAAACATTTTTTTAGAGTGGATATCCATGACATGAACATTAGGAAATGACTTGTTAAGTACTGAGAAATATCTTAGGATATTTCATGTAGATTTACAAAATTAGTAATTTTAACGATAGGCAGTGCTACTCTGATGGTCAGTGTTAACTTTATACTTATTAAAAACTAAACTAATGTAGAAGTGTTTCACAGAGGCACAGAAAATAAGTTTGTTCATTATATTGTTCAGTAGATACCAAAAGCATATTGCTAAAAAGTTAAAAACAGACTGTGTTATGAATTATAAAACTAAAAACAACACCATGGTTTAAAACAGACATTTCAGTGATTTACTCTTACTAAATACAAATCTGATCATCTGTTATATGACAAGATTGTGTGGCCGTAGTGTATAGTTGAAGAGATTTTTTAAATTAGTTTTATGTATATAATACATCGGTTAGACATTTAAATAGTTTATGAAAAGAGGTTTATTTTTGTTTGTTTTTTGTTTGTTTTTTTAGGTGAGGCAACCCTTTGTTGACCTCACAGATTGCAAGGACCTTGTCAGTTTACAATCCCTTATTTTTTACTCCTACATCACCTGGTCTTCCTAAGTAGTATCCCATCCAAGTACTAACCAGGCCCGACCCTGCTTAGCTTTCAAGATCAGACGGGATCAGGCTTGTTCAGGGTGACATGGCCATACACGAGTTTTTGTTTTTTAATTTGAAAGAAATCAGCTCTTTTGCCACCCAAGAGAAATTTTCCAGCTCAGTTCCCAAAGACTGGATCAGACCGGGCTTTTTTAGTTGACATTACGACACAACTGTATGATTCTCATTGCTCATTCATTGTAAAATTATGTCTTTAAAAAACCCATTTGGCAAGAACAATCTGGCCCCTTTCCTATACTGAAGTCATTTTCCAAAAATGAAACGATGGCCTAAACTACATTCCTTCAATTGTGGATTTGAAGGTTCCATTTAAAACAAAACAAAAACGCTGATTCCAAACCATAAGAAAAAGAACTAACTTTGTTCAATTACCTTTCTCAATAAGTATTATTTGTGTAGTTGAAGAACTACAAATGGAATATATAAGCTGTAGGGCAGTAAAAACTTTTAAAGCAAAGATTCTATTCACTGTCGAAAGTTCCTACATTTATGAACAGCTGTTTTAAAAATAAACTAAATATTGCTCTCGGTTAAATTGTAATGCCAAATGACTTGACATTGACTTTGGACCAAAGAAAAGGTGTCAGATTTTTGGCCTATAAAAGGTCTAAGTTACAAAAGAGAAATTCACAATGCAACATTTCCATTTTAATTTTTGTTTTTTACTTAGTGACACTTATTATTCATGGAAGGTAAGTATAGATTGTTTTTTCAAGGAAGCCTGAAAAGCATTCTCAGGGAGAGAGAGGGGGCAAGGCCCAAAGAACTAACCTATTTAGAGGTTTCATTTTGAGGATCTGGAGCTGTTTCCTAATCCCTGGTGCCCAGTGGCTGTGGCCTATTACTTGTGTTTTAGTGGTTTAGGGAAACAGGGTTAGAAGGCAGAGGTGAGGTGGAAAGCAGACCCTTAAATTTTATTTTTGTTTTAATTAAATATGTAATCTCTAGTATTATATACGTTTGTATCATGTTAAATGTATATAGAAATTCAGTAACAAAGTTTGATTGTATTTCTGAACAGTTGATTTTTCCTGTACCCAGCTCACTTTATTTACTGGCTCAAATTCCCTATGGGCCTTTGAGCTTGCAACTCTGATTAAGTGAATTAATTCATGTAAAAGTAATAAGTGCAATGGCTAGCATACAGTAAGTTTTTAATAAACTTAACTATTTTATTAACTGAAAGTGTTAGCATCTAAGCGTGGTGCTAAGAGTTTTCAGTATAATATATAAGGTAGGGCATGTTGCTGTAGAAAAATGCACCTGATTTAGGGTTGGTAATGGAGGCCAGGCCAGCAAAGTACAGGTGGAAAGGTTTTGTCTCATAGATCAAATGAGAAGTTCATGTTTCTAATGTGAATGAAATAAGTTTTTTCCTTTGAATGTGAAATATGGTCTTATAGCCCGAAATAGATTTGGGTTGTTTCCTGTTGAAGCTTTAAGATGTAGCTTCACTGTTTTAATGGCTATCAGCAGTAATATTGTTTGCCCCTCCCCACCTCACCTCCATAAAAGTGAAGCACCTTTGGAAAAGAATAACATGTACAGAAATCCTTTACCAATATTGACTGTATTTGGTTTATAAACTTGAAAAGACATTGCAGATGGTTACAAGAATGTTGTACATTTGGTAATGTTGTACATTTGAAAGGATGGATAAGTTCAAAGCCCTAGAAGTTATTGAATGTGAAATAAAACTATAAAATTATTAAGCTGAGCTTTAATAATGTTGTAGCCTAATAATTAAAAATTTTAAATATTGGACCTGAGTGTTTTTGTACAATAAATTACCTACTTTTATGAACAGTACTTAAAAAAATAAAACTAAATATTGCTCTCAAAGGCATATTACATTACGTATTGGTGCAAATTAAATTTGGGATTATGTCACTGACCCTTGCGGGCCATAGACCCCAAATCATGGTGGTTCTGCCCAGTGTTGCTCACATCAATAGGATGAGACAGTATTCTGCAAAGCACGTCAGAAACTTCATGCCTTAGTCAAGGAATGGAGAAGGATAATCAAATGCCTGATGATTCCTTCTCCCCAGTTCTGGGGAATTAGTAAAGTATTAAAGGGTCTGATAGGGAAGTAGGTGAGTTCAGGGGTAGGGGATTCCCAAAGAAGGGTAGAGAGTTCTTGGATTTCCAAGGGAGCATGCACAGTTCCTAAACATGCTTGGGACATACCTAGCCATGCATTACGTGTCTCATTTTATGTTAAATCTCCATCATTTGGGTGTGATTTTTTAGTATGCTCATAGAGAAAAGTTATTCAAAGTGTCGCTTAGGAAGGGGTCTCAAGTGCCATCTTGGATTTTTCAGGTGCTAATTGGTTTCTTGGTGGTGGTAGGCTTAGCAGGCCCTGGATTTTCTGCCTTGACAAGTTCAGCCAGCTTTTGTCAGGTGATATGTTAGGGAGAGAATACAAGAAATCAGAAGTTTGAAGATTAACTAATGATGTAGTGGCACAACCCCATGACAAATGTATTGGAAGTTATGTTATTAAATTACAATCCCAGCATAGTAGGAATACCATACCTACTAAGGTGAAACGAATCAGCATCTATAGTACTAATAATAGCAGTTGTTTATTGCATGTTTAATATATGCACTGTTTTAAGGATCTCATATATATCATCTCATTTAATCCCTTGGTTAATCCTAGATAGTAGCAGGTATTACCAGCATTTACAAATAGGAAAACTGAGAATTAGAATGCTATATATTTTTACCAAGAGAACACAATGAAGGAACAGAAGGAGAATTTGAACCCAGGTCTGACTTGAATACCCATGTTCTTTACCGTAGTGCTGGCTTTGCTGGCTTTGCTGGCTTTGCTAGCTGACAAGTATATTAATTGTCACTGAAAAGTGTGTGTGTGTGTGTGTGTGTGTGTGTGTGTGTGTGTGTGTGTGGGGAGGAAAAATTTGGAAGGATGTAGTTGAGAATAATCTCAGTTGGATTTAAGGCTAATGTGCCAAGGATTTGCTTATTGTCATCAAGCAGGTCATGTCAGGCCACTAAGCAAAGCTTCAAGGGTGAAAATAAGTTGGTTTTCCTATGTTCATTCTAGAAAAATAAAAACAAAAAATTACCCTACAGGTTATTGAACAAGTTCAGCTGCTTTGTAGAAGTAGCTTAAAATATAACAAAAAGTGGGGATGTTGTTAGAAAGCTATTGACTTGTGTTTTCTTTTGCTTTCAGATCTAAAGCATGCATTCCTTATTTGAAAAAGAGTAAAGTTGCTCATATCCTCAATCTCAGTCCACCACTGAACCTAAATCCACTGTGGTTCAAACAGCACTGTGGTAGGTGGTAGGGAGTACTTTGTTTGGTTAACTTGTTTGTATTAAATCATTGTATCTATGATTTAATCACAATTTATATCCATTCAACATTAAGCTTTCTATGCAGAATCAATAGCATTTTGGAAAGTATCTTAATCTTTAATCTAATTTTAAAAATTGAAGTATAATTTACATTCAATAAAATGCAGATCTTAATGGTTTGGTTTGGTGAGTTTTGACAAATGGATACACTGTATAACTAACATCCAAATCAGAAAACGGATTTCCATCAACCCAGAAAGCTCCTTTAAGTCTCAGTGAGTATGTTTTATTGTGTGTACCATATTCTTCAATAAAGTTGGTTAAAAAGTATCTTTGAAAAAAGAAAAAAACTATCCTCGAAATACTTGACTTTTTACAGTCAACTAATAACTTAAGGGGAGTATACTAAATAACAAAGTTTATTTATAGGTACCACCTTTAAAAAATAGTATCAGAAACTTAGCCCTTATTTTTACATAATTCACTTAAATTTGAAAAGGCAGGTGAAATAGGAACCTACAGAACAAAGTTTAAAAGTTCTGTTTTAATTGACTAGGTTAAAAAGCATTTTAACATTTTGTTGATGCTTTACTAGTGCAGTTTCCCTTTAAATGATCCCTTTCATTCTTCAAAAGAAAAACCGATTAAGAAATAATAATGTAAGTTATCTCTATAATATTAAGAAAAATGAAAGTGTGTTACTGTCTCTTAATCAAATGTTAAGATGACAGATTGGCAGTTATAAAAACAGTCATGGGGATGTAAAGTACAGCATAGGGAATATAGTCAATAATATTATAACAATTCTGCATGGTGCCAGATGGGCATTTGACTTACTGGGGCGATCATTTCGCAAGTTATGTCAAATCACTGTGTTGTATACCTGAAACTAATATTGAAAAAAAAACCCCAAATATTAGGATAGCAATATATAAAACTAGTTTATCCATGATATATGTGAAACTAGTTCAGTTACTTCATGAAAACTTTTAAAAACAGTACAGTTTAAAAATTATATTTTGTATATAGTATATTATTAAAGAATTATGAAAAAATGTATCAAGGAGGAAATAATAGGAAGAAATTGGTTTTTTATATTCACAAATTAATTTGTTTCTTAAATTATTATTCTTTGTGGTTTCTTTCAGCTTATACCATTGCTAAGTATGGTATGTCTATGTGTGTGCTTGGAATGGCAGAAGAATTTAAAGGTGAAATTGCCGTCAATGCATTATGGCCTAAAACAGGTATGTGCCTTTTAAAAAATCCATATTTTGGATCCTCATTGATTGTCCTTGACAGTCTTGAGATACATCTTGGATGAGGAGGGTAGGGTAGGAGTGAGTAAACTATCAAAGGTACCTCTTTCTGTTGGGAAACAAGTTAAACTTTCTGCAGTACATATAAGGCCCTTTTCAGTCATCTTTGAGCTTTGACTTGGATGTAAGACTTACTCTTCCACTGATTGCTATACTAGAAACACTGAACACTGGAACATTTGAAGAGTTTCATTAAAGCCAACAGGAAGCCAACTGTGCTTCCCTAACCTTTTCTCCATTCTTTTCTCTGGTACCTTAGTAAATTCTGCAGATTCTCATACTCTTGTTTTCTCCTTATACATCCCAGCAAATGCTTCTTTACTGTCTTGTATCTTTACTAGTTTTGTCTTTTTCTACTATAAAAAGCTGACCTATCTGTACTTTCACATGAATTCTGAGTTCTCAGCATGCCTAGACCCCCGTTAGGTGACAGAAGAACCTGCATATTGCTGGACTTTGTATGTAGCTTTAGAGTTACTGTATGACAGAAGCTGAGGGCTTGGGAATATGCTGTATTAAAATGAGGAAGACCCAACAAAAATGATACAAAGGGAAAGCTCGTCCTCCATGTAGGTTCTTATTCTCCACTTATATGTCAAATAGCTTAACGGAGGAGAAAGAAGAGACAATCTTTTCATTATATGTTTTTCCACATATTTAATAGATAATCTGTGAAAACCTTAACTTTGTTCATCTTAAATCTAAATGGCACTCCTATCCCAGAAAAGTGTATTTAATGATAAGGAGAATACACAATGAGAACTACTTTTTCATTTCACTTTTTAAAAATTTAACAACCTTTATTACACTAGCATTAGAACTTAAACATGCAGGTTAGTGTAGCTCCTTACCAAGGAAATGCTGTAGGGATCAATATTCCTTTCTGCTTCTGGGACAGTACCCTGCACTTGGGGGTCACTCAGGAATTTATTGAATAAATAACTTTAGATTTTTTTTGAAAGTATCTTCATGTTCTTACATTCCTTGAAACATACACATGACAATTGGAATATTTTCCACTTCTTTGAGGGGAGAGAGGGTTTCTGAGAAGGTGGCTGTTGGGAGTCATGCTCCTGCTGTCCTCCCTTTCCAACCACCAGCAAACTCTCCTGAGTGGAGCAGATGGTGGGGTGGCAGTTAGGCAGGACTTGGAAGAAATGAGCAAGGCGTCGATTCTCTGAGAGAACGAAGACGCTTGTGAAGGACTCTGTTCCTCTCTGGGTCGGAGGATGGAATGGGGCAGAGTAGAGAGTACTGGAGAGAGAATAAATACTCAGAAGTTCCTAGAGAGCTTGAATAGTACATGGTGCTTTGGGTCTCATGAAGGAGTTCTATATAAGGCAGTGTTGCGTATAGCAAGGAACATGTGTTTTCTACCACTTATGTCAATAGGACATTTGGCAAATGCCTTATGCTCTCTGGACCTTGTTCTCATCAACTGAGAAATAAAGAGATTAGCTATCTTGCTTGTTACTTACATAATCCCATTATTCGATTTATAGTTATGAATGTATATGTTTGTTTTCTCAATAGCTATACACACTGCTGCTGTTGAAATGCTGGGAGGATCTGATGTCGAAAACCTTTGTAGAAAAGTTGATATCATAGCAGATGCTGCGTATTCCATTTTCAAAAAGCCAAAAAGTTTTACTGGCAACTTTATTGTTGATGAAAATATCTTAAAAGAAGAAGGAATAAAAAATTTTGATGTCTATGCAGTTAAACCAGGTAATGCATATAGTTTTTTAAAGTAATGATTTGTTTTTCCACGTTTTCTACAATAAACACACATCTGTTTTGTGTATGCTTGTGTGATTATAAAATTAATATGTTCTTTTGAGAGCTATCCTCCCAATGAAGGGAAAAACCCATACCGACACACCTTAAAAGAGAAAGGAGAAATAGAAGCGAGTTGAGGGCTTTCTAAGTGACATACAAATACAGAAGGTCACATTATCTGTTAACTATTTCCAAATCGTGAAACCAAAAATGAAAATTAGTTTTAAAAGTTTGTCTTAAAGGCACTGAGTAAAGATTTTATTCAAGAATATGGTAACAGCAGTGTATTTTTCACAAAAACTTTAAGATTATGGACTCTTTCCATATTTGTCTCTTAGGTACAGCCTCTTAGAGGGTCTTAATGATAGATGGTGAAGGTGAGTGAGCAGGGTCTCTCCCGTGTACAGAGTATATGATTTGAGAAGTTCTCAGAAGTCCCCCTTGTTCAAAATTATTCTTCCTTTCTGAAATCACAGATGATGATGGTGATAATGCATTTTACATGTATAACATATAGTATATACTAAATGATAGTATAGCTGTAAATGAAGTTACATTTATTTGTGCTAACATTTTAAATATTATTAAACATATTGAACTTCTGGGTGACAGAAACCACATATTTTATTTGTACCATCCCTGTCTGTCTCTTCAGTTTGAACTAAATTGAATTACATATCTCTTAACAGCTTTACAAAGCACTTTTACATATATTATTTAACGTCAAACAATCCTTTGAAGGAAGAAAACGGTTTAGTGATTAAGAACATGGAGTTTGGGAGAAGACAACCCAGCTTCATACTCCAGTCTAGCTGCTTTCTAACTGTGCTGTCAACCTGCTTTCTCTGAGCTTCAATCTTATTGGTAAAATTAAGGGAATGATAACTTCAACACAGGATGTTTGTAAGAACTAAATGCAACAATATGTATAATGTGTTTGGCACAGTGCCTGGCATATGTTATAATCATAATATTAAGTAGTTAATATTTATAGTAGAAAAACAGGTTCAAAGAGATTAAGCCTTTGCCTAAGAGCAGTCAGCTAATAAGTAGCAGAACCTGAAGGAGATCCAGGTCTTCTGGGTTCTGGTACACTTTAGGTTTTAAAGACACAGTGTCCTTATGCACAAAAATTTTTTAATTTTTTTTTATTATTTATTATTATTTATGCCTACAGCACCTGGTCTTCCTAGGTGGTCTCCCATCCAAGTACTAACCAGGCCCGAACCTGCTTCGCTTCCAAGATCAGACATCGGGCTTGTTCAGGGTGGCATGGCCATAGACCATACAAAATTTAAAATTTTAAATTAGATGTAAATTAAAAATCCTACCAAGTGTTGAAAACGTAATATGACTAGGTACTATGATAAATATTAGGATATAATGAAGACCAATGCATTTCTGCTGTCCAGTTTTTTTAATCTTCTGAGAGGCAGGAGCAGACAGAGATGGCAGTGGTAAATAAATCTTTAATGAGGAACCCGCTTCTCTCAGGGGTCCAGTAAGAAATGACTCTTGAGCACATAGGAGGGATGTCGGACAGAGGGTTGCATGGATAGTAGAGAAGAGGATAAAGGCTCCTGGGAGAGCAGTTATGGGCTTAATTGGTTGGATCTTGAAGATGAAATTTGCCATAGGAGGGTAACTGGGTTATGGGGAAAGTATTTTAGCTTACTGAAGGACAGGTAGTTTGACAGTTCTCATAGGCATCTTTCCATTACACCAGAATGATCATTTAAATAAAAATAGATGGAATGTTTATTAAACAACTGTTAAAATCTTAATATATTGAACTTGTTACAGTAACCTGATTATTTTGCGGTCAATTTTTCAGGCCATTCTTTGTTACCAGATATGTTCTTAGATGAATACCCAGATCCAGTTACCAAGAAAACGGAATCACATGGTAAGATATAGACCATATTTTAAGTAGGAAAATAAAGATACCTACTTATGTATTTCTCCCATAATATTGACTTGGACATTTCTGCATTCTGCTTTTAAACCATATTTTAATTCAAACTAGACAAGTAATGTGAAGTTTTAGTTCTAGCAACGAAAGTTGCCTTTTTCTTCTAACGGTAAGAAGCTGCTAATATAGTTTTTTCATTGGATTAAAAAAAAAGTTGTTTAAAAAATATATCAACCCTTTGTTGAGGTTTTATTTCTTTTCTGTGGCACTGCCTTTAGGTATTTTATGTTGATGTGTTATTTTATTTTGAAGAAAAATGTGTCACACAAAGTACATCTAACACCATTCACAGAATTTGTGATATGTGACTACTTTATAAGAGAAATTAAGTTCAAAGGAAATTTTGGTTTTACTTCGTTTTGTTTTTATAATTCAGAAACAATAGCTCTCTTGAACTGGTCCAGAGTTTACATGTTAGTCTTTGTGTTCTGGCATTATGCCACTAGTTTACTGAACGATGTCAGACGAAATACTCTTTAACAAATACCCATGAGAAGCTTTCTCTCATGTTTTATTAGCAAGGATAGCTGTTATTCTTCTGGGTCCTTAACCTTATTTTTTTCTTATAGACACTGAATCTCCTGAGTGATCATGTATTCTTTAGATGGCTGCTAGATAATTTAGGAACAAATTTCTTCTGTATATTTAGCAAACTTGAATCTTACTGCAGTGCATTTTAGTGCCAAACTTTCTTTCTGGCTGAATCTTATCTTTTATAGCTCTGTCTTTTCTTTGTCCAGATTTTTGGAGATAGTTTTAAAAAATTACTTAAGTAATAAAAAAGGCAACTTTTGTTTTGTAGAAAATTTGAAAAATATAGAAAGGAAAAAGTTACTCATAATCCTACCACCGAGAGGTAGCTCCTTTTAAAATTTAATTTTTTTAATTTTAAAAATTAAATCTTTCATTTG
The DNA here is from genome assembly GCF_902729225.1 of Pteropus medius. Lineage (NCBI taxonomy): Eukaryota > Metazoa > Chordata > Mammalia > Chiroptera > Pteropodidae > Pteropus > Pteropus medius. Next base: position 6,393,102 of record NW_024344374.1, read on the forward strand.
GTTGCCACATGGATATATCAGTATAAAACAAGACTGTCAGTCTTTTTCTCAAGAGGCCTCTTACAGAATGGCAGAAATTAGTTTGGTTTAATTAGTTTATCAAAGTCTAATAGAGTCAAGTCCTCTGATAGAGGCAAGTCTAACATCCTGATTTTTGTCTAGCACTTTAAGATTAGATCTATCTTTTGGAGGAAGATACACATGAACTGAGCTCATTTAAATTCCAAATTTGATTAATAAGAGCCACTTATTGATCATACATATTTTGTTTTTCAACAAATAGTTATTGGGTGCCTACTATGTGCCAAACACTGTGTTAAGTACTTTGCATGCATTGTCTCATTTAATTATTTATGCTCCTGCAGGACAGGTATTCTCCTCATTTTACATCTGAGCTCCCATGGCTGCAGATGGCAGAGCCAGGACTTAATTTCATATATCTCCGATTCCAAAGCTCATACTATTAAACCAGTAAACTTAAATTGCTTTCCTAACTCCCAAATACAAGTCCTTTAAATTAGCATATTCCCCTCCCCCAGTAATCTAATTTATTAATTTATAATGAGAAGTTGCCATCTCTTGGATAAATGTGTAGTTGCTATGATCAGCCTATTCTCTCCCTTTGGGCATAGCTATATAGGGAACAGAATCATAATCAGCATATTGTTTCATGACCATGGAATCAGAACAAGAGAGGTGAGATAAGTAAAATGTAAGATAAATGTTTATAGGCATCAGGCTTTGATAGGAATGATTTTTGCCTATAGGATCAGAATGTCAAGTGCATTGACTGTGAACCATATATCCATCTCCTTATAAGGGATGCCCATATCCTTTTGAGGTCAGAGTACTCAGAGTCTTTTGGCTAAACGTCTCTTCACCATACAGTGCTAGAGAGAGCATTTACTTCTGTAGCTCTCTTTTCCCTATTCTTCCTGGTTCAGTCCACTGTAATTCTACTCGACATTTTTTCTAGATATATTAATATATTCATATAGTCCAGTATATCTGGCCTGGATCTAACTTATATCTTTCAGGTGACTTTTTTACATTCATATCCAAATCCATGTATGTTGAATTTAGTTTGTGTCTCAGAGCTTAGTGTGTATCCCTCATTTCCAAAGGGGGTGAGGCTCACCTTTCTGTTGCACCCACTATTTAATAATCCTGTTACATTTAATTTTACCTTTTCTGGTATTTGTGTTATGTATATTTGTCTTATATAATATATTTGTAATTCTGTAATAGTATATTGTAAACTATGTACATAATTTTAAATTAATGCTTATTTCTCATATTAAAAGCAATACTGTCATTTCTTCATTGATTTTTTTTTTCCATTCATTGACAACTCCCCCAACCCCCAACTGCAACACAGAGGGCCCAGTTTTTTTTCTTTTATTACCTCCAGTTTATTTATTTATTTATTTTTCTTTAGGTATAGTTTTAGTGTTCTGGATTTTCCTCAGAAACACTTATTTTTTTATTTTATTTTTTTTACGACTACAGCACCCAGTCTTCCTAGGTGGTCTCCCATCCAAGTACTAACCAGGTCTGATTCTGCTTAGCTTCCAGGATCAGACGGGATCGGGCTTGTTCAAGGTGGCATGGCCATAGACAGAAACACTTATTCTTAACTTGGCTACTTTTCTTCTTTTTCCCATAGTTATCACTATCTCTAATTATTTTCATCTTTCGTCCTGTTCTTCAGCTTTCTGGGATTCCTTTTCAGGTTTATACTTTATATTACTGATAAGATTTTCAACACTTTTATCTCTGTTCCATATTGCCTCTGTTTAATTTTGCTCTTGTATTTTTTGTTTCTCATGTATCCCATTTCATTTTCATTTTTTTCTATTGTCTTTTCATCTCAGCCAGTTGTATATGACTTTCTGCCCTTGTTTCATATAGTTTTCATGTGGAGGAATTCTTGTGGATTGCATAGTAAATTAATTTAAGAGATAGACGTTTGCTCTTCAGAATAACCTTCTATTATCCATGTGGTACATTGTTTTTTTCATAGGCATCAGGTTATTTTTTTTCCCTGTTAATTTATCCTCATAGTAGGAGATATCTCTAGAACTAGTGTAGTTGCATGACAAGGATGTGTAGGCTGCTTTTGGTTGCACTCCCTGTCCATCTGGTGGAAATCCTTTCTCAAAGCTGTAGTTTCTATAGTGGTATCTGTTGGGCATGTAGCTAGTGCCAGTGTGAAAGGCTGACACGGCACCTTCTTTTACCTCCTATGCTTAAAAACTACTCTCTTCAGCATACCCTCCTGCCAAGGTTCTTCCCCTCCGCATCTTTATCAGTCATGCTTTTGGGTGGCGTGTACTTCCCAGGATGAACCACCACTGGGACCTCCCCTACTGTCTGCTCCTCTGGTATTTGGGAGCTCTGAGCTTTGAAATGGGATTTGAAAGATGGGGGCTTTCTTGAAAAATTGCATTGTAGAACAAGGGGACAGATTCGAGTCTTAAGCCCAGAGTCTGATTTCAGTGGTTTAAAATGTAAGAACCTTTCTTCTTCGTATACATGAGTAGAGTCTTAGGCTGACTCTATCTACCTTAAAGTTTTACTGATCATTTCTTCCTAGATTCTGACAGTAGATTGTGTTTCAGTCTAGGTGATGTTTAGTGTTTACTTATTTGTTTTTGCATTTTAATATTTATTTAGTGTGAAGTTAGGAGAGGCTGTATCAGGGGCTACTAGCCATGTGTCATTGTTTTTTTGTTATTGAAATACTCTCTTTCCCAGTAAAGCTTAGATAGTTGTAGTCTACTGAGTGCAATCTTGAGTTCTACTCCACCGATTACACAGTTGATATTCTGGTCTTCATTTTTCTGACTCTGGTGTGTTCTTTTCTCATTTGGTTTTAGAATTCAGAGGGGATGACAAAAGAATGATTGATTACTACCCCTAAAACTTCAGTAGTTTGTTTAGGTCCATTTATTATAAACACTGTATAGTTTAGTAGTTTTTTTTTTTAACCTAATCTGAGAGTCAGCATTTTACTTGGGGAGTATCAGCCATTTACATTTATAATCTTAATTGATGTGTTTGGCTGTTACTCCATCGGTTTGATGTATGCTTTGAGATGCCAGTCAGTGTATGTAAGGTCATTTTGGTCAAACAGGTCTAATTGATAGCAAATCTATTCTAACTAATTAATTTGGTGTATGGTCTTATAGTGCCTAGGCTTTAAAGCGATTTATATCAATATTTTACAGGTGCTGTTCCAGAATTGAAAGGAGAAAAGCCGCAGTCACCAGCAGAACAACGTTCTGGAGCCGTGGAAGAAACATTTAGAATTGTTAAGGACTCTCTCACTGATGACATTGTTAAAGCCACCCAAGCAGTCTTTCAGTTTGAACTCTCCGGTAAGTCTGGTCATCTGAAGCCTTTATGAAACAAAGTAAGATGTTTCAAACTCTTGGAAGAAAATCAGCCTCCAGTAGTAATCACCTGGCTAGTTGGCTATATCAGAACACTTACCCAGAAATTAGACATTTAAGTACAACAGGTAACTACGGATGTGTATTTTTAAGTTAAAATCAGTGCGTGTGACACATGTAATACAAAATTTCATTACAGTTACTTCCAGTGTTAAATAACTCCTTGGCATATGTAATTGAGGAAAAAAATCCTATTTAGAGGGGCATATGGATTATGACAGGTAGTGTAATATAATAATTTATCATCCACCATGGGCACCTTGTCATTTTTATATTTGAGATTATTCAAGTCAGTCTGAACATAGTTAGCTTTTTAAAACTTCTCAATATTTTTCTTCTCAATATAGTATTAACACATGTTAATGACAGTTTTAAGAACTAGTTACCTCAGTCCCATTGTACACAAACTCTGACATTATCAGCCTTTTATCCTTTGTCTCCTCTATTTTTTCTTAATCCATCTGCGCCATCCTGTTTTTACTTCCTTTTCTATTCATAGAATCCATCCTCCATTGCTTCAGTCACTTCCTTGACTGTGATTGAACTTCTGGACCTTTCATGCTTATGTCACCACCTGTCAAAACCCTAGTCCTGGATGAATCAACTATCTGGCTGCCCCACAGTTGCATCCAGATTTTTAAATCTTTCTGGAAAAACGAAAAAAAAAAAAAATAATAACACCACCCAGTGGATCTGTGCCAGTAGAAATTTATCTCTTCCCCTCTTCAATTGGGGTCTAAGCAGCACCTCAGAATTCTGTGTTTCTGTGGTCAGCCTACTGCCTCATTTTCCACAGTGACTATTTTAAATCTCAGTGTTCCTCTTACCTTCTGTCTCTCCCTTCACCACTTCCCTGCCAGTCTCAGCAAATAAGCCCATGTCTTTCACAGAGATAATAGAAGCCTACAGATAAATTTCAGTTTCCTTTCATCCATATTAAATTAACTATAGGCATTGTCCTTTCTTCCTTCCCTCCCAGTAGAACAGAGCTCAACTCTAGATGAGTGCATCTTAGGCTTTAATGTTCATACTGATTGCCTGGGTTCATGCTAAAATGCAGAATCTGATTTAGTAGGTCAGAGGGGGTTTGAATTCTGCATTTGTCACATGATGACAGTACTGCAATGCATGGATCCCACTTTGAGTAGCAAAGTACCGTTTCTCCTGGCCTCCTCAGGGACTTTGTGCAATTAATTATGCCCTCTCCTACCTGTTCATTCTACAGCCTCCTTCCCTATTTTAACATTCTCGGTCTATTCTGTGTTTAAAGCAACAGTAATAATAACCGCCCCTTCCCCCAAATCCCCCTCTTGTCTTTCTTTTCCCTTTCAGAGCAAAACTTATTTTCATCTACAATTCACTCTGCTCTGGTATCATTTTTCTCCATTCCGTTGAATTTGTTTTTACCAAGGTCCTCAGTTGCTTCTGTGTCCCCAGTGGACGTTTGCCATTCCTACCCTGTCACCACTCTGCAGCATTTGATGCTGTTGAGTGCTCTTTCCTTCTAGAAATGCTCCCTTTCCTTGCTTTCTTCTCTCTCTATAATCACGCCTTCTCAGTCTCCAGTGTTAGATGCTTCTCCTCTAGCCTTCTCTATCTTAGCACTATTTATACTCTAAAGACCTTAGTGTACTCCAGCCACTCATATGACTTCAATGACCATGTGAACTCATTACTTATATATCTGTATTTCTAGCCTAGTCAGACTTCATTTGACATTCTCACTTGGCTGTCACAAAGATGCCTCACTTTGAAAATGTCCAAAACAACTCGCCAATACCTGCCTTTGGTGCTACCTGTTAAATCTGCTCTTCTTCAGTAGTCCTCTCTCAGTAAAAATCATACCAGTATTTGCCATTTCCCAAGATTAAAACTAGCAAATTATTCTATGTACCCTCCCTACATTTTCCTTTTCATATTCAATCCATTACCTTGTCTTGTCTGCTTTGACATTCCCTCTTATATATGGCTACTTTTCTCCATTCCCACTGCCATGATCCTGATCGACACACATCTTCAAGCTCCTAAATTACCCAACACTGTCCTAACCAGTCTTCTGCATCCTTTTTATCCCTCTCCAGTATATTCTCTGTACTGCCGTTAGGGTGATATATTTAAAACACGAGTCTGTGTCATTCTCCTTCCACAGCATATCCCTTAGGATGAAGTCAGTGAATCCTTTACATGGCTCACTGTACTCTGCATCTGAGCTGCTCTACGAGCTTATCTGATGCCACTGTCCGCTCTCTTTCTACTTTCTGGTCCTACTATACTTTTTTCAGTTCCTCATCTAGCTAATTCTTACTTAACTTTTGAATCCCAGCTTCAACTGGGCTTTCCCTACTCCACATCACCCTCCACTTTCTCTTTTGTAAAAAACCATGTTATTGCAGAGTCTTCAGAGCCTAGCTTAGTACCTGGTACATAATAAGTACTTAATAAATATTTGCTGAATTTGATAGAGGCCTGGGGATTTTAGCCCAGGAAACAGCATTATATATAAGATTATTCTAATTTGTAGCAGTTATTAAGTTTAAGAAGAACAGGGCTTCTTTGGCATTTATATCTTTATCTTCTGTGCAGGCGAAGATGGTGGAACTTGGTTTCTTGATCTTAAAAACAAGAGTGGGAATGTCGGATATGGAGAGCCATCTGATCACGCAGATGTGGTGATGAGTATGTCTACTGACGATTTTGTAAAAATGTTTTCAGGTAAGTTTACAACTTTATTAATTTACTGATCAAGGAAAATTTAGTTACAACTTTTGACTTCATTCCTTTCCAAATAATTAAGACTCGTAAGTATTTGTAGCAGTAGTATCTTAGCAGCCGTTGAAGAGAACATAGTCTTGGGAAGGTGGTTCTTACTGTTACCTTTCCTGCCCTTTCCACTTCAACCGGCAAATGGAAGTAGATATCAGAATTTCCTTTCTGCCTGACCAAGAAGCTAATAAGATAATGTTGGAAACACAGAGACAATTCAGAAGGACTCCAAAGTGGGCTTCATTTCTGCTAGTTGGACTAAGATATCATTTCCAGTAACACGTGAATAAACAGAGGTTCTGAACTCAGCTGGAGCTCATTTATTGAGAGCAAAGTCATCCTTCAATCTTGCCAACTGTTGTGAGATGAAATAGCAGCCCTTTCTCATGGCCCAGTTAGAGATCTAGGGGATCCCTAACCAAGAGAACCTTTTGCATGATTTTCTGTTCTGTGCATATACCTCTAACTGTGCCAGAAGAATTTTAAAGGTAATTTTTTTCTATATTCTACTCTTAGAACACTACTCCAAACAGTAATTAACACATGTATTTATTAGAAGCAGCACTTTAAAGCATTCTAAAGATTCTCCCATTTAATGAATTATAAATATTACTCATTCTTTGTTCTGTTTTAATCTTCAAAAATTGAAGATCACAGTGTATTCTGTGCCCTGTAAGTCTTGCTTTCCAATTCTTATCCAGGATGCTAATAGCTTACATATTATCTGAGCTAGTCTGTGTATGGTATTACTGATTGAGGTCTCTTCAACTTTTCCTTTTTTTTTTAAATAGTTGTGTTAAATATTCATGGTGCAAAAATTAGAAAATACACTTAAGAAAAAATTAAATAAAATTATTCTTTGTCACATTACTGAAAGATGACCATCAGTTGATTTTGGTTTATAGTCATTTATGTATATATGTGAATGCATGTTAATATATATCCATACTTATGAAAATAGTATTGTAGCATTACTATTTGGTAATCTTTTTACTTAATACATTATAACATCTCTTATTTATTTTTAATTTACAGTTGTCATGCAATATTATATTACTTTCAGGTGTATAGCATGGTGATTAGATATTTATATAACTTACAGAGTGATCACTTGATAAATATAGTACCCATTTGACACCGTACATATTTATTACAATAATATTGGCTATATTCTTTATGTTATATATCCCCATGACTATTTTATAAGTACCAATTTGTACTTCTTAATCCCTTCCCCTTTTCACCCACCCTCCAACCCCTCTTCCATCTGGCAACCATCAAAATGTTCTCCGTATCTATGAGTTGGTTTGTTTTGTTTTTCAGATTTCACATGTAACTGAAATCATATGGCATTTATCTTTCTCTGACTTACTCCACTCAGCACAGTACCTTCTAGGTCTATCCATGTTGTTGCAGACGACAAAATTTCATTCTTTTTTATGGCTGAGTAATATTCCATTGTATAAATATACCACCTCTTCTTTATCCATCTGTTGATGGACACCAGGTTGCTTCCGTTTCTTGGCTGTTGTAAATAATGCTGCAGTGAACATATGAATTCACATGTCTCTTCCAAGTAGTGTTTTAGGTTTTTTTGGATAAATACCCAGAAGTGGGTTTACTGGGTCCTTCTTTGTCTCTTGTATAACATCTTCAATATTAATGAAGTTAACTCTTTAACCATTTTCAACCATTCTCTTTAGTGTTTGTTTAGTATTTCAACTGTTTCTCCATAAAGCTTAAACACAGTGGTTTAGACATAACAGATGCTCAATTAATGTTTGGTAAATTTGAATCTATAAACATGCAATGTTTTAAACGTAGACCATTTAAAATAAAAATTTATCAGTTTCTCCATTGATATGACAATAATTATAGTGAATATCTATTTTATGATTACTGTGAGTTAAGTAGTACTCAAAACAATGTCTTTAGATAAAATGTTTTCTCCATTTTATAAAAATAGAGACTGAGGCATTAATGAATTAAATAGTAAACCCAAGGTCACATTGTGAGTAAATATTGGAGCCAGGATTTGAATCTAAGCTAATGTCCAAGCTTGGGCTCTTTTAATCATTATACTATCTTGTCCTCCAGAAGTGAAAGAACCAAGTTATTTCTTTTATTTACATTTTATTTATGTATTACATAAACTTGTAATAATGGGCTTTCCCTTTATATCTTTATGTGAATGTGCTTTCTGTTTCCTGAATTCAGTGGGAGAGGTTAGTCAGTTAAATGAGTAATTTTTTAAAAAGCATTTTTGTAAGGTTTATTTTATAGCAACAGTTTAGATTGGGAGTGAGTTCGCTTCTACTTCTTATGTCATTTTGTTCTTTGTCTATTTTCTTTTGAATGTGCACAGTTTAGACCTTATAATCCTAAGCATTCTCTTTTAAGAAACCATAGCCATTTCTATGATCTAATATAAATAGTAGATACATTATAAATATAAAAACTTAAAGCACCTAGAGATCAAGTAATCAAAATCTCTCCTTTTCACCAGTAGAGGCCACTGTATGGTAAAGCATTATGATAGAAAGAAAATGTACTTGATTTTCTGATTAATATATTGGGAGGAGGAATCATATATAGGATATTGTGCCTACTAGCTGTTTTTAAAAGTTATTTTTTAAATAGTACTATTGAGGTATAATTTACATGCCATAAAATCCATCCACTATGAGGGTACATGGTTTTTAGTTAATTTGTAGCCATATAACCAACCATCAGTTGCAATTCAGTTTGAGAACATTTCCATCGCCCCCAAAATTCTCTTTGCAATCAGCCTCCATTTTTACCTCCTAACCAGAAAAACGCTAATTTGTTTTTTATTTCTACAGATTTGCTGTTTCTGGACATTTCATATAAATGAAATCAAACAGTATATATAGTCTTTTATGTCTAGCTTCTTTCACCTAGCATAAGGTTTTTAAGGTTCATCCATCCATGTTGTAGCATGTATCAATAGCTCAGTTCCTTTTATTGCAGAACAGTATTCCATTATATGGATATACCACATATTTCTCTCTTCACCAGCTGGTAGACATTTGAATTGCTTCAAAATTTTGGCTATTATAAATAATGCTGCTATGAATGTTCTCATACATGTATTTGTATGGATATATAGTTTCATTTCCCTTGGGTAGATTCATAAGAGTGGAATTGTGCTGGGTCACATGGTTACGTTGATATATAACTTTTTAAGAAATTACCAACTATTTGCTAAAATAGCTATAAAATTTTATATACTCTTCAGCAATGTATAAAGGTTTCAGTTTCTCCAAATCCTCAACAACACATTAGTTTCTTTTTTTTTTAGAGCTTTATTGAGGTATAATTGGCAAATGAAAACTATACATTTAAGGTATATGACATGATGAATTTGATACACATATACATTGTGAAATTACTACAGTCAATCAAGCTAATACACCCTTCACCTCAGTTACCTTTTTTTTGTATTTGTGGTAAGAACACTTAAGATCTACTCTCAGCAAATTTCAAACATACAATACAGTATTATTACTTAAAGTCACCATGCTGTACATTAGATCCTCAGAACTTGTCTTATGACTGAAAGTTTGTGCTCTTTGCCCAATATCTCTATTTTTCCTACCCCTAACCCCTGGCAACCACCATTCTACTTTCTGCTTCTGTGAGTTCAGATTTATTCTAGATACAAGAGAGATCATACAGTATTTGTCTTTCTGTGTCTGGCTTATTTCATGTAGCATAATGTCTTCCAGGCTTATCCATGCTGTCACAAATGGCAGTGTCTTTGTTGTTATAGCCATTCTAATGGGTGTGTGGTGGTATCTCATTATGGTTTTAATTTGTATTTCCTTAATGATTAATGATGTTGAGCATCTTTTCATGTGCTTAATGGCTATTTATAGTTGATGAACTGTTTATTCAAATCTGTGCTTACCTTTAAATTGACTTGTCTTTTTATTATTAAATTTTAAGTTCTTTGTAAATTCTAGATGTATGTGAATTACAAATATTTTCCCTTAGTGTGTGGCTTATCTTTTCTTTTTCTTACTGATGTCCTTTGAATTACAAGTTTTTAGTTTTGATAAAGTCTGATTTATCATTTCTTTCTTTTATGGTTCATGCTTTACCCCCTAAGTATTTCATTCTTTTTTATTCTGTTAGAGAAAATTTGTCTTATTTTTTAATTGTTTGTTGCTAGTATCCATCAATACAATTAATTTTTGTGTATTGACTTTATATCCTGTGAATTAACCAGTGAAGCAATTTAGGTCTGGGATTTTTGTGGGAAAATTTTAAATTACTAATTCAATTTATTGTTATATGATAAACAGCTTTTATTTTTTATACAGCTTTATTGAGATATAATTCACATACCATACAATTTACCCTTTTAAATTATACAGTTCAGTAGTTTTTAGCATATTCACAGATGTTTACAACCATTACCACAGTTGCTTTTATGACAGTTTTACGACCTGAAAAAGAAACCCCATACCCATTGGCTCTTAACCCCATATCTTCCATCTACCTGCCTCCAGCCTCCAGCCACCACTAACCTACTTTCTGTCTCTATAGATTTCCTTATTCTGGACTTTCATGTGAACAGACTCATACAATATGTGATTTTTTATGACTGTCTTCTTTCATCATGTTGCTTCTTTTAGCATGTTTTCAAGTTTCATTCTTGATGTAGCATATATCAGTACTTCATCCCTCTTTTTAAAAAAATAGAATTGAAATTCACAAAACAATTAACTATTTTAAAGTATACAGTTTGGTGGAATTTAATTTGGTGCATTTACAATGCTCTCAACCACCACTAATCTTTAGTTTCAAAACTTTACATCATTCTAGAATACCCCATACCATTTAAGTAACAATCCCTATTTCAGCCTCCACCATCCCGTGGCAAACCACTAATATGCTTTCTTTCTCTTTCTATGGATTTATCAATTCTTGATAGTTCATATAAATGGAATCATACAATATGTGACTTTTTATGTGGCTCCTTTCACTTAGCATAATGTTTTCAAGGTTAATCCATGCAGCATGTCTCAGCACTTCATTTCTTTTTATGACTTAATAATATTTCATCATATGAATATACCATTATTTATTCGTTCACCTATTGACAGACATTTGGGTTATTTCCACTGTTTGGCTGTTTCGAATAATGCTGCTATAAACATTTGTGTTCAGTTTCTCTTGTGGATGTATGTTTTTATTTCTCTTATATTGCTGGAGAATTGTTTTCTATAATAACTACACCATTTACATTTCTACTAGCAATGGATCAGAGTTTCTTTTTCTCTGCATGCTTACCCTTACCAACACTTGTTATTTTTCGTTTTTTGTTTTTTGTTTTTAAAATAGCAATCCTAGTGAGTGCAAAGTGATATATCATTGTGGTTTTGATTTGCATTTCCCTAATGGCTAATGATGTTCAGCATATTTTCATGTGCTCTTATTGGTAATATGCTTTATCTTCCTTGAACAAATGTCTTTTTAGGTCCTTTGCCCATTTTACTTGAGTGTGTTTTGTTTTTTGAGTTTTAAGTATTCTTTATATATTGCACATATAAAGAAGATACCCCTTATCGGGTATATAATTTGCAACTATTTTCTCACATTTTTTGTAGGTTGTCTTTTCACTTTTTTTTGACGATATATTTGAAACACAAAAGTTTTTAATTTTGATGATATCCAATTTATGTTTTTCTTTTGTTGCTTGTGATTTTGCTATTATATCTAAGAATCATTTGTCAAACCTCAGTTTTGATGATTTACCCTTATGTTTCCTTCTAAGGGTGTTTAGTTCTAGCTCTTACAATTAGGCCTCTGACCCATTTTGAATTAATATTGTATATGATGTAAATAGGAGTCCACCTTCATTTGTTTGCAAGTGGATATCTCGTCCTAGCACTGTTTGTCAAATAAGTTATTCTTTCCCCTATAGAATGGTCGTGGCAACCTTGTTTAAGAGCAGTTGACCACAGATGTATAGGTTTAGTTAAACCCATAAATACATGGGTAAAGTTAAGCCTAGCATTACCATAGGACCCAGCATTTCCACTCCTAGATATATACTCAAAAGAATTGAAAACAAATACTCAAATATATGTATACACATGTTCATAGCAGCACTATGCACAATAGCCAAAAGATAGAAACACAAATGTCTATCAACATATTAATGGATAAACAAATTATGTATCAACAAGTTATTATATGTAACTTTATTCAGTCATAAAAATAAACGAAGTACTATTTTATGGATGAACCTGAAAAACATGTTAAGTGAAAGAAGCCAGACATGAAAGATCACATATCATATGAATCCATTTATTTGGAAAACTAGAATAGGTAAATCCATAGAGATAGAAAGCTGATTGGTGGTTGTCAGGGCCTAGAGGGAAGGAGAACTGCTAAGCCATAATGGGTTTCCTTTTGGAGTAATGAATTGTTTTGGGACTAAGTAGAGGTGGTAGTTATACAACATCATGACTATACTTAAATGCTACTGAATTGTTTACCTTAAAATGGTTAATTTTATGCCATGTGAACTTCACCTCAGTTTTTAAAAGCATATGTATTTAAAAAGTGTTCTTTGGCCTTTCCCCCATCTGCTCCCCACAGGTAATCTTCAAGTCTTTTCGGTATTTCTTTCAATGTTTAACTCTACATTTTTCAATGTTATCACATTTCTCAGTGTTGTATTATATTATAGTACTGATACTGTTTTCTTTAGATTCACTAATCTAAAGACTGATAGATGAGAATTAAGTTCTCTTATATTACTTTGATTCTGCTTCACTTCCCTCATGCTCCCAATATAGTGATTTCACCATTTTGCTTAAATCAGTACTCTATGTTTAATTATGATTTAATTTGCTGTTGAGTCAAATAGTATATGTTTCCTCTCAGAGAGAACTTTTATTTTTCCTGGATGTAAATAATTGCCCTATTTTTTTCCCCATTAGAATAGGTATAAAGAAACTAAGCAAAGTCTTCCTGTATTCCTCTCAGAACCTCTTGATGCAATTTTCTGCTCTGCTAAATGTGTCAAATTACCTGGCAGTCTTATGTTTTCCTGGAGCCCTTTGTCTTGTTACAGTCTGAACAGGTAGCTCATTATAATAGCCTGCTACACAGCTGTGATCCTAGAAATTTCTTTAACTCTCTCCTGCATTGAATATCCTATTTCCTGCATCCCATATCTTCTTTCTTGGTTTATTTTACATCTTCATTTTGGTGGCACACATTATGCAGTAGCTTCATGAGAAAAGATCCAAAGAGGTAATTTTAGAGAGTATCTAAAACGACTTGTATTCTACCAACACGTTGATTATTTGGGTAGGTAGAGATTTCTGGTTTGAAATTCCTTTTTCTCTCAGAATTTTGAAGGCACTGTTCCATCTTCTAAGATTACCATTGAGAATTTGATACTATTCTTTTTCTTAATCTTTTGTATCCACCCCTTCCCTTTCAGAAAGCTTCAGAATCAAAATGATTTCTTTGTAGTATTCTGTAATTTCACAATGATACAAGGTGGTATGGTCTTTTTTTCTTTCATTTTCCTGGGTTCTTGATGGGCTGGCTCCTTGGGAATGTATCTTTTATTATTTCTATTTCTCAGTTTTCTCAGTTCTCACTTTCTGGAGAAAACATTAGATCTCTAATCATCTCACTTTTTAGGAGCTTGATTTACCTTATTCTTTCCTTTCTATTACTTTTTTTTATAGTAAGGAGAGACACTATTCGAAACGATTATTGGTGCAGGTAGGGTTGATGGTGAGAGGCTTTTGCAATAGTGGGAGGGAGATTGTTGCAGTAGAGACTGCTGTGGCCAGAAGATCTGCAAGTGTCTTGGTTGTATTTTAATATAGTCTACCCAATTTTTAATTCCCAAGTGCTTACTCTTATTTTCTCATTCTTTATTCTTCTCTTACTGCCCCCTTCTTCCTCCTCAACTCTACCTAATTCCATTCCCCTTCTTTTGCTTCTCCCCCTTCCTCTCATTACTCGCTTTCCTTTACCCCTTTATTCCCTCCTCCTTTTCACCTTCTTTCCTGTGCTTCTCCTCTTTCCCTTTCTCTTCCAACATTTTGTTCTTGATACATGGTGTTATATCTTCTCTTATCAACGATGACATGAATTATGGAATTTTTTATTTGTTTTTCATTTACTTTGTTTCACTTTTCTTCTGCACCTATATTCTCTGTTTCCTCCAAATTGCTTTCATCTGTTTTTGTTTTGGGGGTGTTTTCTTTTCTTTTTAGTCTCCATTTGATGTGCATTCATCCTTATAGGGAAAGCTCTATAGAGCTGATTGGAAGCTGTGTGTGCATGAGAGGACTGGTGGGTTTGTGGACTGTTGGGTTTCACTGTAGAATGACAGCAGGGAGCCAGGTTTTTGCTGAAGAGCACCCAAATGACATTGTTGTTAAGTTTTTGGAAGGGCTATTCTGTTCCTTCAAAGAATAAGGATCTTCTAGTATCTTCCATGTAAATAAAAATTATCTTTTAATATATTATTTCTGAATTTAGGTTTTATTATTTTTTTTAAGGCGAGGCAACCCTTGGTTGACCTCACAGATTGCAAGGACCCTGTCAGCTTACAATCCCTTATTTTTTATTTTTTACACCTGCAGCACCTGGTCTTCCTAGGTGGTCTCCCATCCAAGTACTAACCACGCCCAACCCTGCTTAGCTTCTGAGATCAGACAGGATCGGGCTTGTTCAGGGTGACATGGCCGTAGTGAATTTATGTATTTTAATATCACATGTCCTTGGAATAGTACACAGATCAGTTTATTCATTAAAATAAAAGAATTGGATTTGATCTTTTCTATCTGTAACCAATCTGTAATGTTTAGCTACAACTCCTATACAGCTCCTAAGAATTAAAATGTTTAGTATCTCAATATACACAATATATTAAACCACACTTTTTTTTCTACAAAGAGCCTGTGTGTGGTCCAGTAAAGGTTTACTAATGCACCAGATACATAATGTGCCTTCTGTAGATATGACCTATATATAAGTTGGCATAATATAACTCAGAAAACTATAAATGAGACACACCTGGCTTTGAATTGCAGTACTGTCATATACAAGCTGTGTGACCTTGAGAAAGTTAAAATTCTCTTTGAGCCTCAATTTCCTCATTAATTTTCTTATGTGTCAGTCCCTATATTAGCACTGGAATGAGAGTTGCAAATAAAAACAAAGTTTCCTCCCTCCATAGAGCTTCTATGATATGTTGTTATTAGCTATAATTCTGTTTTAATGCTCACATTTTATATCCTGGCATTTCTGTGGTTAAAATAATGCTAACGGGTCCTTTGTGCCCATACCTACATTTTTAATGATCACTAAGAATATTATATACATTTACACCATTTGATTTTTTTAACCTAAACTCGAATTGTTAAAAGTTTAATAAACTATAATAGATTGGAGAATTAACTAAAATAGATAGTATTTGTTCACCTCAACTCATTTGAGGGCCATCTATCCTTGAGGGTACTATAACTAGTGTATAAATGTTGCATCTTCAGCTTTCGGCTAGTACCTTTTGCTGATTGTTGTTTTTACTGTCTCATATTATAAGATATTGTTAACATCTAAGTCTAGGAATTGGAATTCCCAAGATAATGATAATAATAATAAAAAAGGCTGTAATACGAATTTCTGTGCTTCAGAGGTTTATAGAACTCAAGGAGATTCTTTTTATAATGCATGAAGCAGTATATTTCTAAGGGCACTAAAGGATAATCTTTGCTCTCTCATTTTCTCATTTTAGGGAAACTAAAACCAACAATGGCATTCATGTCAGGAAAATTGAAGATTAAGGGAAACATGGCCCTAGCAGTCAAATTGGAGAAGCTAATGAACCAGTTGCAGGCCAAGCTGTGAAAGAAAAGAAAAAAATTTGTCGACCTCTAAGCTCAAAAAGTAAAAGAGTTCAACAGTTAAAATCTAATTTTGTTTTCTTCCCTATTGTATAAGGTTATGCATGTTTGCTCTGAAAAATAGAATTTCTGACTTGAAATTATAGTTAAAACAGCTAGCTAATCAAACATAAGCTTCATTAAGTGGAATTCTGAGACATTCTGTTTTGTATGTTTTGTGAGTTTTGTCCTCTGTGCATTATAAACCATTCATCATCTTCTTCTAGGAAAAGTATCATGAGCAACCAGTCAGGGTCAAACAGTAAAATTAGCTCTTTTCAAAGCTTCTTCCCATGTAAAATGAGGCTAGTTGGTTCTGAAATTTTTAGTTTGGGATTACATACTAATGATCTTAATAATATTTTAGATTTTTATGAGCTTATTTTAAAGAAGATCTATAATACATTTTCATAGGAATCACATACTAAACTACTTAATACTATTTTGAAGTCTAGTAAAACAAAGATAGTTTTCATTTTGTTAACTAACTTTCCAGGTGTAAGTTTTCTATAGGAAAATATTAATGTAATTCAACTAATTGCAGTATGTATCCTATTTTAAAGTATGTAAAAATGTCCTAAAGTAAAATAATTTCTCCCCAGAAGTATGCACTTGGTAACAGTGTTTTGAACTGAGAACATTGGAATAGATGGTTGTTAGAGGTTTAATTATCTGCCCCCCAAATTCATATATTGAAGTCCTAATTCCTAGTACTTCAGAATGTGACTGTATTTGGAGATAAAGCCTTTAAAAGAGGTGATAAGTTAAAATGATGCTTTTAGGGTGGGCCCTAATCCAATCTAACTGGTGTCCTTATAAGAAGAAGAAATTTGGGTGCAAAAGAGCGACTAGGGATGCACACAGGAAAGAACATGTAAGGACACAGCGAAAGGTCATCTGCAAGTCAAGGAGAGAGGCCTCAAAAGAAACCAAATCAGTGGACACCTTGATCTTAGACTTCTAGTCTTCAGAACTATAAGAAATTTTCGTTGGTTTAGCTACAGAGTCTGTGATATTTTTGTTCTGGCAACCCTAGCCAACTAATAAAATGGTTTGTCTTTTTTAAAAAAGCTAAACTTAAAAAAAAGCCCTTACTATTCATTTTAATCAGTTAAAAATACTTGTTGAGTGTAATATTTTTACTTCTCATCTTCTATTCTACTATTATGCTGTTAAGCAATTTAGTTAATTCTGACATTTCACATAGAATCGTAATGTTAGGGGATTTAATGTATATTTTACAAATGAAGAAACAGAGGATCAGAGATGAGAAAGGACTAGCCCAAGGCCAAAATTAACAAGCCAAGCCCTATCTAACAAAAACCTCCCTGTACATTGGCTTTGAATAGAACTTGAATGCCTCACCTCCCCCTCCATGAAGCCCAGATGGATTGACTTTTGTATGGTAGCCTTACAACTCCCTTGGCATCTCCCAGTCACTTCTAGCCATGTGAGGAACCAGGTCACACGAGATGTTGCCACCTTCCTCTCTACTGGAGTTTTCTAAAGACTTCTTGCTCCCTTTCTCTGCATTCTCTGAATGGGAAATAAAAAGTAGAAAATATTGTGAAGCAGTAATTCTGGGGTTCTGGTCACTAAAACATGAACTTACTAATGGAAAGGCTTTAGGATATTGAAAAACAAAAACAAAAAAATCTAGAAGGCCCTGGCTTTCACATCAGTAATTGGACTTGGGTGAGGTCATCTGCCGCCCCTTTGTGGTCATCACTAGGAAGTACCACACTATTCTATCAGAAGTAAAGGTGGTCACACCTACATTCCTGAAACCTTTTCTCTTGCCACATCCCCCTCAATCAATTCACTTGTGTTTCTTTTTCTTGGTTCTTGTTCACTAAATCTGTTGAAGTTTAGATACTCCCAGAAGTTTTGAATGGCTGTTTCGTGTGTTGCCCAGTAGCCAATGGAGCCCTGTTTCTGAAACAAGATTGGTACGGAGGGAAGTCATGTTGTTTGGCTTTTTAGTGATTGAGTGAAATTTAGATATTATTTTTAAGATGGTTTGTTGCTAGTAATCCTATAGTTTAAAAAATCCTCATATAGTGTGCCTCTTAATCCTCTTAAGTAGGAAAAAAACCCCATCTTTTTCCTCTATCTTAAGTCTTCCGCTGAGGCCCTGTAAATTAGACTAACAAAAGATAGATTAACAAGAGAAAAACAAATAGAATTTATTAACATCTATACTGCATATATATGTACATGGGAGCATCCAAACATGAGTAACTCAAAAGAGATGGTTAGAAGTTGAGCTAATGTAATAGCTTAACAAAAGAACAATAGAATAGTAACACAAAGGAAAAGACTTTGACTTTCTAGTGTGGCAAATTGTGTGAAGGAAAATACATGGATTGTATAGTAAGAGTATGTTCAGTTTTGTCAGAAACTGTCAAATTCTTCCAAAATGGCTGTACCATTTTGCATTCCCACTAGCAATGAATGAGTGCTCCTGTTGCTCCACATCCTCATCAGCATTTGATATTATCAGTGGATTTTGGCCACATTAACAGGTGTGTAGTGGTATCTTATTGGTTTAATCTGCAATTCCCTAATAAGATGTTGAACATCTTTTCATATACTTGCTTGGCTCTCTGTTCTTTGGTGAGGTGTCTTATTCAGGTATTTGGCCCATTTTTAAATCAGGTGGTTTGCTTTCTTTTTGTTGTATCCTAAGAGCTCTTTGTATATTTTGGACAACAGCCCTTTCTTTGTTAGACATATCTTTTGCAAATATTTTCTCTCAGTCCTTGACTTGTTTTCTCATTCTCTTGACATTCTTTCACAGAGCATAAGTTTTTCATTTTAATGAAGTCCGGCTTATTAGTCATTTCTTTCCTGAATCATGCCTTGTAGTATATTTACAAAGTTATTGCCATACCCAAGGTCATCTAGGTTTTCTCCTGTTATTTTCTAGGAGTTTTATAGTGTCACATTACACTTTTATATCTGTGATCCATCTTGAGTAAATTAATTTTTTGTAAAGTCTTTGCTTAGATTCACTTTTTTTGCATGTGCATATCTAGTCGTTCCAGCACCATTTGTGGAAAAGACTATCTTTGCTCCTTTTTTAAAGATTAATTGATTATAGTTATGTGTGTCTATTTCAGGGCTCTCTTCTGTTCCGCTGATCTATTTGTTTATTCTTTCACCAATGCCATGCTACCTGGTTACTATAGCTTTATAGTAAGTCTTGAAGTCAGGCACTGTCAGTCCTCCAACTTTGTTCTTCAATATTGAGTTGGCTATTCTGGGTCTTTTGCCTTTCCATATAAACTTTAGAATCATTTTCCTGATACCCACAAAATAATTTTGGTATTGCACTGAATCTATGAATCAGTTTTGGACAAGCAGATGTTTTGACAATATTGAGTCTTCCTATCCATTAAGTTGTTCTTTGATCTCTTTCATAAGTATTTTGATCTCTTTCATCAGGTTTCTTTATATAGCTCTTATACATATTTTGTTAGATTTGTACTTCAGTATTTCATTTCAGGGGGTGCTAATGTGTTTTTTTTTTTTAATTTCAATTTCATATGTTCATTGCTGGTACATAGGAAAGCAACTGACTTTTGTATACTAACTTTACATCCTACAAGCTTGCTTTAATCATTTAGTAATTCCAGGAGGATTTTTTTTTTTTTGGTCAGTTACTTCAGATTTTTTTTACATACAGTTATATCATCTGTGAAGTTTTGTTTTTTCCTTCCCAGTCCGTATAACTTTTCTTGTTATTGTATTAGCCGGGACTTCCAGTATGATGTTGAAAAATAGTAGTGAGAGGGGACATTCTTGATCATTATCTTAGTGAGAAAGCTCCAGGTTTCATCTATGTTGTATCAGGTGACTACATTTCTTTTTTTAAGGCTGAATAATATTCTATTGCATGTACTTGCCACGTTTTTATACATTCATCCATTCATGACATTTGGGCTGCTCCAACGTCTTGGCTATTGTGAAGAAAGCGGCAGTGAACATGGGTATGCCAGTGTCTCTCACCAGCAGTACACAGGGTTCCAATTTCTCCACAGTATTACACATTTAAAATACGTAGTAATTAACTGTTTTTAGACGTACATCATTTTGTCAAAAATGTTTGCGCAGATTTTTTTAATTCAGTCTAGACCAGGAAGAATGTTAATAGAGCCAGGTATTAAGAATCCTTTCTCCTTTGAAGATAGTCTCTTTCTCTGCCTCAGTCATATTCTTCTCTCCCCAACCTACCCTAAGGGTAGCAGTGGCTAAGGTTTCTCTGTCACAGTTGGGGTGAGGCCAAGATATGAATCCCGCACATGGCTAATCACCTATGCTCTAAATGTTACTTATTACCATTATCTTTTGGAGATGCTCAGAGCGTTAAGTAGAAAAGGAGTTAAGGACATGGACTCTGCAGCCAGACTGCCTGAGATGAATCTGGGTTCCTCCAGCCACAATGTGATCTTGGGCAGATTTCTTAATTTCTCTGTGCCTCAGCTTCCCCATCTGTGAAATAGTAATGCTAACACCCACTTCGTGTAGTTATTAGGATTAAATAAATTAATATTCGCTAACCACTTACTGTAAACCCTGGACACATAATAAGTGCTCTGAAAGTGTCTGCTGGGTAAAATTAGGGCGGAGGGCGCCTGATAGCATGTAAGCACATCCAGCCTTACCTCTGTTGTGCCCAGCCGCGTAGATGATGTTAGTGCATGCTTCCCCGGACTCACTGCGTTCTAGGTGTTTTTAAGCGGCCCCGCTTCTTCCAAGGGAAGGGTCCGTGTGTAGCGGTTGGTTTAGGAACTTCTACAGGGCAGCGGTGGCTGGGTTGTACGTCTGTCGGTCAGAGGTGTTCTTGCACATGCCTACGTGCACAGGTGACTGTTCGGCGTGTTAAAACAGGTGCCACACACCTGTCACACACGGAGCAGAGTCTTGTAAGAAGGTCTGCTTCCAGCGTTTAGGCGGAGCTGTATGGTACTCCAAGAGGCAGTGGGGACCGCGGGCCAGGTCGTACGGCAGGAGCGGGTGCTGCCCAGCTCAGACCGTACTGGAGATCGTGGGTTCCACACCTGTCGGGCTGCGGAGACCGAGCTCGTGCGCGCGCGTGTGTCGTAGAAGGGTCGGTCCACACTCCCCGCGGGCAGCGACAACTGCGAGCTCGGTGCGCGTCGTAGGAGGTGTCGTTACACACTTCCTGTGGGTCTCGCGGACCACGGCGCGTTTCCGGTGCCGGCTGGAGCCCGGGGTCCGAGCCCCCGCCCCGCTCTCCGGCCCCGCCCCGCCCGCGCCCCGCCCCCCGCCCGCCCGTCCGCCAGCCGCGCTCGGAGCCGGGCGCCAGGAGCCCAGGGCGCACAGAGCGGCGCGCGCTGGTCGGCGAGCCAGGCTGGCGCCCCCCGCCCCCCGCTCCGCACCTCCGTCCGCCGGCCGCCCGGCGCCTTTCCCGCTCCACTTGCCTGCACTCCCCGGCCCTCTGGCCGCTCTTCCTCCCGCCCCTCCGTCCCGCCCCGTCCCGCCCCGGCTGCCCGGCTCCCGCAGGCCCCCCCACGCCGCCCGCGTTCCTATGGACAGACGCACAGACACCTGCAGGTGGGTGAGAGCCCGCGCGCGGGGCGGGGACGTGCGCGCCGACGCGGCGACCTGGGCCGGGGAGTCCCTTTGTGTGGGGGGCGGCTGCGCTGGGGTCCGCTCAGCCTCCCCCTCGGCGGCCGCGCTGTGACCCGGCTGAATCCTCCTTTTGTCTCCTCTGGGGGGGAGGGTGGGAAGGCCGAGAGCCAGGGCAGAGAGCCGGGCGACCGGACGTCGCCGGCGACAGGCTTGGGGGCGTGCGGGGCGGAGATCCCAGGCGGCCGAGCGGGCTCCGGGAGTGAGCGCCGGGGGCCGCCGCTGCGGTCCCCTCCCGGGGGCCGGCCCGCCGCCCAGCATCTCCAGTCGCCGCGGCGGCGCGGGCGCGTTGCGTGGGTCTGGCTCGCCTGCCCCTGCTCTTGGGTCTGTTTGAGGGGGAAAAGAGGGCGGGAAGGAGAAAGAAAAGATCTGCTCTCTTAGTTTCCAAGTCTTGAGATGGTTGTGGAGAGAGGGAGAGAGGTGGTTCAGGGCTTTGCCCGACTTGTGTCGCTCACGGGAGGCACGCCGAGGTGCGTTCGGGGCGTGTGTGAAGGAACGTGCATCGCTTTGGTCCCTTATTTATTGTTTCTAACGGAGGAGGGCTTTCTCCGAAAGGCTCTTCCCCCGCCCCCCAATCTGAGGCTGCGCACAGTGATTTGTGTTTGTTATCAAATACATCGAGAAATTATTTCCCTGGGTAGAAGGAGGTTGGGCGAACCAAAATCAAATCCAAATCAAACCTAAATCAAAGGATGATTGTGGTTTCAGGGTGGCTGGTTTGCTTGCGTATTTCTTTCTTTTTTAAAGATTAAAATAGCGACTTAAAGGCAAGAAATAAAAGATGAACCTCCATGTGATTTTTACGAAATTTTGTATACGTATATTTTAAAGTTTTAGGGTAAAGTTTTGTTGTATCCCAGACTCCTTAGGATTAGTATGACAGAGTCTTCTACCTCTTAAACAGTTAACAAGCCAGTCAGGTGGTGACAGCTTCCTCGGTGGAGGTTAAATTGGAGTTCAGTAAACAATTATCTAGCTTTCCGTTCAGGCTGAAACCTTTAATTTTGCTCGTTTGAGATTGGAAGTCTTTCACAACATATGTGTAGAACGTGGAAGTTAGAACTGATTTAAACCCCCTGTGATTGTGCTTTTCCTATTTTATTATATGTGTTCTTCTCTGTACATAACCCAACAATTGGGTTGTATATTAGTGGATATTAGTGTTTGGAAAAGCACCGTAGGTGATATTTCTGTTTTATACTATTTATCTGGCCACATTTCCTATAAACAGTTGCTGTGCTTTTGCAGATACTTAGATGATACATGAAGTTGAATAAACACCCAGAAAATTAATTTTACAGATTTAGGTTTTTAACGCAGGTACGAAATTGTATTTTTGTATTAATTTCAGTCTGCTTCTCATTGCTGGAGACTTTTATTTATTTTTGTCTATTGTATGAGAATCTGTATTGGCAAGCTTAAATCTCACAGTTACCAAGATTTTTTTAAACAACTGTTTTGGAGGCACTCAGACAGTTATATGTAGTTACATATAGAAAATGGAGGCTTTCGGAAAAAATTTAAAAATTATTAATCTTGAAGGAAAAAAATATTTAAATTTTCATGAAGATGTCAAAATTCATCAGAAAACAATATTCAATCTAATGTGGTTTTAATTAGGCAAGCTGATTTTTGTCATAAAGAGACAGGTATGCCTAAAATAGTGTCTTTTTCTAGGAGAATAATTTATCCTAGATTCTTGCCCTAGTTACATTTACAGATTAGTATTAGTGCATGCCTAATTTTGTAAATGCCTGGAGTGTACATTTTTGTACACTTAAAAGGTAGAAGAGGTAACATTTAGCAGTGATCATGCTAACCTCTTTGAGTTGATAAAATTTTATTAGTTCCTGCTCTGACTTCCAGTCTAGATTAGGTAAAAGAGTTGAAACTACACAAAGGCACAGAGCTCAGTGTGAGTTGCTGGTAGGCCCTTGAGCAAGGTTCCTCTTCCTCTTCCATTAAGGATGGCCCAAAGAGGATAGGTATTGAAATTTGTTCAGGCTTTATCCTTGAATGTAGAATGGAATTCTGAAACACTCCTAGAGTTTCAGCTCTTAACTCTTCATCAGCTCTTAGAAGTATTAAAAAAGATAAGCTAACAAATTGAATTGCTTATTTACGTATTTATTTACAAGACTGTCAGTCTTAGTGATAAGGTTTAAACAAAGAGTCACTGTGTAAACGAAACAGTAAGAGTGTTGTGGCCTGTGTTGAGAATTGCTTGACAAAGCTGTAGTTGTGCCTAATAGTTTTCTGGGATTGGCACTGTAATTAGTGTCTCTTTGTGGGCTGGCTAAAAGATAACACCTGTTTTTTGTTTTTTGAATATGACATGTAGATATCAATTTTTTGGTTTTTGTATAATTAACAATAATATTTTAGTGTAATCAGAGGCATTCCAGAGAATCTTACATGTTTTTAACTGATTTCCTTTCTGGTACATTGTTGTTTAGGAAGGCATATCAATTATTTTTCACTTTTTATGGCTGACATTTTTTTCTGCTGCTTTTGATATTATGACATTCTACTTTCAGAAATTTTTATTTTGTATTATCAAAAAGTTGGATTTTAAATATAGCTCAGTAGTATAAACTGACATTTACCAATTTCTTTTTTTTTTTAAACAACACTAAGCCGTTCACAGTTAAATTTGATAGGCTTAAAAATCCATAGATTTTTTTCACCTTTTCCTATTTGTTAGTTATTAATGTGGTACCATTAAAGGAAATTTAAAATGGCTACTTTATGTTACTTTGAATCCTCAATTGACGAGTGTCATCTTTAGTAATAACCAAATGGAAAACTGAAAAGCAACAATTTTATTCTTTATAATAGATCCATGACTTTCAAGTCCTTCTTTTTCATGAAGTTTTTTGTAGCCTGATGGGGAAGCAGGTCTGACTGAGAGATGTGTGAACAGTGACCTCTGTGTGGTCTTGCATTGTTTAAGAATAGCACAAACCCTTGCTGCTTGCCGAAAATGTAGAATTCATTCTTGGATTAATATTCTGCTACCAGATGTATGAGGCTGGCTCTAAAGAAGCTTTTCTCTTAAATACTGTCAAAAATAGAGAAGCTGAAGATTGGAGAGAAGCCATTTATTTTGAACAGTTTATTTTCTGGCAGTTTGTGTTTGTAAAGAAACCTGTTCATAATATTTACTTAAGAGATCTACATAGTTGCAGGAAGGAGACCTACAGGTTTCTTTTTTTTTCTTTAAAAAAGTTTTCATAGAGCTTAACTCTTACATGATACTTCTTGACTTTGCTTCTGCTTAGTCGATTTATGGACTTTATTTACCAGCATGATTGAGAATTCTTTTGCTATACTGAAATTGTACTCTGCCGGTGCTCTGGTTTGTTTCCTAGGTAACAAATGCACTGCATAGATTCCATAATGAGGACTGTGGTTGGCTAGTTACAGTGTAAATTCTGTTGTTTGGTAAAGCTTAGTCTCAAATTCAAATAAAGGTCAAGAAACCAAAAGTACTGAAAATGCAAATTTTTGAGTTTTATTTCTTGTCCAGTGTCAATAAAGTTTAATACATTTTCCTGGAGAAAGGCAAATCAGACATCAGTTATCCAAATTTGTTTTGCAAAGTCTTAAACAGTTGGAGAGATTTTTTACTTTTTCATATTTCTAGCGACAAAGAAGATGTTTTTCAGAAACACTTTATCACACTTAATAATACAAAGCAAAGCGATATGATCTAGGACATCAGTAATTGGCCCTTTTTTACAGAAAGAAAAACATATGTCTCAAAAGATAAATTGTGCAACTTTGTGTGAAATACAACTTTAAAAAACTTTAAGAAGACATTAAAACATTTAGGAAACTTTTAAAAACATTAAAAGTCTTATTATAAAATTTACACATTATTACTGTAGCATTTTTCCTTCTGATCTGCCTGAACTTTGTCCCAGCACCAGAGAGCAGGTCTCAGAGAACAGTTTTCCCTGCCACCTTACTCTCCTCTCGAAATCTGTTGCCTCTGTAGCTCTAGATGCAGGGCAAGAAGTGATATATGTGTAATTGCTAATAATTATTACCTGTTTGTTAAAAAAACCCAAAAAACTGACAAAGAATTAGAATTCCATTAATACCCACTGCAAGTATCTTTTCATTTGATGCCTAGAAATGTTTCATTTGTTAATCATCAAAGATTTTATTAGCTGAAATTAAAAAAAAACTCTGAATTCTAGAGAATTATTCAGAGTTGCCTCCATTACTCTCCCTTGCTTGGATAGATTGTTTTTGGATTATTTCTTTACCTTTTCCGTTAATTTCAGGAATAGGACATATCTTGGTTGAATTCTCTTTTCTTGGTTTTCCTCAAAACTAACACTACTTTAACCTTTTCTGTACTTGTCTAATTGCAGATATTATGTCCTTTCGGTTTTCCCTTGTAAAATAGTCCCTGATAAATATTTACTATTAAAAAATATTTTTTTTATCATCGCATTAAGGCATAATCACCACATATCAAAAGCTACACTTTTTTGTTAAGAGATTTCATACTTCTTGGGTAGAGTTAACAATGTTCGTGAACTCTTACCCAGCTAGGATTATTTTGCAAGGGCCGCCATAAAAAGTATGACAGATGGGGTGGCTTAAACAAGAAGAATTTATTCTCGTAGTTCTGGAGTATAGAAATCCCAGATAAAGATGTTGGCAGGGCTGGGTCCTTCCGAGGCCTCTCTCCTTGTCTTGTAGGTGGCTGACTTCCTCAGGCGTCTTCACATAGTCTTTCCTGTATGCCTGTCTGTGTCCAGATCTCCTCTTCTTATAAGCACATCAGTCCATATACTTAGGACTCACCCACATGACTTCATTTTTTACTTTAATTTACCTCTTTAAAAACCCTGTCTCTAAATACAGTCACCTTCTGGAGTACTGGGCATTACGACTTGTGTAAATTTGGGGAAACACAGTTCAGCCCATAACACAGCCTCTTCCTTCACCCATTATCTTTCATACATAACCTGCCCTCAATTTGCGTAGTTTTGTAGCGGTTTCACCTTTTATGTCTTGCTCTTTTGGCAGTTTTGTCACTTGAGTGCAAGGCCCAATATACAGCAATATGATCAACTCTGTATGCCATAAAAATGAAGTGGGTAGATAAAAGCCTTATTTCATTTTTTTTCACTCTTCATATTGATTATTTTTAAATACTTTATTTTGAAGAGTTTAAATTAGAAAATTTTTAATAATTGGTTTGGAATATGGGAGAATATCAGTGTGGCCAAATTCATTGGAAGTGCTGATGTTAATTTCTTGTAAATTCCAAGGACGTTTCTTTTGGTGCTGTTTTTCAGACATTGGTCTTGCTGCTTACGTAGTAAATTATGCACTATCCTGATCATTTCACACATTCCTTGGCTGATGACCCCTGAATCCAGTATCCAGTCAGAGCCTCACTCCTGAAATCTAGATGTATACAGCTACCAACTGGACAGTGTCACTTGATATTCCACAAGCATTGCCCAAAACTTGACTTGCCTTTCTCTTCAAATGTGTCTTTTCTTGTATTCCCTAACTTAGTGAATGGTACCACCTTTCATCTGTTTTCCCAATCTAGAAATCTAGGAGTTATCTGTGACTCCTTCCTTATTTTTTCCATTTATAATTGAGCCCCTAGAACAGTCAGTTCCTGCTCCCCAAGATTCCTCAGTTCTCTCTTCTTCTCCCCATGCAAATCACATATGACTGTCACCTTTGCCTATCATTGGTCTTGGTCTACAGTTAAATATATTCAGTGTGCAACACAAGTTCTAATGCTAAGGCTTCTGTAATCCTTTGATAGTCTGAAGCTCATTAAATCCTCATAAATGGCTCATGTGAATAACATCTACTTTCATATTTAAACTATCTGGCTTTTACACTTGAAGGTCACTTTGGCTGAATATATGTACTTGGCTTACAGTTTCTTTCCTCGAGTATCTTAAATTTGTTACTCTGTTGTAGGGTTTGGCAAACTTTTTTTGTAAGTAATTATTTTAGGCTTTGTTGACCATAGATTGCTTTCACAGTTATTTAACTATGCCACTGTAGTGTAAAAGCAGCCATAAGAGTATGTAAATGAACAAGCATGACTGTGTTCTAATAAAACTTTATTTACAGAACCAGGTAGTTGGCAGGATTCAGTCCACAAGCCATAGTTTGCTAAGCCCTACTCTATTGTATTGGTAAAAAGTGTTGTCAAATTCTAACACCAAAATAATTTTCTGTCTTTTTTAAGTGATTTTTTTATTGTTTAGATACCCAAAGGACTATCTTTAAAGGCCAATAATTTTACTAGAATATGTCCTGAGTGTTGGCTGTTCTCACTTAATTTTTCCCAATACACAATGTGTATTTTATTATGTTGGCTCAAATATTTTTTCATAAACATTTTCATCAATTATAGATTTTTAATATTGTTTCATTGTTTTCATTTTCTTCTTTGAGGTCTTGTTATGTATATTTTAGATCATCTTTGCTTGTCTTATATCTTTAAATTTTTTATCCTATTTTTTATATTTGCTTTTTTGTATTTTTTTCTTTTTATCTTTTAGTCTCTTTAATGTACTTTCCATGGTATCTATTAAATCTAGTGTTTCTTCTAGTTTTGTCTTCCTTTCTGAGTTTTTTCTTTCCTATTCTGCCCTTTATCATTTCTCTTTCTAAAGCTCTTCATTTGTCCATTCTCTTTATATAGTTTTTCTGTTTCTTATATATGCTTTCTTTTATATCTTCTATCATTTTCTTAATTTCTTTTAAAATTCGTATTGAAATATTATGTTACAGTTGTCATCTTCTTTATGGCCATATTTTTGTCATGTGCCTTCACTAGCCATTGGTACATTATTTGGTTCTTTTTTCTCACAGTACCTTTCATAGGTTAAGATTTCATTCTTTTCTCTTATTCATGAGATGGATTTACCAGTACTTTAGGAGAAAGTTTCTGTGGTGGAGGTAAGAGCAGGCCAAGGTAGTTTTCTTAGTTTTATGTTTTGAGATTTTCACCTTTCTTGCTTATGTGAAATATTAAAAAATATGGCTGCTCAATTAAAATCAAAGTGAGATACCATTGCACACACACTAGAATGGTTCAATTAAAAAGGTAAAAAATAGCAGATGTTGGTGAGAACATAGAGTAACTGCAGTTCTCATGTACTGCTATTGGAAGTGTAAATTGGTACAGAAATGTAAATGAATATAAGCAATTTGGAAAGCTGTTTGGCAGTGTTTACTAAAGCTGTACATATGTATATCCTGTGACTCAGAAATTCCACTTGAAGATACATGCTTACCAAAGTAAATGTACTAGAATGTTCATAGCACTATTTGTAATAGCCTCAAACTAAAGTCTGCCCAGATGACCATCAGTATAATATGTGTTAGAGTGTTACATTGATGGCCCCAAATAAATAAGTAAATAAATCACATCTCCTGGTGTCTGTGCCCTTGTGTTGTCCCTTACCGCAGTGAGTCTGACTTTGGCCATGTAACTTAATTTGGCCAATGGACCTTAACAGGTGTGTTGCAACAGAGACTTGATAAATGCTTACATACTGGGAGGGACTATTGCCCTGAGACCACAATATAAGGAAGTTACTTGAGTAGGAGAGGTCAGGTGGAGGAGAATGGAGGCACTCCAATGATGACCAGGACTTATTGTCACACATGTGAGTAAGGCCATCTTTGACTTTCCAGTTCACCTGACCCTCCAACCTGATGTAGCCATATGAGCAAGTCCAGGTAAGCCAAGAGAGAAAAACCCATAGCATTGTGAGAAATAAGGAATTGTTGTTTAAACCACTAAATTTACAGGTGGTTTTTTACAATATAAGCTGACTCAGAATGGATAAATTGTTGCATATTCACACAGTGAAATACTGTAGAACAATGAGAATAAACAGTTCACAACTACATATGATAGTGTATATGAATCTCACAGACATGCGGAGCTAAAAAAGCCAGATAAGAGTTTTACTGAGGTACCGGAGGTTAGAGCTTCAATATATGAATTTCAGGGGAACATAATTCGTACATACTGTATGCCTGCATAAATGTAAAATCTCCAAACAGGCACAACCAGTAAATTTAGTTTGAAGCCAGATAGTGGCTACCCTTGAAGGAGTAGTCAATAGAAAGAAAAAAGTAGAGGCTTCTGGGGTGCAGGTCATGTTCTGTTTCTTGTTCTGGTTGCTGATTACATAGATGTGTTCTGTTTGTGAAGTTGTGAAATATCAGTGGTTTGTTCACATATTTCTGTCCTTTTATGATTGTATTTTATATTTCAACATAAAGGAAAAAACATATCCTCTTTAGCCTCCTCCTTGATTTTCTGAGATTGGCCTCCTTTGAGATCTCTCTTCTTCATCCCCAGCAATGCTTCTTTGTTCGATTGGGATTTTAATCCCAGCAGTTTCCTTCCAGAGGTTTTTCAGTAGGTCTCCATGGTCTTGGAGCCTGCAAAACTTTACTTTTCTCAGATCCAATTTCACTTAAATGAGTCCTCTCTTTTCAAAGGTGATAGTTGATAATTTCTTGTTCACCAGCATTTATAATCATCAGAACTCTCCTTTCTCTCCCCATCACCTGCCCAGTTTTTGATCCAGAACTGGTCTTGTTAGCTCTGCATCTTAATCACCTGAGAGGTCTTGTTAGCTCTGCCCACTCATCCAGGGTTCATGGGGCTACCTCATCACCGAATTCTGTTGGACATCTTATCTTTTGTTATCTATTCTAGCTGTTAAGCTATTTTTTTTTCCTTGCTGAGCTTCTTTGCATACTTTACCTAGTTTCCCCTAATGGTAGCATTTTGTAAAATTATAACATCACAACCAGGATATTAACTGTTATGGGCTGAATTATATGCTTCCCCCCAAATACATATGTTGAAGCCCTAACCTCCAATACATCAGAATGTTCCTAGATACGGAGCTAGGGCCTTTTAAGAGGTGATTAACTTAAAATGAGGCTGTTAGCGTGTTCCTAATCCAATCTGACTAGTTTCCCTGAAAGAAGAGGAAATTTGAATAAAAAAAGAGACACCAGAGATATGTGTACAGAGGAAAGACCGTGAGGATACAGTGAGGATGTGGTTTTCTGGAAGCCAAGGAGAGAGCCTTCAGAAGAAACCAAACCTACCAACACCTTGATTTTGGATTTCTAGCCTCCAGAAAAATTTTAAGCCACCCAGTCTGCGGTATTTCGTTTTGGTCTCCCTAGCAATCAAATACATTGGCATTGGTGCAATCTATCACTCTTATGCAGATTTCCCATTTTATTGGTGTGTGTGTGTGTGTGTGTGTGTTAGGTTCAATACAATTTTATTACCTGTGTATGTTCCTGTTTCTACCAGCCCCTCTTTTCTCTTCCCATCTGCCATCCGATCCCTAACCCCTGACAACCATTAATAGGTCTTCCACTTCTGAAATTTTGTTATTTAAAAAAACATTATGTAAATGGAATCATAGTATCTATAATCTTGAGGATTAGTTTTTTTTCACTAAGCATAATTCCCTGGAAATTTATCCGGGTTGTTGATAGCTTGTTCCTTTTTATTCCTGAGTAGTAGTTCACTGGCATACCATAGTTTGTTTAACCATCATCTGTCGAAGGTCCTTTGGACAGATTCCATTTCTTGGCTTTTACTTTTAATTTCTCTAGCATACATACCCAGGCATGTAATTGCTGTATCATATAGTAGTATGATAGTAATTACATGCTTAGTTTTTTTTTTAAAGTAACTGCCAAACTTTTCCAAAGTGACTGGACCATTTTATGTTTCCACCAGCAATATATAAGTGATCCAGTCTCTCCATATCCTTGCCAGCATTTGATGTCATCACTATTTTTTATTTTCTGATATGTGTGTAGTGATATTGTGGTTTTAATTTGCATTTCACTAATGGCTAATGTTACTCATCTTTACATATGTGTACCTGCCATCTGTGTATCATCTTTTTTTTTTGCCCATTCTCTAATTGGATTTTTTTGCAGGTTCTTTATGTATTCTAGAAACTTGTCCTTTGTCAGATATGTGGTTTGCAGGTGTTTATTTCCAGCCTCTAGCTTGTCTTTTAATCTTCTTCACATGGCTTTCACAAAATAAAAGATTTTAATTTTACCAATTTTTCCTTTTATGAATCATGCTTTTGATATCAAGTCTAAGAACTCTTTGCCTAACCCTACATCCCGGGGATTTTCTGCTATGTTGTTTTCTACAAGGTTTTTGTTTGTTTGTTTTATGTTTTATAGTTAAGTCTGTGATTCATTTTGTGTTAAATTTTATATAAGGTGTGAAGTTTAGGTTGACGTTCACTTTTTGCCTATGGATGTCCAGTTGCTCCAGCACTGTTTAAAAAAGCTATGCTTCCTCTTCTGAATTGTTTTTTACCTTCGTAAAAAATTAGTTGAGCTTACATGTGGGTCTATTTCTTGGTCTGCTCGGTTTTTATGATTTGAAGAGAGTCCAAAACTAAGCCTCTGCTATTGTCCTGCTTGCTAGTAAGCCCTTGTTTATTATTAAGTATGATTTTTGTTATCTTGGAAAACAGTTTTTTCCTCGATCAAAGGGGACAGATAGCTGTGTAGTTTAAAAAAAAAAAAGGTAAGGTATGCAATAGCTTGATTATTAACAGCTTATCTTGTTTATCTGTTCTATAATATAGCGATGAGCCAGTATATATTTGTTCAGAGAGTTTACTTCATGTGTAAATTACTCAGGTTGTTAATGTTTTCATGATAATTCTTGTTCAATAATATACTTCATTTATCTGTTATTTTGAGAAGACAAGGAGCTCTACATAAATGAATTTCTGTATAACTAAAGTTTATCTCCAGTACAAAACTTAAAATTTTAATCTTTTTGGGGAAAAGTTCCCCACATGTAATTTAATTTAAGTAAAGGTGGCAATTCAGTTACTTTGGAAATCTGCCAAAGGAATTTTTTTCTGGCATCTGGATGAACCTCCCTGCCCCCCAAGCAATTTGACAGAATGTACCAAGATCCATAAATATATTCATATCCATTTATTCAGTAATTCTACTAATTGAAAAGATAGAAAAAGATACGCCTAAAAAATAAAAAAACGATGAAGCAGAGATGAGGGACCACCGGCTAAATTTGGCCTGGTGCAGCCCAAATCCACTTGCAACCATTCTATGTCCATAGCTGCTTTTGTGCTACAGTGGCAGAGTTTAGTTGTTACAGAAATGTTGCAAAGCAGAAATATTTACTATCTGACCCTTACCAGAAAAAGTTTGCTGACTCTGCATTCAAGCATTATATGGACTAGTGAAAGATTGGCAATAACCAATATATCCATCAGTAGGAGAATTATGACATAAATCTTGGTGTAAGCACTTGATGGAATAGGATATAGCTATTTAAAGTGATCATAGAGATTATTCATCTAGTAAACATTTATTGAATAATTGCTATGCATTAGGTACTTTTCTGGGTGCTGGGAAATCAGTAAAGACAAAAATTCCTGCCCTCACAGAACTTTAATTTCAGTTGAGAAGACAGAATAAACAGGATTTAAAAGCATGTTAAGGGATAAGTGCTGAGATGAAAAAAAAGTAGGGAAGGGAGATATGAAATATTTTAGGGTGAGGGTTTGACAATTTAGATTGCCAAAGAAAGCCTCACTGATAAAATGACTTGAATAAGGACTTAAAATGAGTGAAAATGCTTGGTATGCAGGTGGTTGGAAGAGGAGCGTTTGAGACAGAGGGAACAGAAATGGATTAAGGGCCGACTTGTGCGGATTTTGGGATCTGTGGGGTGTCCTGGAACCAATCCCCTGTGGTACTGAAGGATGAGTATATATTACCTCATTGGGTTGTTGTGAAGATGAAAAAAAATTCATGTCGTAAAGAGGGCACATAGGAGAAATTATTGAGGTTTAAATATCTAGAAGGGAAGCTATTTGAACTCCAGACATGTGGAGAAAGTTAAGTTCAACAAATACTTGTGTTGGTGAACGTTTGATTTTGTCTGTCTACTTTGACTTCATAGGTAACACATAGTAATTTATTAAGAAATTACAAATTTCTTAATAATTTCTTAATAATTTCTGAATTATTAATGCTAATCATCTTAACTAGCACAGTGGCTTCAAATTATGTGCTGTTGTAGCATTTGTGCTATATACCCTTTATAGATGGTTATCGAATTTGGGAGAAAAAAGCATTGATTTTTAATTCAGTGGGAGAAATGCCGTGACTTTAGTGAACACCCGAGTGGGTCATGTAGGATGAGTGGTAAAAGGCGAAGCGTGGTGTTGAGCCAGTTCTAGGGGATTGCTTGTTTATTGGAGCGTGCAAGGACTCTGCTTTGTGAGTATATAGGTCAGGGCAGTAAAGAACTCTATTTAAACAGATACACAGTGGTGAAAGGGGATTCAAGCAGAGAGTGAGGAGTGAGGATGTAATCCTGTCCTTGAAGTGTGCCACCAAAATTCCAGTACTTGAGTGTCCCCTCTTCAGAGAGGCTGAAGACCACCGAACTCACATAATGCATATAGTTGAGAATGAACATTTTTAAAGTTCAAGAAAATGACTTAATTTTTAAAATATGGGAAAGCTTTTGGTAAAATTTGAAGTATTGAAAAGAAATTTTTTGAAAAAAATTTGTGAAAAAAATATTAGGTATTTTTTCTTTGTGGTATTTAATTAGTTAAGGACAATTTTATATACATAGCGCATCCCTAATGTATTTTGTGTTGTGACTATTTGGAGATTGTATAAGATTCTATTACTTTATACTGTGAGAAATCTGAAATCTTTTTACAGTGTTGATTTTATTTTCTTCAGTACTAAGTCTTTAGAAGTTATACTTGCTCAAGCTGCTGCCTTTTTTTTTTTTTTTTAAATATAGCTGGATAAATGCAGTCATAGTCAGCAGTGTTTACACCACACTAGCTTTATAAGAAAGTTTCTGCCTTCCTTGCAGAATCATGGGTTGTGACTTAGGGTTTCTGTGGGCACATTAATTCTGAATAGAACCTGGGGATTGTGCTTGTTAACTAGAAGTTTGAGTAGTAAGTTCCTAACAGGACTCAGGTACTTATATGCTTTGTAGTACATTGCTGTTGTAGCAGTTGTGGTATTTAATTGACCCTGAAGGTCCCTTGGACTTTTCCTAGTCCATTAAAGTGAGTGGCAAGACCTATGAGAATGTTTTTAAAAATGCAATTCAGTATTTATGATTTAGTTAATAGTTAAGCTAGGGACTTTTAGAAGCATTTGGGTGTTGGGGGAAGGAAGCCGTACATTTACAGAGAACTTCATGAAACATGAAATTGTAACACTGAATTTGCCTATTTTTCCCAGCTCTCTGCCGATATTCCAGGCTCTGGTCCAAGGAGTAGCATATGACTCAGATTCCCCCTTAACACCCTTGTCAGTTATTCTTTTCAGGGCTTAGGTTGATTCATCATATGCACATAATCTGGAATGCTCGGGAAGGATGTGTGGAATCTCACTTTAGGTTTTAGGAAATGTCTATGATTGAATGTTTTAGTTTGATTTTTTTTTTTTTTGAGTTGGAATTTTTGTTCTGTGTGATAAATGTGCAGAATTAGCAACAAGGGAACTAAATTTATATTGACTGGAACATCAATCAGATTTTCTGAACCTGTAAGATCAAAGTATGATTGAGATATCTTTTGGCTTCATTTGGTAATTCTTAATCTTTTTGTGGGTTTTTGACTCCTGTGAGAATCAGATAAAAACTCTGGATTCTCAGAAAACGCACATCTGCACATACAATGTACAGTTTTGTATATATTTTAAGAACTGTGTGGACTCCCCCCACCCCCATGCATTGTGTTAGCAATCTCTATTTTGTGTAATTACATTTTAGCATATGACTTTCTTCTGTCTAAGGATAGAAACCTTAAAAGTTTGAGGCAAAGATTAGGTGAGTGAGCTTTTGGGCTTCCAGGGAAAATTTACTTTTTTGAAGGAGAAGACGATAACATGGTAAATTTCTATCAGATATTCATTTAAACTGTTGTTTCTGATAAATGTGCTAATGCTGTGCATTTTATTAAATCATTCTTCTGAATTATAGATTGTGAATAGTGTCTCACCACCAGGGTATTCACAAAGGCAGTCTACCAAGGAAAAATTAAAAAGTTTAAATTTTCATTCTCAGTTCTACAGGAATAAAGAGGGAGAATTCATTATGTCAAGCATTACAAGTAAGCATGTATTAAAGGGGCTACATGTGATGATGGCACATTATTGGAACTCCCCATGAAAGATAATTTGCATGGAAGATGATTATTCAATAGGGCTTTAATTTACAAGAAATATTCCGCCATTTAATTGAGCTCCTTAACACTCACTGCTTCGCTTCAATAGATTGCATTTGTTCCCTGCATATGTACAATGCCATAAGGGTGGTTACAAGCGGATTCAGTCTAGCCAGAAGGTGAAACAGCAGCTGAAAGTCATGTTATAAGAATGAACATTATTAAACGTTTGAGAATTGTTTTTGAAATAGGTTTTCTGTTGGCCGATTTGTGCCATAAAGCTGATTATCTAATTTTTTTTTTTTCTAATAAGATTTGTGTAAGATTATTTGGCCCTGCTGACCACTAGATAAACTATATGGTTCAGTTTAAAAGCCTTTCACCTTTATAGGTCATTCACCTATATTGTACATTTATGAAATGAGCATACATAGCCTGCATTTATAGTCACTATAGAAAGAAAATTATTTGGTGATAAAGAAGACTCTAAAATAAACATGTCAACAAATAGCTGACTTGTGATTAAAATGCCTAAAAAGATAACATATGGTAGGGGGAAAAAAGGTAGTGTAGATATGTCTAATGTCTGCTCTGTCTGTATTAGCAGAATAGTGTATGGATAAGCTTTATCCATAAGAAGAAGTTTTAGAGGAGCCTGGAACTGATTCCTTGTGGATGTTCTGTTCTTGAGACATTTAAAATAAGCAATGTTGTGAGAAGCCAGGCCCATTCTTAATCGGGAACACTGAAAGCATGTCAGCTGAGGAAAACACTGAAGGCCTGCAGGTTAAGTCAGGAACTGGAGATGAGGATGTCTGTCATCACCATTGTTTTCGAGGTCCCAGTCAGTGTAGTCAGATAAGGCAAGAAAAGGGGATACAGATGTTTTAAAGGAAGCCCTACAGGTATCACCATTTGCAAGAATAATGATGAGCTAGAGAAGAACATTCCTGAGAATAAGATGAAAGTTTGAAGCGGTGGGAAGGGAGGCTGAAACATTTTCTATTGGGTACCCTCCATGGCGGTGGTGAATGAAGGCTTCCTACTGAAAGTGGAGGGGAAGAGGATAAAATTGGACAACTAAGAAGAACTGGAAGAAAGTATGTGGTGTAGCAGCTGTGATGAATCATTTGGTATAGCCCTAAGACTTCAACTGAGGGTGAATTTCTAAGAAGACACTATGGAGTCAGTCAACAGAGATTGGTTCCTGTGAGTCAGGGTGACTTCTGGATTCTCGGAGCATAAACCATTGAGGTAGTAAAGAGGTGGTTCAGCCCCTTTCACAAAAGTTTGCTCCTGAGATATGATATTTGACTGATGCATGAAACCCAAAAGTTGGAGATCTTGTAGGGTCAGTTATAATTAAGGTCGGTAAGGAAGAAAGGAAGGATGAAACTGGGAGGAGGAGCCTGTGGACAGATATGTCAGTACAGTGTCTCCGATTGTGTACAAAAAGGCCTAGATGATAATTCCTACTTCCTAAGGTTGTGGAGATTAAATCAGATATGACAGTGAACTGTTTTCCACAGTGCCCTCCATATAGTAAACTCTTAGTAGATACTTGCTTTAAAAACAAAAGCAAAAATCTTGTGCTCTGTGAATCTGTTATTTCCAGATATTTGAGCAATCTTGTCTCCTATATATACATCCTTTCAATTCTCAGTATCCTTAAACTTTCTCTTTGCACTGCTTGTGGCCCCTATTCCTTTAGCCCTGCCTTTGCATCCTGAGAAACTTCTGCCTGAGCCTGCTGCTCCTTGATCCTATTTTTCTTAGCCAGATTTCTTAGATAAATGGATTCAGTGCTGTCCATTCTTTTATCACTAACTCTCTTTAATCCTAGGGATATTGGCTGCCTCTATCTCTTTTCCACTCATATTCTTAACATAGGTGATAAATAGACAAATAAACAACTAAGGAAACTATCAGGTGATAGCAAATGCCATGGAGAAAAGTACTTCAAGATGGGAGTATAGGGAGTGCCAGGCACATGTGGGGAGGTTTGTAGAGTGGTCTGGGAAGGCCTCTCTGATAAGAGGACACTTAAGCAGGTTTAAAGGAAGTCAGGGAGCAAATTGTGCAAATGTCTGGAGAGAAGAGCATTCCAAATAGCTAGTGCAAAGTTCCTGAAGTGGGGGCAATGTTATTGCCTTTGAGGAAGAGCAAGGAGGATTTTGCAGATGGGACAGAGTGACCCAGAAGGGAATGTTGGAGAGGTAAGTAGGAAGATGTCACATTGGGAGCATGTGGAAATCATCTTCTGATTGCTTCTTGTTCCTCAGTAAGAGTGGAATGGAGCAGAAGGATTTGGAGACTTGAAGAGTTATTCAGTTAAGACAGTGGAGTGTGTGTGTGGATTTGAGCAAATTGTGATCCCTGGGCCAGCAGCACCAATGTCATCTGGGAATGTGTTAGAAACGCAAATTCTTGGGCTTCATCCCAGACCTACTGACTGTTGTAATTACTTGCCTTGTAATAAAATAGTGTCTTAAAAATACATTAGATTTATGCTTCTGGCCAACATGGAGTAACGGGAGCTCATTTATCATCCCACCTGTATTAGGGTTCTCCAGAGAAACAGAACCAATAGGATGTGTGTTTATACATATACATATACATACATACACGCACACACACATAAAGAGATTTATTATAAGGAATTGGATCACATAATTATGGAGGCTGAGAACTCCCTAGTTCTGCAGCCGGCAAGTTGGAGAGCTAGGAGAGCCAGTGGTTGTAGTTCCAGTCAGTGTGAAGGCCTGAGACCCAGGAGAGAGTCAGTGGTGTAAGTTACAGTCTGAAAGCCACAGCCTTGAAACCTAAGAAGAGCTGATGTTTCAGTTTAAGTACGAAGGTAGGAAGACTGATGACTCAGCTCAGCAGTCAAGCAGGGGGAGTTCCTTTTTACTAAGACCTTTTATTCTATTAAGGTCTTCAGTTGATTGGATGGGGCGACCCACATTAAGGAGGGCAGTCTGCTTTATTCACTCTACTGATTCAAATATTAATCTCATCCTGAAACACCCTTACAGACACCCAGAATAATGTTGATGAAATATCTGGGTACCCTGTGGCCCTGTCAAGTCGACACACAAAATTAACCATCACACCACTTAAAATAATAAATGAGACAAAATATATTATGCAGTGATTTTTAAGACATTGTATATCAGGCAGTGAAAGTACAGTGATCTCTGAGATGAGAAACAAATAAGATGAACCCTATGCTTGCCCCATTTTACCACCTGGAAAGGGTTTCTAGGCTGTGGTGCAAGGGGAAACCCAGGTGGACGCTGCCAGTCTCCCTAAGAACATGGGGCGAGGAGTCTGAGGAGGCCACGGTCACTAGAGTTCATAAGCAGAAGGAAGGCTGTCTCTGTTCGCAGATTACACGGTCCTCTAGAAAATCCCAAGGAATCTATAAGAAAGCAGTTAGATCTTATGAATTCAGCAGACTTGCAAGGTAACAAAAATCAGCTATACACAAGCAATGAATAATATTTCTATACACAAGCAATGAATAATCTGAAAAATGAAATTAAGAAAGCAGTTTCATTTACAGTAGCATCTAAAAGAATAAAATACCAAGGAAAACATTTAACCAAGGAGGTAAATGACTTGAACACTGAAAACTATTAAACTATTAAACAGTACCAAAAGAAATTTTTTAAAAACATGAATAAATGGAAATATATGTCATGTTCATGGGTAGAAAGACTTAATATGGTTAACATATCAATACTCTCCGGAGCTATTCCCATCAAAATTCCAATAGCCTTTTTTTACAGAAATAAAAAAGCTGATCCTTAAATTCAGTTGGAATTGCCAGAGGCCCTGAGAAGTCAAAACAATTCTGAGGAACAACAAAGTTGAATAACTCACACTTCCTGATTTCAAAACTTATTACAAAGCTATAGTAATCAGAACAATGTGGTATTGGCATAGGAATAGAAATATAGACCAATGTAATAAAATCGATGGTCCAGAAATATACCCATATATCAATGGCTAATTGATTTTTGACAAGAGTGCCAAGTCCATTCAATGAGAAAGGAATAGTTTCTTCAGCAGATGGGACAACTGTATTTCCATACACAAAAGAATGAAGTTGGACCCCTGCCTCATAACACACATAGGAAAATTAAAACGGATCAGTAACAACATGTAAAGTAAATGACAACCAAAGAAAGCAGAAGTGTCATTCTTTGCTGGTTTTAGTTCATGATTTCTCTGTTGATCGCTCTATAAAACATCATGTGGCTTTTACTAATCTATGTTATCATACTGACATGAGATTTAACACAAATTAGGTGTTTCTTTATGATGTCTTAGCTTGTGCTCATAGCATCCCAAACCGTTCAGGATCCATTTGGAGGTTTCAGGTGTTGGTTATCACCAGGACATCACATGTTCTGGTTTTTAAATATAATTTCCCAATAACAGAAGCCTTATATCAAAGACTTTCCGGTTTTTAGGAATTTGTTTTGAATTATCCTTCTGACTCCTCTGAACATTTCTACAGATAAGTTTGCCTTCCTTAGCACCTGGTACACAGATGTCCATTGATTATTTATTGAATGAGTAGATATTGTGTAAAGGGTGGTGATTATGAAAATAAATTCTAAATGTTTCTGTTCTTTAAGTCATTTCCAGCAGGTACACATTATTGCTACAAGTAATAACTGAGAAATGCGGGTTTACCTTTATGTACCTTGTGGAGTTCAGAGACATTTTTGTACTAGTTTCTGATAAAACAATAACTATATAGGAATAATTTGATCCCATTGGATTATGTTCATGTAGTTGTTGGGTTATTAAAGCATTTAATTAGTAATTCAGTAAGTACTGATATAAATACATCACCTTGTCTCTTGTTCCTAATTATACAGTATTACAGGAAGTAGACAAGTATAAAAGAGAGGTGGTTCAGTCCCCTTGGTGCTATGTCATCTTAATTAAGATCAAGGAGTGCTTAAGTTTTGTGTGTTTGGGAAAATGGCAAAGTGAAAACAGTTTTTTTGAAAACAGTTTTTTGCCATTTTTTACTTGGCTCGATTGATTAGATTGGTTAGTAGAAAGGAAGCAGCAAATTAAATTGCTTTTACATTTTCAAAATACTTAAGGCGGGAAATAGAAAAGATAGAGGTAGATAAACATACCTCATGTATGTTACTTCCAAGGAAATTTAATTCAGTCTTTAGCAATGGCTTTGAGTAGAAGTACTACCTTCCTTTGTAGGTAAGATAATGCATGAGGTGTAGTCTCGAGTAACTAGAGACAGGATGAAATTGATATTTTGCATTAGTTGTGCATTATTTATCATGTCCGATAAAGCAAGAGCATATGCCTGATGCTTTTACCTTACATGCTTCTAAATGAAATGTCTTTATTTTTGTCCACATACTTGAATGATCACTGCTGGGCATAGAGTTCTGGTTTGAAGGAGCTTTTCCTTAAGAAACTGTAGACTATCTTTGTCATCTTACAGTATTTCATGTTGCGGATAAGGTATCTCATCATATTCTGTTTTAGTGCTTTATCCCTAATACTGCTCCCCAGCACCAGCCACCTAAGTCTTGTCCTGTTTGTTTAGTATCTCTGCCGTCTCTAGCTCTGGGCCTACTTTCCTTTCACCTGAATCACATTTGATATCTGTCCAGTCCCTGTTCTTTATACACCTATCTCAACTCCTGGTATCTTTGAAAGGGCCAGGATTCCCTCCTTCTTGGTTCCATACCAGTTATGATTGGCTTGACATGTGTAATCATTCTCATTGCTTGCTTTGACCTTGGACTCTGATCCTTGTTGACCCAGCTAGGACCAGCTTCCTTATTTCCACTTGCCATATCTACTTTTCTGTGGCTTGATCCTTGGTTATAGCTATAGCAGTTATCACCCTTATCCATCCCTCAGTCTAAAGTTGGGCAAAATGAACGTACTTATTTATTATTTAGAAGGACTTGGCTTAACCTCTAGTAAGTCCTTGGAATAGCCAAGAGCACGAGTGTGGGAGATTCTTCTCATTATGTGCATCTAACATCCAGTCTCTCTCTGCCTCTTGGTCCTAATAGGTAGAATGGAAATTTGAATCCATAAGGTCCGAATTGCTTTAGGGATGAGTGGGTGGTGGGAGTACTCCCAGCTTAACAGGTGTGGGTGGCCTGAACTAGCAAGATATAGAGTTATGTGATCACAACTGGGCAATATCTTTTCTACCCACAACAAAGCCACCTACTATTGTAGCCACCATCATCACAGCCACCTAGCAGAAACTGATTTCTTTTTTGTACTCATGACTCCTAATTTGAGAAGTGACATGAGAATCAAATACTAAGGGGCGAGGGTGGCCCTGGTAGGATGCTGAGACTTTTCAGACACATGCATAACTGGATGTGACGATTTTAAAGCACCAACCAGTAGACATGTGGTTTTAGAAGCTTTGCCCTGGGTTAAATGAAATTTAGGCTATTTTTCAGATCTGCTCTCTGGCCTAGAATTTTCTCACTTTGTTTTATGTTTTTTGACAGTCCAAGAGAAAATAGGTTAGAGTTTCTTAGTGAAATATTTTTCTGAAAATGGTTAAAAGTAAACAAAAGTGAACCATTGTATAAATCTTTCCCTGAGGTGTGTGTACCAGCATATGCCCTAGTGTCATTTTAGAGCAGGTTCTTTAACTTTTAATCTAGACTTATATGGAACTGGTCTCAGTATTAGCAGGGCAAGGGGCCAACTGGAAAGGGGCAGGGGCACTGGTTGGCTGTAGAGTATGCTCTAAGATGTCATAATTAGTGAGTATATGGGGTCAATGAATCTGCATACTAGCAGAGGTGATGTTAGGGGATAGAGCTAGTTTGGATGAAGAGTGTAGTACTATAATAAATAATAGCTACCGTGTATTGAGGACAGACTGTGATCTTGAATTCACCTTAAAAAAAGTCTTTAAGTTTGCCCCACTGTGTCTTAACAGATTTAACAGAAACTTTGCCTTGAATGGAAATTTGCAAATAGCTCTTAAGTTTAAGATTTGAGAATTGAATGAGAGTGAGCATCAACAGTGAATCTGAGTGGGTTGCCAGATGGTTCATACAAGCCCACATCACACATATGATGCCATTTCAGGCGTGTTGGCTTCATTCAAAGGCCAGTTGTTCCATGTTTATAGACTGCTGACTGGCGGGATTAGGAAAGCAAATGTGGGTGGTTTAGCAGAACCACAGAAAACTCAGTGTTTATGACTTAAGCATGGTTGATGAAGTTAGTATTTTTCTACATATAAAGAAAATTCTAAAACAAAACCTAAGATGGGCATATAGTGATAAAGTTGGCCCTGGTTCCGGTAGCTTTGTTTTCCTTCTTGGACCTC
Organism: Pteropus medius; assembly: GCF_902729225.1. NCBI lineage: Eukaryota > Metazoa > Chordata > Mammalia > Chiroptera > Pteropodidae > Pteropus > Pteropus medius. The sequence continues at coordinate 6,436,549 of NW_024344374.1, forward strand.
ATTGGATGTATAGGTATTGTTTATGTGGGAAATTGTATTTCTAGAAGACATTGCATATATCAACTATGCCCCAGATAGGGAGTATACATAATATGTAAACCCTCTAATAGGTTTAAGGCAGGACTCTTGAGTAAGATTTCATAATTTAGGGAGCAATGAGGTTTGTAAGTAATTACAGCAATTTCAAGGTATTCTTACTTTGGGGGCATTGACCATCCCCACCCCCACGTACACACAAAGCTTTTTGCTGCTCTTGTTCTAGCAAACCGATTTACTACTAATTTGAGTTTTTAAAGGAGTTTTTTTGTGTGTGTATTCCTCCACCCCATCTTATTTCTCCTGTTGATTTCAGTTATTTTTTCAGAATTGATCAATCATTTTTCATCCATATTTCCACATATCCAAAGCCAATGAGATGTCACTGGTGGCACTGATGTCAGTGCTGAGTCATTAATATAGCTCTGAAGGAAAGAAGTGTGTGTGTGTGTGTGTGTGTGTGTGTGTGTAGAGAGAGAGATTTGAGAAGGGGTCTAATTACAATGCTATTGAAATAAAATGTAGATTTATCTAAGACCCAACCAAGGACATGTGAAAACTCAGAAAACCAAAGCATGGACAGTAGAAGTGGACTGCAGGAATTGGCCTTTTCTTTTTTCTTTTCTTTTTTTTTTTTTTGGTATGCTAACAGCCACTTACAAAATCTTGGCTTTGGCATGACACACACTTAAAGGAGATCCAGTTTAGTGACCAGTTGCAAATTATGCCATGCCTTGGAATATAAGGAGAGAGTGTAACAGGGAGCTGCTTTATTTTTTTGGTGATCAATACATATAACATAAAACGTTCCACCTTAACAACCATTTTAAGAGTACAGTTTAGAGGCATTAAATGCATTCACATTGTTCTATCATCATCACCATCTATCCACATAGAGTTGCTTTCTTTTATGATGCTATAGAAAAGTGAGAAACCTTCCTCATAGAGATATAAAGCAGTGCTGTCCTGTAGAACTTTCTGTGATGATGGAAATGTTCTCTTTTTGCACTGTCCAACGTGATAGCCATTATAGCCACATGTGGCCAATGAGCACTTGGAATGTGGTAGCAAAGAACTGATATTTTAGTTTTATTTAATTTTAATTATTTTAAGTTTAAATCGCCACTGTAGAAGAGAATTGGTCAGTCTTTAATGGCCCTGATGCTGCCCTGGCACTTAGGGTTGTCGCTGGGCAGAGCTTTGATGCCTGCAAGGAGTCAGGGCTTGCCATCTGTAGTGAACTAGGATTGCATTTTCTCATAGATATAATAAAAATTCCAGTTGGCTGTGTTATATAGCAGTCTTAGTTCTATATTTCCGGTCAGCAAGAGTAGGCTAAGAAATTTTTGTGGGTGGCCTGAGAACCTAATTACTTTATGTGTGGAAATTGTTTTTATGATAAAATCCTCATTTGTATTCTAAGCCAATTGATTTACCACCTTTGGATCTCTGTGTCTTTAAAGAGACTTGCCATATGTTTTATGTTTTATTTCCCCAGAATTCCACAGCGGATTGCAGGACATTGTATATAAGGCTCAGTACATGTTGACTCTTTAACTGGTGTGTCAGAGATGGTTTCATCAATGAAGGTATTTGGGTAGGTGTTCTATATACTGAATAATCAGAGAACATTTTACATTTCCTAGGTATGAGTTGACATTTGACACATTTCTTTTTCTCCTTTGCTCTTGATTTCCAATCAGTTACTCATTGCCCATTCTCTCAGGACCATAAATGCTAGAAATACATTCTCTCCTGGAATCCACAGCAGTTGACCTCCTCATAAGCATACAAATCTTGAGAAAATGAGCATTTCCTGTGGTTTTCATTTATTCATAATGGTATGTTCCCAGTAATGGTGAAGTAGACTGATTCTGGGGACCACTGGTGGTCTGTTCATTGCCTGAATTATTTGGCTGTTCTTAATGATGCCATTACTCCTGCTTTATTGGTGTTTATTGCTGCAATTATTCATATGTAAAAGTAATTTTGCCTAGTACCTATTATATGAAGGAGAATTTATTGCATATTTCTTTTTTATGTAATTTTCTAGCCCTCATAGGATTCCACAGTTTTACTTCCCCTGAGTGGGAGAAGCCACATTGTGTCCTTGATTATTGTTGCTGTTTTGCAAACATTACATTGCCTAAAATACAAACAAATAGACCCTTACTTACTGAATCCGGGTGAGCACAGAACAGAAGGAATAGAACAAAGAATTCAAGGGCTATTATTAGGGCCCTTGGGAGTGGGAGATATTGGAAAGCTCGCTCCTTTTAAGTTTTTTATTCTGATGTATCCCCACTGATGATTTCTTCCAGTGTCATCCTAATCATTGACTGTCAGGGGCCTTGGTATTTATATATATCGAAGTAGTTCTGCAAAGTTTAAAGAAAGGAATCCCCTTTGTACATCTCTGGGAGGTGCTAAACAGGCTGAGGTTCCTGCTTCTGTAAGCCTGAGAGGTGTTTGATGAACTCATTCAGGCACTAACATGTTTATGTACCAGCCTTTTCATTTCAGCATTTAAATAGACAATATAATCTAGGCATTAAGACACTTTCCTACTTCAGCATCTTTACACTTACTCTTCTCTTTACCTGTAATTTTCCTCCAACTTCGCTTCACATGACTTGTTCCTTCGTATTTCTCGGTTCTCAGCTTAATCACTTTTTCACAAAGGCCTTTCCTGACCATCCTCATTAGGTCTCCCCTTATAAGTCTCTATAATAGCACTGTCTCCCATACATCAGTTGTTTTGGGCCTGCTTGACTTTCTTTGCTTATGAATCCTTTGCCACTCACTATCTCGTGCAAGATTAGGTGCCCCTGGTATATACTCCCACGATACCCAGAACAAGCACCTTATATTTAATCATTTTCTGTCATTATCATCTATCATTCTCAGCTTTCTTCCTCACAATTAGACTGTGAATTTTATGTTTTGTATTTCAATACCCAGCATCCAGCATAGTTTTTAGATCTGTCAATGAATGTGTGCTAATTTCTTGGCCAGTATTAGGTAATACTTTTCCTTTATGACTCTTTTTTGTGGGTGGAATTGTAGAAATAAAACCAGTACCACAAAACATGTGTGTTCACTTATTCATTCCAGAAGTGTGTATTGAGTGCCAGGAAGTGTTCTAACAGTGGAGTATGGAGTAGTGAACAGAACAAAGTCCCTACTCTTTTGAAACTTAGATGTGTGTACGATCTGTCTATACCTATATATCCATTAGAATCATATATAATTCTAGAAAAGTTTTAGATTTACAGAAAAGTTGTGAAGATGTTACAGAGAGTTCCCATATACCTCATATCATTTCCCCTATTATTAACATCTTACATTAGTATGAGAGATTTGTTAGGATTAATGAAGCTCTGTTTTACATTATTATTAACTATAGTCCATACTTTAGTCAGATTTCCTTAGTTTTTACCTAATATTGGGGATCCCACCTGTGATACCATAATACATTTAGTCATCATACCCACTTAGAGTCCTGTGAACTATGGCAGTTTTTCAGATGTTGTTTTTGATGAGCTTGATGATTTTACGGAGTACTAGTGTATTCTGTAGAATGGAGAATATCACTCAATTTCAGTTTCTCAGATATTTTTCTAATGGTTAGATGGGGATTATAGGTTCTTGAGAGGACGACCAAAGAGATAAAATGCCATTCTCAACACATCATCAGTGGTACATATCATCAACATGAATTATCACTATTGATGCCTTGATCACTTGGCTGAGGTAGTGTTTGTCAGGTTTTTCACTGTAAAGTACTCCCCCATCACTGTGTGCAGCCCACACTTAAAGGGTGGGGAGCTATACTCTACCTTCTTGAGGAGCTAGTATTTATATAAATTATTTGGAGTTTTTTCTATATAGTAGCTTTGTCTGTTCTCTCTCGTTTATTTAATCAATCATTCACTTATATCGGTATGGACTCATGGATATTTATTTCTACTTTGGTTTATAATCCAGTACTGATTTATTTTGTTGCTCCAGTTATTTTAGCTTTGGCCATTGAGAGCTCTTTGGGTTGGCTCCTGTGTCCCTTTGGCATATTCTCACCAGTTTGTTTTTTGAGCATTTCCTTATTTCCTTGTGCCATAAGGGTACACAAATATCTTTTCTTGAACATTTAAATAATTTCCCCTCAATAATTTTGTATAGAATTTAAAAATACTTTGATATGCTTATATGAACTCAAACTTATTGAGTAGATAAAAAAATTTTAGCATTGATTGGTTCATATGATGATTTCTATAGCTACTTCTAATAGGTGGAAAGTATATGAGTATGAATTTTCTCAGAATAAATATTGTGTTCATGACCAGCTTTATATTTCAGTTTGCTCAGATGTAACTTTTACTTTGCAAATCATATTAGAGAAATTTTACATTTCTCTGGCTTTCAGGGACATTTATGGTTGCCAGTAGCTAAACAGATATCATTATGCAGAAAGTATTTCAGTGATTATATATGCTGAGTGGTAAGATTGCTTAGTCTAAAAAAAGGATTCCATAATATTTGGCTTTTGGTTATAATTACCAGTATGCTTGCCAGAAATTAAGTTTAGCTTTTAGAAGCCTGGAATTCTTCATATGTTTATCTCCAACTAAATATTTCAGAGACTGTTATGAAACTGTCAGTAATTCCATGATATATGTTCAGCTAATTCTGAGTTACAGTTGATGGAATAACATATAGCAAGCGATTGACAACAACATGGGAAATGCTTAAGATAACAGGACATAAATAGTAATGTTTAGTTTGATTACATCTGTGTTTAAAAGAAAAATAACAGACCCCAAATACAAATAAAAGATGAGAAGGAAAATACCAAAATGTTAACAGTGAATGTCTTATTAGGTAGAGTGACATAGCTTTTCTGTTACTTTTCTCCTTTTAAAAAATTGGCATATATTACTTGTTTAATGAGGAAATGAGAGAATTTTTTAAATTTAGGAAAACACATTCTGCAAGGATTTCTACTAGGTGCTTATTTGTTTGTTCTGTCCCAGATACTGAAAGTTAAAAGACCTTTTAAAAAAATATTTCATAACCTAGATTGATTTTCTCCACCAGTTCTTATTTTTATAACATCAACTCTTTACAATTTACAAATTTTTAAATATATCTTATTTCATTCTAAAAAAAAACCTATATTAGATGGATTTTTTACTTCAGTTAGACGCAAATGGATCAGAGTATAAAGTTAACATTCAGCGTTGATGTATTGAAACCATGACTTCATTCATGTCTGCACAGAGGAGCAGAGCTGGGGGCTGGGGGCTGGGGGCCCTAAGGGCTGAAGAGTGAAGCCCGGCTTTTGCTGTGGCTGCTGAAAGATCACATTTTGAGGGACAGCCTCACATTCCTCTCATAGGAAAATGATGGCCTCAATAGATACCTAAGGGAGCCTTTTTTGCATTAAAAATACCTAGCATTTTTGGCTGCTTTGAACTTTTTTTTAGTGGCGAGGGGTAGGTGAATTGAGGCTTGGAAGTTGTGGAGTAGCTTTAGCAGGCTGATGTCACTGTTGTCCTCAGGATGGGGCATAGATAGAAGATTATAGTTTATAGATTTTATAGATTATAGTTTATAGACTTTATAGATTATATGTTCCGGTCTTCAAAAAAAATTGCATGGGTACCACAATTAAAGGCAAATACATTTTAAATCTCTTTTCTTTTTGCAAAGCTCCTCTGCCCACCTTTTTTTTTTTTAAGTTAAGCCAGAGAAAATTTCTTTTTTTCTAATGTGACCCTTGTCCCTAATAGCCAGTCCCAACTTTCTGTTCTTTCTGTTTACTGAGAAATATGATATTTAAGAGAGTAGGGACTGGAGTGGTCATTCCCCTGGTTGCCTCCTGAGTGTTAGTCTCTTTTAGTAGAAGATTCTGATGTGTATAAACATTGGTGGGATTGCCACAGCATTTGGTAGCCCAGCTATCACAACATCAAAAATTCTGGTAGTCTCATTTAATGGATTAGTTCCTCCAGATTTGTGTGCCACTGTGCATGCTGTAAGCTTACCCTGTGCCTTGATAAGCTAGTGTACCTTTCAGTAGAATGCCCATTAATTCTTCATAATGGAATTTATTAATACACTATAATGATAATCAAAAATGTGCAAAACCGTAATGCCTCTTTTCTTAATATTGGTTCTCAAAGTAGCCCTTAAAAACTGTTGCAAGAAAACTTGGCTGTCTGTTCGCAAAACCGAAACCATTTCAAAATCGAGAAATAACTATGCATCATATAATAAACGGTTACCATTTGATCCTATTTGTTTTATCTGTCCATCTTTATGTATGTAGATATGAAATTATATATGTATACACATACATTCTTACTGAACCATCTGAAAGTCAGTTGCAGATGTGACACATCATGCATTTATTTTTAAGTAGGGTTTGTCTCAGCAGTCCCTGTATTGCATTGTTACCACTTCTTCCCCTCTAGTCACCCTCTCCGCACATAGCACCCCCTATCTGGGTAACTCATATTCACAACCTAGTATGCATCCTTCTATATTTATTCCATGTTCATATAATTGCATGCATACATATATTCATATGTGCAATTTTGTCATCGTTTTACAAAAATGAAATCGTGTGCATTTTTCTGCATCTTGCTTTCTTTACTCAAACATATTTGGGGAACTCCTTTAAAGTCAGTCAACTGATTTAACTATAATTAATTTCTTGATTTTAATATCAGCTTCAAGATATAGTTCACATACCATCAATACCTATTTAACCTGTACTAGTCAATGGTTTTTAGTATATTTTACAGAGTTTTGCAACCCGATCACCCACAATCAGTTTGGGAACATTTTCTTCATTGCTAGAAAGAAACCTGGCATTCATTAGCATTTACTTCTGATTTCCCCCAAACTCGCTCCCAGTCATTAGCTATCACTAATCAACATTCTGTCTAGATTTGCCTACTCTACCCATTTTATGTAAATGAAATGTGTGGTCCTTTATGATTTGATTATTTCACTTAGGATAATGTTTTCAAGGTTCATCCATGTTGTAGATTTTGCTGTAGTATCTCAATATTTTGCAATGATCAGATATTAGAAAAAAACAAAATATTTAAAATTTATAGCATAGTGTTTTATTATATTAACAGTAGTTGACTATGTGGAGGTTATATGGGTGATCATTTTACTAGTCTATTAACTTTTATCTATCTTTGATAATAAAAAATTAGTCAGAAAGCTCCACCAGAATTTTTCTATGATCACATTATTTACATATTAAAAATTTTAAATCACACTTAATAATGAGAAAAATGCCTTGAACATTCCAAAATTATGAAATTATGTTTCTAATCTTTTCATTTAAATTTCTAAGCTATTTGGAATTTAATGTTATCTGTTTATTAATTTTATTTTTAAAAATTCATTACTCTTTTTTTCTAGCTGGGCAGGCATATCATCAGGAAATAATGATGGTTTTGTGATTCTTTTCTAATATCTTGCCTGCCATCTTGGCTTATTGCATAGGCTAGCACATTTAGAACAATTTTGAATGATTATGATGAATAGGCATCCTTATTTTTAATGGAAATCTCTTGTTCCAGTTTTAAGGTTTTATGATGTTTGATAAATATTTATTGGGTTAAAGATGTTTTCTTCTAACATGAAAATAGTTCAGTAAAACAGGACAATCATATCAGAGAATTAAATTTAGAAAAAAAATTGATGAAAAACAATTCTAAAAAGTAAAACAAATGATACCTGAAGGTAGAGGACTGCTAGAAGTTCTTACATTCAGACAAAAAAATCTATTAATCCTGTATATATCCCAAATCAATGTGTTAGAGTAAAACAAGAAAAACAGAGCAGTTACAGAGCCCGTGAGATCTGAGAAATGCTGGGAAACCATTGGTACATACCCAAATGAGTTTCACTTGGTAAATCTTGGGCCTGAGTGCTTGGAGATAAAAAGCCCTTCTAGAAGGAAGTATGCCAATTCACCAATAAAAACAAATATGTTCTCAGCACTGTTTTAGGGAATGCTCATTTTGTCAAAGGTTAAAATTATTGGATGGGTTATTTGCCTTGTAAATATTCTCTTCTTGAATATACACAATGAAAATGATTGTATTCTTATGAATATATTCTTGGTGAATCTATTGATATTCATTAAATTTTGAATTGAGCTCAAACTTCCCAATATGATCAAAAGAGAAGGGTATGAATATGAATATATGCTGTCGAAAATATGAATATAGCCTTAATGAATATATTGATATTCATTAAATTTTAAACCAAGTTTAAAATGCCCCAATATGGTGAAGAACATAGCTCATGAATATGAATATAAACTTGTGAAAATGTTCATGAATATATTGATATTCATTAATTTAAAACCGCATTAAAATGTTTTCCCTGTAGGGCAAAGAAGACTATATTCATGAATATATTCATAAGGAGGATATATTCATGAATATAATCATTATAAAGAATATATTCACATTTATTGAATATATTCATGAAGAATATATTCATAAGAAAACTAAACTACTCTACAACTCTTTGCTTTTTATAAATTAAATCGTTCTAAAAATGCTGATATGAAGCAAATACTAAAATTTTATTGAAATCTTCAGTAAGTGAAAAAGTATAAATTGGTATATTCAGTGAATTGATCTATTTACGAATTGGCTCCTAGTGAATACTTTTTGGCAAATTAATTTAGAGTCCTCTCTCTCAATATAAAATGAACCATTATTTATTATAGCATCTATTCTGGGAAAATCAAGACAAGAAAAAGAGGATATTGAAAACAGTTAAGCTATCTGAGTACTCAGAGAAGATCGATTAATGACACTAAAGAAATGATGGTACCTGTTAGACATGATGATACTGCATGACATCCAAGGAGTAAAGCACTCAGGTAAATGAGACTAATGTCAGGCAGTAAGAGTAGCCAGACATTGTTTTTTCGAGTTCCTGTTCATCTCCCTTGGGTTAACATTCATGAGACTATTGTTTAGTAATAGAGTGGTTTCTATGGCTGGACCACGTGCATTTGAAAACCAGACTCTGTTTACTGCCTCTGCACCTGAGTCTTTTGTTTTAATTGAGATAATTTACATACAGTAAAATGCACAAATGTTAAAAGTATATAGTACTGCGAGGACGAAGACCATTCTCAGCAATCAAGACTGTTGGCATTCAAGAAAATGTTAACATCACTCCGAAAGGATGCACAGTTATTTTGAAGGGTCCCAGAGATACCCTGCAGAGGGGCTTCAGTCATATCAGTAGAACTCAGTCTCCTTGGAAAGAAAAAGAGGCTCTGGGTTAACAAATGGTGGAGAAATAAAAAAGAACTGGCCACTGTTCTGTCTGTAGTCATGTACAGAGCACGGTCAAGGGTGTTACACTGGCTTCCGTTACAAGATGAGGTCTGTGTATGCTCACTTCCCCATCAATGTCGTTATTCAGGAGACCAGTTCTCTTGTTGAAATCCAAAATTTCTTGGATGAAAAATAGAACTGCAGGGTTTGAATGAGGCCAAGCATTGCTTGTTCAGTATCTCAGACTCAGAAAGATGAGTTAATTCTTGAAGGAAATGACATTAAACTTGTGTCAAATTCAGCTGCTTTGATTCAACAAGCCACAACAGTTAAAAAACAATGATATCAGAAAAATTGTGGATGGTACCTATGTTTCTGAAAAAGGAAAAGTTCAGGAGGCTGATGAATAACATCTAAATTGTCCAGCTATAGAAACAGCAAAACGTTGGATTCCTCAGAGTTAACTGTAATATTTTAAAGGTGCAATAAAAACCACGTATTGAAAAATAAATTCTTACATACGTATATACCATACGAACACCACTAAGTAAAATGTAGAACACTTTCTTTACAATAGAATGTTTCCTCACGTCCCTTCCTAGTCAATACTTACTGTCTAAAGATAACCACTCTTCTGACCCCTGTCACTATACATTGTTTGACTTGTTCTTGAAATTCATATACATAGAATATGCAATAAGAATTCTGATGTGCCTGGCTTTTTTCACTGAGCATGAATTTCTGAAGTTTATTCATTATAGTTGTTTGTATCGGTAGTATGTTTTTTTTTTTTCATTGCTGTCCAGTGTATGACTATACAACCAATTTTTAGTTCTTTCTCCTGATTTTGAGCTATTTCCAGACTGAAATAAGACTGGGGCTGGAATAAGACTGCTATTTGTATTCTTGTGCTTTTTGTGAACACACATACTCATTTCTCAAAGTCTTATCTGATGAAAGGATTATCAATTGTAGTTTTTACATACCTATTAGATATTAAAAGTAGCACATCTTCTCCGCTTTGAGACAAAGTGATTACAAAGGAAGTTTTAGCAACAAAATACAAAATTACTAAATATGAATATAAAAGGACGGTTATCTAATTTTGATTAATGGATTTTAGTTTGGATATGGAATGGAGAGTTGGAATGGGGAAGTTCAGAGTGGGCTTTGCAGGCCGCTAAGAGATCTGGATCTTTTCTTCTTAGTAAAGCGCTAGATGCTACGTTAGGTGCTTACCATACCTTCTCACTTAACATTTACAGCAACATTAACAAGTGGGTGCCACTTATATTGGATTGTAAACACATCTGGGGTATACTTGGGAGGCGTCCTCTTTCTTTACTATAGGAAAATTTAATATATTTAAACTTGGAGCTGATGAGACTCTGAAGTTTACGATTTTGTCGAATAGGTAGTATTTGGGGGCTGAGGAGGTTAGCAAAATGATAGAGCGTGACTCAAAACAGAGGGAAACAGAATCACATGGCTTGCCTTGTGAGTTTCTTATCCCATCTTTGTGTTTCCGTAGTTCAGAAAGAAATGTTAGGCTTCAGACAGTTTGCTATCCTGAGATCTCATAAATTAAGCATTCTTCATGGTCTGTGTTCACCTTGAGTGGATTGGAGCTCTGGACAGCTCTGGAACCAATCCAGAGGCTTCCTGCCAGCAACAACCCAAATTTCTCAACCCATTTATAAAAACAACAACAAAAATCCCTCACATTATAAGCACATATTTTGGGGAAACAAGATATTATTAAAATCTCTTTACATTCTATGACTGTACAGAAATAGTCATCTACTTCACATATAAATCTGAGTGAGGAGTTAACCATTAAATGTAAATAGGTTCTGAGTGGGCCAAATCTTGTGAACACCTTGATTATATGATGTTTTGCATGTGATAATAATTTTCTGATGTTTGTACAAAGAATTCTGCAAAATGCTTTTCTCCTTCTTTAAGCTTACCACTAAACTAAGCTTCTTAAAGTCAGTGCCCATGTCTGATGTATAGTTACTCTGCTACAGCATCTAGTACAATTTATGGTATATAGAAGATGCTTAACCTTTTTGATGAATAAGTTATGAAATATCTATCATGGAAATACCTTATTATGGATGATTATCATCATATTTGTAAGAGATTTCAGCTGAAATACCAAGTCATTGGAACATAGATTTTTCTACAACATTTACTTTTTCCCTATGATGTTTGTGTTGCTCTTTTGCCCAGTTAAAGGTGTTAGAAGTGGGCCCTTGTCTGTGTCTCTGTTGTCTGAATAAAGATGTCTTTTCCTCTGTGTACCCCATTTTTGTGCACTAAAACCCTCTCACAGTTCTATAGTATACTAGATGCATTTCTTAGCCCTTTTCTTATCTGTAGCCTTTTTTTTTTTTTACTATAAAATGGAGGAAAATGTTAGCAACTTGAAAAGTTTTAAAATTTTTCTGTACTATTAGACTTGAAGTAAATGTTAGATCTTAGAGGATCCTCAGAGACCACTGTTCATTCCTTTTGTTTTGCTGATGAAAAACTTCAAGTTCTAATTACTTCCTCACTATAACTCATGCCACACTGTTTTATAATTGCTTGTTTAATTGTAGGCATTTTTAACCTCAGTAGGAATAAGGATCACGTCTGTTTTATTTAATGCTGCATCTGAGCGCAATGCTTGGAAGAGAATACAGCAGGTTATATTGAATGACGTTTCATTGTAACAATGAAATGCTGCAGGAACTTAACTCTTGTTTGTATTAATTAGCCTATGGTAAAATTGGTATATCATTTTGCTTAGTTGTAGAACCTGTTGAGATGTTCTGTGAAGACTTACTGTAGATATTCAGTTATTGGTGTTGAATAAATGAATCAAGATTGGTGAAGGGACTTGTAGCCCACAGCTGCCGAATCTCAGTTTAACATACTAAAAGTTGGACATCTGTAATCTACTCCAGCACTCTGTAGAGTCAGGGTTTGTGGGAATGATTAATTTCTTCAAGTGCATGCCAAACTCTGCAACTTATACATTTCTGCGTACTGGCTTTCAACATGCAAAGGACAGCTGTACAGGACAGCAGTTGACCGAAGAAACACCAGAGGATATACTTCCTCATTTTTACCAGGATAATATGTAAACTCATGCTCGATATTCTTTAAACTCATGAATAGCATATGTGGATGGGACTGTAACAAATCTGTTTCAGTCCCCTGATTTCTCCTTTTCAATAAAGTTTGGGCTCTTTAGTTTGGCCTTTGTAGCTCAGTTCTTAACTCATGTCCTGCTACTTTCCTTAACCCACTCTATTTTCAAGCAAATGAAAGTATTTGGTGTTCTCTGTACACCCCAAACTTTCCACCTTCTTGCCTTTACTCAACATTGTTTTCTCCCTGTAGTGCCCATTACTCGTCGTATCCTGATCCACAAGCATTTAATGAAGTCTCACTAAATGCCAGGCACTAGGCTAAGAGCTAAGAGTATAATGATTAATAAAACCATAAGCCTGAAGCTCAAGGAGTTAACACTTTAGTACCATAGGGCCCCAGGGGAGCAAATGGAGTGTCAACCTAATCAAGCTTTGGTGGAAGGTGGGGTGGGGTCTTGGGGAGGGAAGGTGGAAGAAACTGTGCTGAATCAGTGGTTCTCAAACCAAGGTGGGGTAGATGGAAGCATTTGACAATGTCTGGAGACTTTTTGGCTGTCACAACTTGTAGGTGGAGTGTGCTGTTTGCCCCCAGTGGGTAGAGGCCAGGGATGCTGCAAAATATCCTGTGCACAGGACAGCCCCCCACAACAAAAGATTATCCAGCCCAACATCAGCCTGCTAAATTAACCCTTTAGTGCACAGACCTTTTTTTTTTGAAGGTTAAGAAAGTTACATTTTATTTTTGCTTTACTATGAGTTTTTTAATCATGATAAAATATACTAACAGAACTTAACCATTTAACCATTTTTAAGTGTACAGTTCAGTGGCATTGAGCACATTTACATTGCACATGGTTGTGCTACCATCACTACTGTCCAGCTCCAAAACTTTCTCATCATCCAAATTGAAAATTTAATATACCCATTGAACAATAATTGCTCATTCCACTCTCCCCCAGATCCAGGTTACCACTATTCAACTTTCTGTCTCTTCGAATTTGACTTATCTGGGTAACTCATATGTGGAAGCATACAGTATTTGTTCCTTTTTGCCTGGCTTATTTCACTTAGCATAATGTCTTCAAGGTTCATCCATGTTGTGGCATGTATTAGAATTTTATTCTTTTTTAACCCTGAAACTGCATAGGCTTCAACTTGTAGGGGGTGACCTAAAAATTATTGATAGTTTTTTTTTTAATCATATATTTTAAAATTTTTATATAATTGAAGAACTGTGCTAATCCTTAGAATGAACAGGAAATATCTTGAGTACTCATTTGGGGGATATAGTTTTCCTGGCACAATCATATAAGAGCATAATTCAGTGTCCTTCACCAATTTCATTTCACTCAGCCAAATCAGGAAGAGGGATGTTTTTGCAAAAATATTCCTTTGCTTCTTCAGTTTTCCTAAGGGCCTCTCTCAATTCTTGGAGATTTGATTTATTCTTTTTTGAAATATTGTATCATCTTTGAGAATTCTCCACATTTGCTAACTGGTCTAAGTCTATTAGACATTAATTTGTTAAAATGGCTTTGCATGTGTTTAAGTAGTTCTCTAGCATTTTTTTCAGCAAGTTCTTTAAATCCTGCACTTTTGGAAACGTTTTTAGTTTCAGTTTACATTCATCCTGCTTTTATGCGGTCAGGTGTTTGCAGCATCCAGAAATCAGACAGAGAGGATGACATAAGCAGGTCCCCAGAAGTAGACACTGGTATTTGAGGGGAAGTTTGAGTGGGTACTGGTCATCTCATTGATGAATATTTTTGTGTATGCCAGGTGTTGCTTTTCTACACAGTCTCATGATTATAGGGTCCTGGTTAATGAGCCTCTGGATAACGAAGACTTCTGTACTTTATTTGTGGGAGTAGAGTGTGTTTGCTCAATAATCTGCTAGAGAAATTGGCTCACTTAATTAGGGCCTGAAACAAGTGAATGTTCCTCACAAAATCCTCGGAACGTGCTTCTTTAAGTTGTCATACTTTAAACTTTCAAAAAATTTGGCAGACTAACAGAGAATTAAGGATCTTTGGTTTTAAGCCTCTATATTTCCCTTGTTTCCAATGCCTAGTCTCCATTCACTGTGTTCAAAGTAATCCATCCTTAGTGTTTACAAGCCTAATGTACTTGCAAGTATAAAAATAGATTGCCAGCCTATGGGAACAGACCTGTGTCAGACAGGGTCATTACAAGAGGCAATCACTCTTAGCTTGAGATGTTCAAAAATCAGAAATCAATGGATTTTCCCCCCATGTCCTCATGGAACAGTGGTACTTAATGTTCAAATATGTCATAATACAGAGATGATTACCAAGAAATCATCGACATGGGTGATTTGGGAATTACTAATTTTAAAACAAGGAAAATTCTCTTCCTCCTCCAGCACCTTCGGTGCTCTGGGGGTTGTGGAGCAATGGCTGTAGCACTGAAAGTGAGAGGGAGGAGCTTGCTTGCCATTTCTTTGGAGCATTTCAGCACATCATTACTTTCTGGTGGGGCACAGGGTTCAGGAGCATCACTCAAGAAGTAGCATAATGTAGTGGTTAGTAGCCCTGAGATAGACTACATTGATTTGAATCCTGACTCTTTTAATTTACTAGGTACGTGACACTGGATAGGTTTCTTAAACTGCCTGACTCAGTTTTCTCATCTGTGAAATGGAGATAATAATAGTACCTGCTCATAAAGGTCAATGCATGAATATATCTGATGTCCTTAAAAAAGAACGTAGCATATAGTAAGTGCTCTGTGTGTAGTGTGTTATTATCTTTATTGTTAACTTCAATTCTCGAGGAACTTTCTCTGAGATTTCTAAATAGGTCGAGACTTTGCTTTATAATATCTAACAGCACCACTTATCACAGTGATGATAATGAGTACCACTTAGTAGGTTTACTTATTTGATTATTGGATTAATGACAATTTCTGTATAAGTGAGAGTAAGAATCATATTTGTTTTTGCTCACATTGTTCGTTGAGCCTGTTAAGTGTTTAAAAATTATTTATTGAATGAATAAGTATTTTTACAATTATAAAATAACTCGGCAATAAGATGTTGTTTCACCTCTAAAATTAGCAAAGATGAAAATACTATCATACTTAAGCAGAGAGGTAAGGAAATAGGCACTGTCATGTACTGCAGTTGGGAGCAGTCTGTGATAGACCTAGAAGGCAATTTGACCAAAAGAATTAGTCTTCACTTTTGATTTTATGTCTAGACATTCATCAAAATGATATAGAGGTATATTGAAAGGTTAATATAAAAAGATGTTCATTGTAGCACTTACATTAGTGAATAATTAGAATAAGACTAAGTAAAATGTTTAAAAATAAAGATTAATTATAGTATATCTATAGTTAAAAATCATGTAGAACCATAGTTCTCAAATGAAGATTCTTATATTGACCACAAGACAGTCACCAAACATTAGATAAAAACAGATTCCCAAACTCAGTCTCTTGGGAAAATGAATCAGCATCTCTGACATCAGAATCTCTGTAGTCGAGCTAAGAAACAGATCCTGTTTTCTAAAAAGAACCCTAGGTGATTTCAGTGCACAGTCTGATTTGGGAACCCATTGCAGTGGCTCTCCTGTATGCATCTACTCTCAGTCAGCTTAGTGAAGGTTCTACTCAGCTCTTAAAGCCACTTGAAATGCCAACTATGTTAAAATCTATAGGAACCCTGGAAAACAAAGAAAGAGAACTTCAGAAGGTATCCCTCACCTTCAAAAAAAAAACAAAGTCAGGAAGAAGATGGGATCAGATTATCCAGAAAGTTAATCAATGCTGAGTACCTGTACAAGCTAAGGAAGAGTCTTCTCCCTCCTTCCCCGTGGAAAAGTCAGTAAATGAGTATCCCCCACAAGAACAAAAGAGTCTTCTAAAGTTAGAGCAGCAAGGCTTGGTTTGGAGATGATGGTTGTGGTTACTGGTACCACCTCTTGGCCATAGAGCATCTTCCTCAGAGCTCACCTCCAGGCATTATTTTGAAGGAATATCTCATTAAGAGTGAGTGAATTCATTTACAGTTTTAGTCACCATGGATGCTCCTGAACTGCGATGAGCAGAGACCAGGCAAGTGAGAGGTTAAGGAACAAATAAGACTGAGGCGATACACCACACATAGTGCAACATATCTTACTCCCTTGAGTAACGTTATTGGTTTCTGCTCCTGTACGTCCATGGGAAGCCTCCTAAGCCACGTAGCTGCTGGCTGAGTTGCTTGGAGTAGAGCCGGGCACAGTTTTGAAAAGTTTACCACCTAACATATATACGTATGCACATGCTTCCATATTCTTACTTAATTCACAGGCTTATAGCTTTACTCTCTGGTTTTGTTGTAAAATGTATATTATACAGCCCTCTTCACTTAGACTTTCTGAGTGAACTAGGCAAAAGATTGTGGCAGGCTTTCTGGGTCAATTTTTAAGTAATGTATAATTGCGATTAAAGATGATACATATTTTCTGAAGGATTCTTAGCCAGTGAATACTTTACTTGGATTGTTAACCCTTATCCTTTCTCTGAACTGCTGCTATGCTTCATGTAATCCTGTATGTGAATGAGCAGGAGTGGCATCTGTTCTTTCAGGTTGAGCAGGAAGTGGTGGGGCAGAGGAGATACAAGGTCAAGGTGACAGGTGGACAGAACAGGCAGGTAGTTTATTTCAAATCAAAGAATTCATGATAACTCAATTGAGTTTTCTTGATATGTAACTGTTCGATATCTGTTCAGTACTTATATGCCTTTTGTATATCACGCTTTGTTAGAGGTGCTGGAGACACAGTACTTGGGTAAGGTTCTACCCTTCCATGTTTTGCATTTAGTGCTTAGAGAAGGATTACTCAGCAAGAAGATGCCTTGTACATACCTGCCTAGCCCCTGAGCAGTATATTTTTGTGAAGATCTCCAAATGCTAAAAAAAAACATTTAGAAATCTAATTCTGGAATTTGGACTTTAGCAGTCGGGAAAATGGTAATGCCATTTACTGAGATGTCAGTCAGGGAAGCATTAGAGAATATGTATCTAACAAGATTCACAGAGGTGGATGAAAGAATCATCTAGTAAGACAGTACCATGAGAAGACTGCCAGGACCACTGATGAACTTAGTTTTAAAGGTCAAAACAAGCCAGTGACAGAAATTGATAAGTAGCAGTAGGAATTCAAAGTGGGTCAACACTGAGAAATCTGTAAATGTAACTTATGACATGAAAAAGAAAAAAAGATCAAATTTATAGTTGACTAAATGCTTGACAAAATGCAATATCCTTTATAATTAAGAAACAAAACATTTTAACAGTTAAAAAACTTATTAGAAACAAATATTTAATATCATAATTAAACACCTGAAGTTTTGTTGAAAAAGTTAAGAATTAGAAAACAATTTTGAAAAATAGGAGATAATGAGAGATTTACCTTCCTATATATGAAAGCATATTTATATATACGAATTCATATATATTCAGCCATAGGAATTTTAAATGATTCAGTATTAATTGTAAAACAGGTAAATAGATCAGTGAATCAGAATATTAAAAATACGTGGGAAAGCAAAGGAATTTTTGTGCTTTTGCAAAAGGACCATAGTATTCAACCAAAACCATGTCAGTTTTTTACTTCCTTTGCATTTCTTGGGGAAACGGTCTCTTTCTGTCTTTGAATATTTTCTAAAATGAATGCTGTGTCCCCAAATTGGAGGATTTAGTCATATTACCAGTTTCCCTTTTCAGAATTTCTCAAATATTTTACTTTATGAGCAAAACTAGGTTACTCACATTCCCAACACCTGTCACAGACTCATCACATCTGGAACATTTATACCACTTTCACTGCTCACCACCCTCATTCCTAAAAGTGAGAGTCAGAACGGAGGGGCTATTTATAGGATATACACAATGCTTCCAAATCTCATTCCCATGAGCAAATATTTCACCATAATAAGAAGGACCTCCCCTCCTTTCCTGAGACTCCGTAAAGATGTAAGATTTAATTTATGTGTTATATAACTGTATCCATATCTATTACATAACTGTATTCATACTTATTACCACATTCAAAATAATTTGTTTATTCGCTATGCATAAAGAAAATACATCTCTGTCTGAATGTTTTATCCTTTTCTACAAACTTTAGAAGTATAGCATTAATATAAACCAGAAGCTTTGTAAAACCTAGTAATTTTTGGATACAAATGACCAGAGTTGAGTTTTTAGAATTGAACCAGCCCCGCAGGTTTCTGTGCATAGAGATGTGAAGGACATACTGGAGTCAAAGGTGACTTGCAGGATTTGGGTTTCAGCAGCTGAAGAGATGGTAATGCATTTATCAAGATATTAATTTGGATATTAATTGTCAGGATATATTCCCGATAACCAGATCTGTATGGGTGGATGAGAGCATCATCTGGTGAGACAGTAATATAAGAAGCGTGCCAGGACCACTGATATACTGTAGTTTTAAAGGTCATAAAGAGGGTGATGAGTCTCAGCAAAGGAAACTGAGAAATAGCAAAGTGGCAGAAGGCAGTCTTATGGAAGTCAAGGAAAGAGACGGTTTCATGTAAGGCAGATAGCTCTTCGAGCTGCTGAGAAGCCAAATGAAGAGAACTGAGGAGTGTCAGTTGAAGTCCTTGACATGGAGATTATCGGTGACCTTGGCCAAAGCAGTTCCAGTGGAGAGTGTAGCGGTATGTGTATTTTCATATTATTCTCTGAAGTCTGGGGTCAGCTTGCCTTTAGTTCTCTTAATGAGGTAGGGCTGTATTTTCAGCATCTAGGACAGATTCTTCATTATAAGACACTGCTACTTTCTTAAGTCTTGGAAAATTCCATCAGGAGAATGAGGCTATGTAAATTTTAAGATAGCTAAAAATGTTAACATCATTCACTTTGAAATAGAATTTTCAGTTTTGCTGTTTACTATACTTTGAGTGGGCTGTAAAGCATGAATCATCATGTCAAATCATGTTCATTGATGGGAAAACCACTTTAAAATGTGATCAAATAATGTTGCTAGTAAACACATGGAACAGTTTGAACGAGGAATGCCATCATAATTTTAATTCTTTCTGAGTATATAGTAAAAACCTACACTTAGTGTAAACTGTAGAAATTAAAAGCATGAATAATTGGGAGTTAAGAATTTTGAGGTATTCATAGGTATTTTAGATGCATTAATATTTTTCAAAGTATTTCGGATATAGTATCAGTATCAAATTATTGACTAAGGTATTTTCTATGACAGTAGAAATTTTATTTAAAATTATTTAATTTGTTTTCTTGGCAAAGACATAACTAAGCTTGCATGACAAATATATATTTCACATTAGGACTTAAATTGGATCAGTCTCTCAGAGAGATGGTGAGCAGCATCTGTTAGGAGGGAGCAGGTGAGCTGTGGTAGAATGGGTAGGGTAAAAAGTACTTCAGATCATTGCATCTATTATCCTGACCCTCTGTGCTAGAATGTTGTGGGGTAATTGCCAAGGGATATATAATGGGAGAATTCCAGAACCTGTCTTAGGCTCTCTGCTTGTGCTTATCTTATGCCTATAAGTCTGTTCTCTCCTACTGCTGCTTCCTTTTTCTTTTTCATATATGAATTTATACTAATCCTTCAGCTCTTAGTCTAAATATCACTCTCTCAGAGAAGCTTTCTGTGATCACCCAGAATAGAACAAGTCTCTCTGGTTTTATGCTCTCTTAGCACTTAATACATTGCTTTTGCAAAATTCTTATCAAAGTTGCAACAGAATACTTATTGTATAAGTAATTGTTTGTCCTCTCTCACCCTGTCACGGGTGAATTCCATGTAGGAACAGTCATGACTGTCTCGTACACAACAATATTCCTAGCACCTAGTGACCCAGTGTCATTCCATATTTGTCGAATGAAGGGATGCCACTGAAAAGCTCATAGGATTTCTTGTAAAAGAAACTCTGGGGCTGAAGTTTTAAGATGGCTGCAGAATAGATCATATAACTGGTTTAGGAGCCTATTTGTATGACTCGCAAGGATGTCTGGGTTACTGAGCCTTGTTCTGTAATGCTGCTTTGAATTTAGGGGTGTGCTTTGATGTGTCTGTTTTAGAGGAGTCGAGGAAGTTCAATGAGGACCTCATTATTAACTGAGTGTTCCATACTGTATTGTATATTCTCTGGGCCTCATTTTTCCATGAGTGTACTGTATTATATTATATGTTCTTTGTAGTTTTATTGTGGAGCACCAAAATGGGAGAAAATCCCCTTATTTCAGGTGAACAATTATATAGTGATTGTTCTAAGCATCTTACTGTATGAGTTTAATATTCAGAATAACACTATGAGGTCAATATTATTCTTATCATTTTATAGATGAGGAAACTAGAGGTAAAGTCACTTGCTCAGGGTCACATAGCTAGCAAATGGGAGAGCTGGGATTTAAACCCAGACTGTCTTGACAGTGGAGACCATGCTTTCAACTTCTCTATTGTCCCATCCCACATTAAGTGGTCCCTTATACACATCCAGAATAGTCTGAGTGAAGAACTTCTTTAGTTATATATATATAAGATTGGGCTTGAAGGAGGGCAGTTGAGCTTTTAGAAAGTTTTATCTGACCCTCACCTAATCAGAGTTACCCACAACTTCCACTGTTGAGGCCCTTTTGGGAGACTCAGAAGATTTTATCTATACCAGTCAGTGGAAAATGTCGCTGATTCTCTGCTTTGTATCTTAGCGAGCCGACTTCCTTCTAAATCCATCCTCCCATAAACCTTCTTTTGATTTACTAGGTCTCATCTCTCAGATAATCTGAACATTGACATTTGTCAAAATGGTGTCGATGTAATCATGGGTTAAGCTCATACATTTGATTCCCTTTCATCTTAAATTCCAATCTGAATGGTCAAATAGAAATGGGGGAAAATCATCACTGCTGAGATATAGGAAAGTTAGCCATCAGTTGTCAAGGTAACGTTCCCCCTTCCACTGCTCCCAGCAGCCCCCAACCAGATTTGGATAAATCCCTAAATGAACTCAAACTCTTTGAGCTCAGAGTTCACAGGACTATTGTCAGTGCCATTTTTGTATATCCAGTTTTTACAATCTATGATTATGCAAAAATGTTCATAGATGTTTTGTATTTATAGTGCATCATTCCTTTTATTAGTCTCTTTATACCGATCTGTATATTGTCTGTTTGGTTCCTCTCCTTTTGTCTGTCTTAAAGGCACTGCAAAGTAACAGCATAAGTCAAACCCTTTTTTAGTGCCCATGTCAGAATCTATAAATTCTTCCTTCCTCCCACCTACCACATCCAGTCTTTCATCTTCTACCTCTTAAATTGGTTTTTGAATTTATCCTCTTCTTTTCATCCCTCCTGCCACTATCCAAGGCAGGTTACTATTACATCTTACCTGAATTACTGTAGTATCTCTAACTGGATTCCTGCCTCTAGTCTTGATTTCTTCCAATTATGATCAGAATGATGATTTTAAAGTCATTTTCTTGTTTACAGCCATATAACACTTTCTTATTATCTCTTTACTAAAGTCCAAAGTCTTGCAAGATCTATAAGATCTTCACGATCTGGTCCTTGCTTACTTTTTCAGACACAGCTTGTTTCATCTTCATCCCTTATGGTCCCCTCCTGATGTTTTTCTACTCAGCCATACAGAACAACTTTAATTTTTCCTCAGACATAGCTGTTCTCTATATCCTCTGGGTCTTCACGCAGGACCACTTTTCCTGCCTCTTGCCTAACTAACTTCCTTGTACCCTTTGGTTCTCAACTTGCATATGATTAGGATATTTAGGTAACTTTCCCTGACCCATCCTGGTCTGGGTTAGATGTCCCTGCCTTCTGCTTCTGTAACATCTTGTTCTAACTCTGTTGTAGCACTTACTATGCTTCATTGAAATTGATTTTTTGTTCCTCTCCTCCTAGGCTATAGACTCTGTGCTGATACAGTCTGTCTGTCTTTGTCACTCTATTTCCAGGGTTTACCCCATGGTTTTACAATGCTTAAATACACATTGTTGAAAGAATGGATCAAGAAACATTTTACATTTGACTCAAGGAAGTAAGTTAAGTGAACCAGCGAATCTCTCTAAAGGCGCATGTTTCTTGCTCTCACCCAGGAAACTTGACTAAAATGATTTTGAAAGTCAACTGAAATGGTTTTTACTTTTAAAATGATCTTAAATCGTTCTCCAGAATCAAACAGAGCATACTTTTCATAGGAAGGTATATTTGTTTACAGGTTGGGAGGTTTTACATGTCAGTTGCGTAGACTACAGCGGTCCCCCCTTATCCGCGGTTTCACTTTCCCCAGTTTCAGTTACCCACAGTCCGCTGTGGTCCAAAAATATTGAATGGAAAATCCAAGTAATACACAATCATAAGTTTTAAATTGCGTGCCGTTCTGATGAAATCTCCTGTTGTCCTGCTCCATCCCCCCAGGACGTGAATCATCTCTTTGTCCAGCATGTCCACGATGTATACACTGCCCACCTGAGAGTCATTTAGAAGCCATCTGGGCATTCACATCAACTGTCACGGTATCCCAGTGCTTGTATTCAAGTAACCCTTATTTTATTTAAGAATGGCCTCAAACCTCAAGAGTATGCCGAAGAGAAGCTGTAAGGTGTTGCCTTTAAGTGAAAAGGTGGGAGTTTTTGACTTAAGAGAAACCACATTCACATAACTTTTATTACAGTGTATTGTTATAATTATTCTATTTTATTATGTTATTGTTAATCTCTTATGGTATCTAATTTATGAATTAGACTTTATTATAGGTATGTATATATAGGAAAAAACAATGATAAAGCTGTAGATTTCTCATAGATGCCCTATTATTATTAGTTTAAGAGTTTTTATTATAAATGGATATTGAGTTTTGTCAGATGCTTTTTTTTTTTTTTTAAGTGAGGCAACCCTCAGTTGATCTGATGGATTGCAAGGACCTTGTCAGCTTACAATCCCTTATTTTTTTATTTTTTACGCCTACAGCACCTGGTCTTCCTAGGTGGTCTCCAATCCAAGTACTAAATCAGGCTCCACCCTGCCTAGCTTCCGAGATCAGACAGGATCGGGCTTGTTCAAGGTAGCATGGCTGTAGACAGATGCTTTGTATCTATTGCAATGATAATGTGCTTTTTCTTTTGAGGACTGTTGTTGAATTATATTGATTGATTTTTGTAGGTTCACTAAATTTGCATTCCTGGGATAAGTTTTACTTGGTGATATTTCATCTATTGTTGGGTTCAGTTTGCTAATGTTTTATAAAGGATTTTTGCATCCAGTGAGGAATATTGAGCTATGATTTTCTTTATTTTAATAATTTTGTCAGGTTTTGGTATTAGAGTTATGCTGGCCTCCTCAAACAAGTTAGGTAATGCTCTCTCCTCTTTCTATTTTTGGAAAATATTTGCATAATTTCGGTATTATTTTTTCCTTGTTCAGGGTATGTGTGGTAGAATTTTCCAGTGAACTCTTTCTTTTGGAAAATATATATATTTTTAATTATAAAATTTTTATAGATATATGACTACTCAGATTTTCTGTTTCTTAGGTCTGTTTTGTCATCCATCAGCAATTGAGATTTAGTGATATTAAAACAACAGCAACAACAAATCCTTTGAAAGGTTCAGAACCTTTTAAAGAGACTACAAGGACTATGGGGCAGATTGTTATAACTGAAGTCAGATGAAAGCCACTTAGACATTCACTCGTATTTGGCTGGTAACTCTGTCAGTTTTCGGAAAAGTGACATAATCTTTTCATACTTTTTTTTCTGTAAAGACATTTTTCTTAAACTTTTGAAAGAAAAATATTTTCATGGACCTTCTTCATGCCGAGTGCTGGCTTAAGTCATTTTTAACATAATGTTATTTAAATATGTGTTAACAGAATTTATGCTTATAGTTCCGATGAAGCTGTAAAACAAAACAGACATACAAACGCAATTTAAGTAAGAATAGAAGATCAACATAATTCAAATTAATAACGTTAATGTGACAGGGAACCAGACTTGAGACAATACCTTTTTACTATTATAATGCAGAAGGCAGTGTGTTTGGTAATTAGGAGAGAGCATGGCGTCTGGAGTAAGATCGAAGTTCAGGTTTTTGCTCCACCATTTACCCTGTTCATGTGACTTAGTTTACTTATTTATAGAATGAGGATAATTCACCTAACTTAACTAGAATTATGATATAAGTAGGATTATTGATTTGTCACGTCCTAGAACAGTGCTTGGCAAACAGTAATTGTTTAATAAATGTTAGCTGTAATAATAATTAGTTTTATATTATTGTTTTAGTGAAATCTAATGATCAGTGTTGGGCTTAATGGTAGAAAGTCTGATTCTATATTTAACGTTTCCGATTTGATTTTAATAATGTAAATACTGATGCATAGAATGTTTGCTTGCCCAATTTCATGTACAGTGTAGTGATAATTTTATAGCTTTGTTTGCTAATTTAGCACAGTCAGATCTCATACTTAACCTAAATTGTTCTAGGCAGGAGTCCTTAAGTTTCCATTTTTAATGGAGTGTCAGTTGATAACTCCGTAAAACTAAATGTATAAATCCAATCATTGTCCATATCAGATATGTGAAAATACTATCTGAAGCTATTTTTAGTTCTTGAAAAGGTATAGAAAACATTATTTTTCGGCGTGGAGCTTATCAGACTGCTGAAGGGAATGAACAGATTCTGGAGACTACTTATTTTCAGCATTTTGTAAATACCTTCATTGTCTTATTGATTCTATTATGTATTAAACTTATACTGTAGTGCATTGATAGCTATTTCTTGTCATCTGGGACTCAATCCATTTAATTACCCTAACTATCAGCTAATTATGCTCTCATAACTACCAGTTAACATCAGTTATCTGGTTGAAATATATTAATAGTAATACTGGAAAAATATTTTCATTTTATGGTACTCAAGAAAAGTTTATGAGCTTCTTCATGAGATTGGTAGGGAATTTCAGAATGTAGTAAAAGCGACTTATGATTACCACCTGTTGATCTTAAAGGTTGATAGTTATTATAGAATTAAGTGGATAAGCCTGTAACAGAATTTTAAATTTTACCTATTTTGTCTCATTTATTTTAATTATAATGTTTTTTTGTTTTTTGTTTTTTTTTCCTAGCTGTGGGGCCTTCAGCAATAGTACTGTTTTACTAACTGTATAGTAGCTTTTATCTGGACAATACTTTTGAGTTCCACATGCTTATACAATTTTATTTTTTGATTCTGCCACATTTTTACATATTTGAACTGTTAACATCTTCATGTGAATATTGTGCCTTAATGTACGTGTTTTTTCCTAGAAATATATCATTTTTTCAACTTTTTTATTTTCTCATTAGCCTGTGACACTTAAATAGGTATACTGCCCCACCATCACTTATGCTGTTTTCATGATGTCAAATCACGATGCCTTTCATTTGAAAATTATTAATGCAAAAGAGAAGTTTTATATTGATATCTGCTAAAAAAGAATACAGATTTCCCAATAAATTAGAAGTTGAATAATGTTACTTTAGGTTACTATGGACACTAATGTGAGTATAGGTACAAAGGCAGAGGGGTGCTGAAGTTACACAGCAATGCTTGGATATAAGGTGATTATTTAGATGATTTATGATATGCTTATATTAGCCTATTTTTTCTTACACTCAAAATAAAGGTAGTTAAAACATTTGACACAGAATTACAGACCTCCCGAGAATTTATTTGTGGAGTCTACTCTGAGAAATACTGGACTGGGATACGTTACAGAGAAAATGAAGGATTCTGTTCTAAGAGTTCAAAAAAGATGTCTATATTATTTTTTGTGTATCAATTAGTAATTGAATTCAGCTGTATGCAATAAAATACTCAACAGCAGTGGCTTAAGCAAGGTCGGGGGTCATCCTTCCCTATGTCACAAGGGATCCTAGGCAGTTCAGAGCTGATGCAGTGGCTCCAGGATGTTACCAGGGACCCAAGCTCCATCTGGTCTCTCCCATCTTTAAGTTCCTAGTTCATGCTCCCAAGTGGGTCTCTACTCTAGCTGTCATGTTCTGGTTCAAGGCAGGAAGAAAGAGAACAGAGGGCAAAAAGGCAAAAAACCAGACAAGTCTGTGTGTCACAGGGCTTTCCCAGTGACTTCCATTTATACATCACTGGTCAGAACTGTGTCATATGGCCACCTCTATTTCAAGGGAAGCTGGGAAGTATGTTTTCTGTGAGAATATTGCTGCCTCCCAAAGTTGGACTCTTTGTAAGGAATAAGAGAGAATAGACATTGGGTACGCAAATAAGCAGTCTTTGCCATACCAATTAAATAGATATGTTAAGAAAGCTCAGAAAACAAACAAAATCAGTCTTTCTCTTTTATCTGTATTTCTACTTTAACCAAAGTTACATGAAAGGAATTTAAATGAAATAAGTCCAGAAATTGCTGAAGTCTGAAGGAAACATAAAGATCATATAGTCCTGTCATTTTTAGACTTAGAGATAATTAGTGACTTGTCTGAGACCACAGAAGTAAGTTCCAGGACCGGAATTTGAAGTTCCCGAATTCCAAAACATCACTGTTCTTTCCATTTACTGTGATACTTCATAAAATCTGGTTGCTCATGTGTTACTCTCTCCTACATAGACGAGACAGTTGTGTTTTGGTTACACCATTAGGGAAAAAAATCTTCTAGTCCCTTGAATGGTTACAATAAAAGTGATTAGAGGAAATTTCATGTTTCTTATTTGAGGATCTTATATGTTCAACTTGCTGCTGTTGATGGTGCTGCCTGTATTTTTGTGTTCATTCATTCTTCATTTATTCAGCACCAGCAATATAAGATTTCAGGAGTAGGACCATGTCTTATTAATTTCTGTATCCACAAGTAGGTCCTCATGGATGAAAAATTATATTATAGTTTCTGTCCTGAGAGAATCCTCAGTCAGGTCTGGGAGATAGACAAGAATGTCAGTGATAACAGTACAGCAAAGGCAAAGTTCCTCAAAATGATGGATGTACAGATAAGAGAATCTCAATAAACCTCTGAGGCTGAAAGGGGATCTGGAAAGGCTTCAATGGGAGATGGCCCCAAGTTCAGTCTTGCAGGGGTTTTTCAGATGAAGAAAGAAGAGGGCTGCATATCAAACCAAAGAACATGTTTTTAGAGGCCCAGTGTGGGTGAGAAACTGTATTTAAAGACGAGAAAACCACAAGAAATGTGGGAAAAGGCTGTGTTAGTAGGAAATGAGGCTTGACAGGTTGGCTCTGGACATAGGCACATCTCAGAGGCCTCAAAACATGTTAAAGCAGGGGTCCCTAAACCCCAGACCACGGCCATGGCCTGTTAGGAACCAGGCCACAAAGCAGGAGGTGAGTGGCAGGCGAGTGAAGCTTCATCTGTATTTGCAGCCGTTCCCCAGTGCTAGCATCACCATCTGAGCTCTGCCTCAGATCATTAGGCATCATAGCACCAACCAGCGGGAGCTGGTACCGAGGATATGAATTTACCTAACTCTGCTGATGGAGTACTGTGGAGGCTGGGTAGGGAATGGAGGCTCAGATCACATAGTTAGATCTTGACACCTTAGTACAGAGCCCACGTCCTTGCAAGTGCAAGGCACCTCTTGTCACCCACAGCTTCAGATGACCAGGGCAGACTGAACCATATTTCACCATCCTTGTTCCTCCTTGCCCAGTTCTCCCTAGGGCCTCCCTTTGGGCAGAGCCTTTCTTGACCTTTCTGCTCATGTGCCGACTGCACATGCCCCATTTCGCTTTTCCTGTCCATCCTGTTGTCCTCAACTCTTACCTAGTCAAGGAATCATAACAGCTGATTCTTTTTGACCTCTGCCCAGTAAAGATATACTCCTCTTTGGTAGTTGGTTATCATGGGGTGTATAGGAACCTCAGATGGCGGAATGCATCAGACACACCTTTTACCTCTAGTGAGATGAAAGGCAGTATTTTAGGAATTTCAGACAGCAAGGAGGTGGGAATCCTGCTCTTAAAATCCTGCTCTTAAAATTTGGCATCTGGCCTACCTGTCCTCCCTTCTAGTCTACAGCCTGCCTGTGCCGCTGACCCCTGCAGGAGCCTCTAGTGGCTCTCCTTCCAGTCTGTTCTCTCTTCTCTGCTAAAGACTTTTCTTCCCCATTTTTCAAATTTAGCCCCTCATTCCCTCCTTGGACTCCCCGTTGCATCATCTGTTGCCTGGTGCGCAGCATAGGGCTGGCCTCCCTTGTCTGACATCCACCCTAGAATGGGTCTAAGCCTTTGTTGGCTCTGCTTCTAGTAATGAAGTTTCTGATGACAGAGGGTGAAGTCGTAAGTGCAGCCTCTTGGTTAACACAAATAAAACACATTTTATTATTAAGGGGCTGACTGAATGTTTCCCTTTGTGACTTTAGACATAAAAAGGACCATGAAAAAGCTCGCCTCTTTTTAATTGATTGTTTCTTATATTTCTTTCCCTATTTTTTCTTATGCAGGCATTGTTATAACAATAAAGGAAACTAATAAAATTTTCTCAAATTTCACAACCATAAGGCATCAGTCGTTTTTGCTTTTTGTTGTATTTTCTTCCAGTTCTGCTCATATACAGTAATATTAACTAGATAGATACAGTTTTGAAGTGCATTTTTTTTATGCTTCGTGATGCTCATAGTTCAAGGAAATTGAAGTAATTGAGATATGGGAATATCTTGGGTAATAATGGCTTCTTATTTTGATTATTTCCCTTTAGGAAAGACACTGCTGATCCTGTAACATGGAGGATTGCCTTCATACCTCATCTGAGAATCTGTCCAAATTGGTCAGCTGGGCCCACAGCCATGGGACTATTTGCAGCCTCATTCCTAACCTGAAACACTTGCTTTCTGAAGGTTCCCATGGGAACCTGACGGCAATGTGGGGCTGTAGTGCTGGTCATGCTTATCATTGGCCACTGACAGCTACTTGCAGAGCTGGGTCCCAAGAAAGGGTCTGTTTCCAGGATAACAGAAGTTTTAACTCTGATAGTCCCAGTATAATCGGAGTGCCCTCTGAGACACAAACTAGCCCAGTTGAAAGGTATCCTGGGAGACCAGTGAAAGCGAAGCTAGACTGTAATCGGACCAGAGACTCTTGTGACTTCTCTTATTGCAGTGAGCCCTCGGAGCTGGACGAAGCTGTTGAAGAATATGAAGATGAAAACACCCTCTTTGACATGGTTTGTGAGTCTTCTGTTACAGATGAGGATAGTGACTTTGAACCCCAAACCCAAAGGCCTCAAAGCATTGCTCGAAAAAGGCCTGGCATAGTTCCGTCTTCTCTCCATTCAGGCTCCCAGGCTCAGATGATTGATGAATGCAGCAGTGATGTCATCATCAAGAAAATCAAACAAGAGATTCCAGAAGATTATTACATTGTGGCAAATGCAGAGCTGACTGGAGGAATAGATGGACCAGCCCTTTCCTTGACTCAGATGGCAAAACCCAAGCCTCAGACTCATGCTGGTCCCTCCTGTGTAGGGTCTGCTAAGCTAATTCCCCATGTAACATCTGCCATCAGCACAGAGCTAGACCCACATGGTGTGTCTGCATCCCCCTCTGTGATGTCCAGACCAGTTGTCCAGAAGACTGCCAGGGCATCTCTGGCCTCACCAAACAGAGGACCCCCTGGTGCCCATGGCACCAACCAGCAGGTGGCCATGCAGATGCCCGTGAGCACATCCCATCCTAACAAACAGATCAGCATCCCTTTGTCTGCCCTGCAGCTGCCTGGACAGGATGAGCAAGTTGCTTCTGAAGAGTTCCTGCCCCACCTGCCCAGCCAGGTCTCCTCCTGTGAGGTAGCCCTTTCTCCCTCAGTTAACACAGAGCCAGAAGTGAGCTCCAGTCAGCAGCAGCCCCCAGTTGCTCCATCCATAACCACTGAGGCCATGGCACAGTGCATACCAGGTATGGCATGTGAGGTGACAGTGAGTCCCTCATTTACATACATCAGAGAATTCTGCGCCGTCAACACTTCTAAAACCATTAGCTCAGTTTGCTATAATTCAGGCCTTTATTATTCTCAGAAAGATAGAAATAGTGAAATGCATTACATTCAGGGGATCCTATAAAGGAAATTCTGAATTAAGGCCATCCATCCAGTTAATGTACCTTAGGGCTGAGAGGACAGCTGTAGGATTGTGCTGTTGATATTGCACTGCTAGATTTAAGGTTTGTATCTGATCTTGAGCTGAATTTTTATATAGTTATTTTTGAAAAAAATTTTATGCTGCCCTATTAGTATCAAGGTGTTTGGTTGCTGTGTGAAGCCAAAATGTTGTTGGGTTAGGCATATAATGACAATAGACCTAATGCTTTTCCATTATTATTTATTTGTCTGAACCAGCTTGGTATTTCTATTCGTTTTAGTCGACGTGACAGTTTAAACCAAGTTTTTTAAAAAGCAACAAGCCTTTCTAAAAGAAGGATTTGATCTCTTCTCAAAATTTAAAAGATTCAGCTTACGTTTTTGGAATACATTTTTGAAATAACTGGAATGGATTGAGAGGAAAAGGAAATAATTATATGAGGCCCATATCGGTAATTCTAATATTCTTATGTTCTGTAATTTTAGCATTCAATACTTATTTAATCTGGGTCATTATTATATAAAGGGGGTTTCGATGTCATGCTTTTAGTTTAGGTTCATGATTCAAGTCTAATAGACCAGAAGTTAGAAACATAGAAAAAGATGAATAGATATGCAGAGAAACAAAAAACAGAAATTCGTGGCACATTTTGGTTTCATTTTAGTCCCTCTCAAGAAAGTCATGTATTTGGAGAAAAGCTTCCCCAGAAGTCTGAGGTACCTGTGCCTTTAGCCTGTAACTTCCTAGAATTAAGTTGCTTTACAAATATGCTTCCCCGATGTTATTGTCAACTTTAAGATCGCTAAAGGAAATCTTTGATTTATGATATTCCTAAAACAGTCATGGTATTATAATAAAAGATACAATTGCACATATTCGCATCTTGATTCAAAATTATGCTTTTCAGTTTATTCATTTTATTTCGCTTTAAAATAATAGCTTTCTTGAGATGTAATTCATATACCATAAAAATCACTCGTTAGAAAAGTTTATGATTCAGTGGTTTTTGGTATATCCAGACTTGTGCAGCCATCACCACTTACCTAATTTCAAAACATTTT
Source organism: Pteropus medius (assembly GCF_902729225.1). Lineage (NCBI taxonomy): Eukaryota > Metazoa > Chordata > Mammalia > Chiroptera > Pteropodidae > Pteropus > Pteropus medius. The sequence goes on from NW_024344374.1 coordinate 6,468,237, forward strand.
CATCACCCCAGAAAGAAACCCCATGCCCATTAGCAGTTATTCTTCCCCTCTTTCCAGCCTCTATCAACCAATAATCTACTTTCTGTATCTATGAATTTGCCTATTCTGCACATTTCATGTAAACGGAGTCACATTATGTAGGCTTTTGTGACGACCTTCTTGCACTTAGCATAATTTGTTAAGGTTAAGCTATGTTGTAACATATATCAGCATTTCTTTCCTTTTTATTGCCAAATAATACTTCATTGTATGGGTAATACCATATATTTTTTTTTTCATCAGTTGATGGACATTTAGGTTTTTTCCTTTTGGGGGCTATTATGAGTAATGCTGTTAATAACATTTGCATACAAGTTTTTGTGTGGACGTATGTTTTCATTGCACTTGGGCAGTTACCTAGAAGTGGAATTGCTGGGTCATATGGTTACTCTCTGTTTAACTTTTTGAGAAGCTGCGAAACTGTTTTCCAAAGCAGCAACACCATTTTACGGTCTCCCCAGCAATGTTCAAAGGTTCCTATTTCTCCACATGTTCAACAGTACTTGATATTTGCTATTAAAAAAGTTATAGCTTTCCTACTGGATGTGCGAAGTAGTATCTCATTGTGGTTTTGATTTACATTACCCTAATAACTAATGATGTTGAAATTTTTTTCATGTGCTTATTGGCCATTTGTATATCTTTTGAGAAATTCAGATACTTCGACCATTTTCTAATTAGGTTATCTTTTTCTTAGTGAGTTGTAAGAGCTCTTAATACATTCCGATCCTAAGTCCCTTATTAGATATGTGATTTATAAATATTTTCTTCCATTCCACGGTTGTTCCTTCCTCCCTCCCTTTTTTTCCCCCCACTCCAAGGTTTACTTCAGTTATTTAATAACAACACGATCTTTGGCTCATTAGACACAGTGTTATCTTTATTAGGCTGGCAAAAGTCTTTGTACTAGGAAATCTGATTCTTGCCACACGTAAGATGTAAGAGTACCTTTTCACTTAAATAATTATGAATCTGATTTGTCTCTCCTCCCCTTTTTTTTGTAAAATAAGAGACTTAGGCTTACGGTTTTCTACATTCTCACTTAATTTATATTTGAGGGTAGAATTCAGAAATGTATTTTGCAAAGTGGGTCAGTATACCAAAACAGCTTAGTAAGACCGTCATTTGTATTGCACACCCTCCCATAAACTTGCCCCCATGCAAAGCAAGATTTCCTTGCAACTGCCTAGTGGATAGTAAATGAGACATTGAGGCTTTTTACTAAGCCAGACATGAGCTATGCAATTATTTTGGAGAATAAATTCAGCCTATTAGAAAACAATATTTTAATCTATTTATTGTTGTATAGCTTACTTATTTTTAGTTTTTTTTTTCCTTCTCTCAATGAAAATGTACTTTTTATGATAGCCATAAAAAGCATGGCCAAGGATAGCACATAACATATACAGCCATAAACTATGATTTGGCTTTACTCTCACAGGGATGATTGGTTTAGCTTGGAATTGAACCTTCAAGAAAAACAATATTGAAGAACTGGTGATGGGCGTTTCCTAAGGAGTGATCCTGATATTTTGATCCCTTGTTCTGTGGAAGAATATCATATTGCTAAGACATTATTAGCTTTAGAGAAACACTATTTGGATTAGAAACATCAATGGGACAAATAAAAATCTGATTGACATTTTTCTATTGGGAGAGATATATAAAGTTAACAGAGTCCAAACTATGCTTTGTGCTATAAAAGTTTTATTTATTTGTATTTGCATATTTATTTACAGTTGTACTTAAATGGTTGTACTTAAAGTTTTATTTGTTTTGTATGTGTATAATAAATAGTTTTTATTCTAAACATAGATATATGAAAAATTTAGAATTCAGCACATCTAAATATGTGTGTATAAATATGTACAGATGGACCTTGCATAGTTAATATATAAAGCATACTTGGGACTAGGCAAAGAAGAGAGGTTCTGAAAGAAATAACTGAATGCAGAATCAGGTACATTTAAAACAGATGCTGTATAAGCTTGGGTCTGTATCAAATCATTGCAGAAATAGTACATATCTTTGAATAATATTTTTTAAATAAATAATTTGACAAATGGCTATTGAGTAAGCCAGAAACAAAGAGAAATTGTTCCATTTTGTTTAGTTTTACTGATGCCATTTAAATTTTATTCCCCTCAGTGGAAAATCGTCCTTATTTCTGTTCAGAACTAAACTCACAAAGTTATAAAATATTAATCAAGGTGTGGATAACATTAATTTTCATGTCAATTTTGTCATGTTGCTCAACCTAGAACTTGGCAAATAGTAACAAGAGAACATATGTTATTAGAAGAATTATCAACTATCTCCTAGTAATTTAGATTCCATTAATTTTTTGAAGTTTTTAATTTGGACATTTGTCATAATTTTAAATCTCTATTACATCATGAGTCAGGTCTGTATGTGTATGTGTATATTTCTCAAATATACACACGTACACACCACTTATTATGATACATAATTAGTACAAGGACCCCTTTTATTAATCAGCTCTTATATAATAAGTTTTATGGTAGCAAGCAATCAACTTTTGCTGATCAGATTTGTAATGTTTTTTCTTTTGAAAATATACATCTTTATCTTTTTCTAATAGATCATTTTGTTCTTTATATATTAGAAATATTAACTCATAGTCTACCATGTATATTGGAAATACATATAATGTATGTTGGAAATACATTTAATTAATCTTTAATTTTTTTGATGGTATTTTTTTTTTCTTTAGAGTGTTTTAATATCCAAAATTTAAAAAATTCAATTTATTTCAAGAAAAACAAAAACAATTCACCCGTTTCTCCCAACCTCCACCCCGCTACCTCTGGCAACCACCATTCTATTCTCTGTATTGTGAGCTTTTTAAAAATATATATGTATATATTTTAGATTCCACATACGAGAGAGATCACTTGGTATTTGTCTTTCTCTATCTGACTTATTTTCTTAGCGTGATGTCCTTGAGGTTCATTCATGTTATCACAAATAGCAAGGTTTCATTTCTTTTTTATGGCTGAATAATGTTTTATTGCATACACACACACCCACACACACACCGCATCTTCTTCATCCATTCATGTATCCATAGACACTTAGATTGTTTCCATATCTTGGCTATTGTAAATAACGTTATAATGAACATAGGGGTACGTTTATCTTTTTGAATTAGTGTTTTCATTTTCTTCAGATAAATACCCAGAAGGGGAATTGCTGGGTCATATGGTAGTTCTGCTTTTAATTTTTTGAGGGACCTCTATACTGTTTTCCATAGCAGCTGCACCAGTTTACATGCCCACCAGGAGTGCACGAGGGTTTCCTTTTCTCCACATCCTCACCAACACTCGTTATTTCTGCTCTTTTTGATAATAGCCATTCCGTTAAGTGTGAGGTGATATCGCACTGTGGTTTCGATTTGCATTTCCCTGATGATTAATGATGTAGAGCATCTTTTCACGTACCAGTCAGCCATATCTATGTCATCTTTGGGAAAATGTCTATTTAAATTGCCTACCCATTTTTAAATCAGATTATTTAGGGTTTTTTGCTATTGAGTTGTGGTATTTTTTGAGGTATGAGTTTTCCTAATTTTTTGAAGGCTGTTCTTTCTACCTCTGTCTGTCTAGCTTACTGTCATCTTTTCTGCCTTTGGTATTTTGCTTAGGAAATTATTTCCCTTCCTCGAATGAGAAAAATATTTACCTATATTTTCCTCTGGTTCTTTTCTAGTTTTCTTTTTTTTCTTCTCCCATTTTGTCTCCTTTGTTTTTTCACATTTAACTCTACAATTAGAATATATTTGGGGGTGGAACCTCACTTCAATATTTTTACAGGTAGTCAAATGTTCCAGCATCATTTATTGACTAATTCTCAATCTCCAGTGAATTGAATTGTGTACCATATTTTGTTTATAATTGGGTCTATGTCTAGATTTTCAATTCTGTTTTTATTGATTATCTTTTTCTGATTTTTACTATTTGATTATATTTTATACAAAACAAAAATGCATCCAGAGAAAAAGAGTGGTGTAGTTTGAGGACCAAATGCAAAAATACAGGTAAAACACTAAAGAATGTACCTGACTTATTGATAAACATTTAATAAATAATAGTTTCCACCATATTTATTTTCATTATCACTGTTATTGTTGCCATTATTAAATAGCGCTCAATACTCTTAAACTGTGAAGTAGATTTCAGTTTAATGCACTTACACCCACTCCTCTACTAAAATATAGTATCATCTGAGAGCTTATTAGAAATGCAGAATTTCAGGCTGTACCCCAGACCTACGGAATCAGAATTCATATTTTAATAAGATCTCCAGGTAATTTGTATACACAGTGAAGCGTAAGAAGCAGTAATCTGGGGAGTGCAGAATCCACATTCTAAGGCACACTGTTATTTCATCTGGCCACCCAGTACTCTGAACACTTTCTGTGTGGGAGAATTTCATTCTTTGTACATTTGTACTTTCCCACTAGGTTCAGAGGTTATATTCCTCCAAATTCTTTGTTCAAAACAATGAAAGCCCAGTCTAGCTAGTTTAGGCAGAAAAAAAATTTAATAAAAGAACACCAGTAAACTTGCTTTCCAAGCTTACATTTCAGTGAGGGCACAGTCTTGTGACCTTAGTCTTTGCCAGTGGAATGCACTCACACCAGACTCTAATCAGAAGTACCTGGAAGAATGTTTTGCAAAATAGCAGTCAGTTTCTAGAGGCAGCAGGAACAATATTCCAATAGTAGTTTCAGAGTTAGAGACCCAAGCTAGAGTTTTGGTAGCTGGGTTGTTACTCTACCAGACTGAATCTGCTGTGGTTGGGGCATTATTTGTAGACACTTCCAAGCCTGATTTACTGGTGTTCCAGGAAATTCTGTGGCCTTTATTAAGTTCTTTTTTGGTCTAAACTAGCTAGAGTGGGCTTTCATTGTTTTAAACAAAGAATCTGGAGGAATATAATCTCTTCTAGATTATGAAAAATAAAATAATTTTCTACTTGCCACTAGATTCATACTTTCAGCTAAATAATTGACATCCCTTTGGTGAGTAAGCACTGGTACCATGATGCCCCATATTGTGCGCTCTCTTGCTGTTCAAACTATACAAGCCACTCATAGGATGGTGGGGGTAGAGATAGCTTCTCCTTACACTAAACCTTTCCTCCCTTCCCAGTGGGAGTTTTTGCTGATCTATGTCCATTGTAGGGAGGGGTTGGCCCTATAGGTGACACATTTCCTGAACCTAGAATGGGAGAAGGAGGTACTTGTGTCTTTGTTTTCCACCCAGGGCTTTAAGGGCAATTCTGGGAAATAAGGGTTGTTCCCATTGGAACTTCTTACCACGGCATTGAATATTCATTAAAACGTTAATTTTGAATTATTAGTTTTCTCATAGGTGTAAATTTTTCCAAGTCAATTCACATGATACTATTTCCTGAAGCAATCTGTTTTTACTTCTTTACCATTTCTAAATTTGATCTCGTGTGACAGAGGGATTGAACAGCAAAATCACCAGGAGGTAGCCCAAATGAGGATGTTAGGAATCTGGACACTGACATTTTGTATTGCCTAATATGTTTCATTTCTTTTCTTCCTTCTTCCCTTCCATTTCTCTTTCTCCTTGCATAATTTCACCCTTGAGTTGCCATTGGTAGTGGTGACAATGTGGGTAGTTTGGTGAGATCTTGTGAAAGGAAGCATGCTTTATTTTATTAGGCCTCGTAAAGTTAATGGACTAGATGCTTTTACCTAATTTATTCTTGTTTCCCTTCTCTGGTAATACTGAGGGAGACTTTAATGGAACTTTACAGGACCCTTCTCTTTAATCCCAGTGCCTTGCACGTAGTACACAGATGGCCATCGTGTTGATGATAATTAACTACAAGAACATATCTTAGGGAAAAATTATGTACCTGGTTCCAGGAGTTCCCGAAACTTACTGCTTGATGTTAACAACATCATCTAAAGCGATAATCCTGTTTCATTCCTTGATTCACCTAATTGGGCAGTGAAGAAATCAGTCCTCCTCCATTATGATAAGGGACTGCACTGTCATAGGAAGAGAGAACAAGTCAAAACCTTGATGAAGTTATAGATCCCTAATGTGTAACAACACCATGAGCCTTTTCAGATCTGACCTGTCAGCACCCTTACCCATAGCCTTTTGGAGGCTACCTGCCATCCTTCTGCTGAGTATCACAGGTCTCATTATTTCTCTACTTGAAGATCACCAGCTCTTGACTCTCCTACTTGAGTGTCATAGGATCTTCTCGCCCCTAAGTGTTGCAAAGCCCTTCCCCCTGGTCAATCAAAGGGCAGCTCTCAGGGTGGTGGTTGGGGTTATCTCAGGTTTTATCATGTACAGTAGAGACCCTGTAATCATGATGCACTTAAAGAGCTGGGGATGGTGGTCTTTAGCCCTTGGCTGATCAGCACTTTTCTCCTTCCTTCCTGCAATGCCGTTCTTAGGAAAGAGAAAGCCTTGGTCTTAAAATAGTGATTTTTAGCTTTGTTTTTGACACTGGTGGAGAGGTATGGGGAGGGGGGATATGTGATTAAGTACAGTCATTCTGTTAAAAAAGATAAAGAATCAACTATATTATTATGTCTTTTCAAAGTATTTAGGTTTTTACAAAGACAGTTTTACCAAGGCAATAATGAAAACCCATTATAACTTATATATACCTTATTATTATAAATCTGTAGGAATTAAAATGGAATGGTCTGACACAAAGATAGACAAATAGAGCAATGGAACAGGATAGAGAACTCAAACACACCTACACACACGTATGGGAACTGGATGTGAAAGATGTCATCACAAATCAGTAGGAGGACGGACTAGCCTATGAGTGGTATGGGATAATTGGTCACTCATGTGGAACAAAATAAAATTAGATCTTCACCTCACATCAGACATGAAAATAAATCTCATTGAAAGATATAAATATGGAAATATAAAACTTAAAACTGATGGAAATATTGTAGAATGGCTTTGGTGTCAGGACGAGTTTTTTAAACATGAGACAAAAAGCACAAACCATAAAGGAAAAAATTGAAAATGCTCAGAGCCTTAAAATAAAAATCTTATCCAGGACAGGGGATATCATAAACAAAGTTAAAAGATAAGCAACAATCTGTGAAATGATTTCAGTGTGCATAACCAGAAATACGCATAAGCAGAATATATAAAGATTTGCACAAATCAGCATGAAAAAGGTCAAATAATCCAAAAGAGAAATGAGCAAAGGAAATGAAGAAGCATTTCTCATAAGAGGAAACCCATATAGTTCATAAACATATGAAAAAAATGTTCAGCCTCACTGGTAATCAGGGGAATGCAAATTAAAACAACAATAAAGTACCATCAGAAAGGCAAAAAGTTATTTTTACTATCCTTGTAGAAAGTATGGGAAAATAGGAACATGTGAGTGGAAATATAAATTGGTACAACCACTTTGGAGAGCAATTTACAAAATCTAATAAAGTTAAATACGTATATATTATATAACCTATAATTTCAATTTTTAGGCCCTAGAGAAACGTGTCTGTCTATCTCTCTGTCTCTGTCTCTCTCTCTCTGTCTCTCTCTGTCTTCTGTCTCTGTCTCTGTCTCTCTCTCTCTCTCTCTCTCTGTCCTAATTCTATATATATATATATATATATATATATATATATATATATACACCTAAAAAGTGAAAATGTGCAGAGGTGTACATTGCAACTTTGTGGTAACAAGGAAAAAAATCAAACAACCTCAATGTTTGTCAATAGAGAAATAGATAAATTGTGATATGTTTTTCAATGGAATATGTGTGTCAACCAGATCTGTATTTATTAATGTAGATAAATCTTGAAAACAAAGTTGCAGAATAATAGAGTACTATACCTTCAGAAAATTACTACGTATTGTGTGTTACACACATACACATAATTATGAAACGTGGACTGAGGAGACACAACAGATGAATGATAGTGGTTACCTTTGGGGAGGAGGGGGCATGAGAATGGGTACACAGGAAACTTGAACTGTATCTGTAACATTTTCTTTTTAAAACATGTAAAAAATATGACAAAATTTAACTTGTTAAATCGGAATGACAGGAGCATGGGTTTGTGTTATATAAGAGGTAATATAAGCTCAGTGCTTAATTATGGAAATCCAGACACATAGTTATCAGGATTCAAATCCCACCTCTGCCATTCATTTTATAGGTAATGCTGGCAAGTTTCTTAACCTCTCTGTGGCTTAGCTCTCTCAGCTGTAAAATGAAGAAAACGTATCGATTCTATAGGGTTTTCATGTAAGAAATTAATATATAAGAAATCCTCTGGCTCATGGTAAGCATACTTTAATATTCTGTATACTTTTCTGTATATTTTAATGTGATTACTTTTAAAATATAGACTGTAAAGCAAATAATTGATGGTGGAATATTTATAGGATGAGGGCATTATGACATTGTTATTGTTATTACTGAATATAGAGGAGTTTTTTATTGTAAGAAAGCAAAACTTTACATTGTCTTCCAGTGTACTTGTTTATGGACAAAGAATTTGAGAATTATTCTTAACAAATTTCAATACCGTGGCTTTCCTCCTATGATTATGATGGGATGCTGTCATGGGGAATTTCTTTTCAGTTCTGCTGGAATAAATAAAAAAACACAGAAACAAAATGTCCTCTATTATCTATATAGCACTTTTATTTCCAGGATCAACACTGCATGAATTCCATGAAGAAAGAGATTGTTTCCTTTATTTTATTGTTGGGAAATAAGGCACACATACACAAAAAAAAAAACCTAGATAATTTGCTTGGAGTTACAATAGGAAGAAACTTGGTTTCATACTTATTAACTAAGAGGGATAGAGTCTCTGCTCTGCACGATGGTCCCTCCTCTGCCAATCTTGGTGTAGGAATAGCCTCTAAACCACTGATTGCTTCCTCTTCTTTCATTTTCAGGTCATACCTATCACATATCCAGAGTTTAGGCTGCTAGAGTATATCCTAAAGAGATCATCTTTTTTTTTTTTTTTTTCCCGAGAATCGTTTTTAAAAGGACCCACAGTTTAATAGAAGAATTGATTGTGTCAGGTGCAGGGAGACATGTCTTAGGCTCTTTTTCTACTGAGCATCTGGACACATCACTTGCACTTCAGTTTATCAGACATTTTTTCAGAGTCAGCTATATGACAGGACTGATGAAAATACAAAGATGAGTGTCAAATTCCCTGCCACAGAATATCATGGTTTAGAGAAAGAGGCAGACAGAACAGCAATTCCAGCTCCAAGTGGGTACAGAGAGCTATATAAAGTGCAGTGGCACATAATGTGAGGAGCAGTAGACTCAGCCAGGACACAGGGAAGGGTATTTCAGATTGATGGAACAACACAAGCAAAGACATTAGAGCATAGACGTATGCAGACTACTTAGGGAAGCAAGGAGTGTGGCTTGCAAGTAGATTTCAAAGGGGTCAGATTTGCTGCTGGAAAGTTGGGCGAGAGCTGTCTGTGCATGTGTGTTATAATGTCAGAAATGTCCTATGTGGATAGTAGAGGGACACAGTTCATTATCTTAGAAGAACATACTGGTAGCAGTGAGAGAGTAGAGACTGGGACATGAGCTATTTTATAAGGTATTACGGTAATCCAGATGGGAAATGGCAGTACTACTCAAATGAGGCAACCGTAAAGTCACTGGAGAGGAGCCAGAGGTTGATGTTTCACAAGTTAGGAAGTACGGACCTTGATGACCTCTGAGTGTTTAGCCTCTTGGGATCTCTGTTACCATCCTCATAGTCTCTGTCCAAAGGCACAACACTGTTTTAGGTAACACCAAAAGGTCTTCGCCACATAAATATCTACAGTGAAGTCATATTTCTCTCTGTGTAAAGCACAGAGCAGTGTTAGGAATTTTGAAGTATGCCATAATCATACTGCTTACACTCTAATGGGAGAAAGATGTAATACTTCCTCTCTCAAAACATCCCCAATTAAAAAAAAAAAAAAGTGAACCAAGATGCTGTTCAACTGTGAATGACTTTGTAAACTAAATTGATTGCCTTTAGATAATACATTTATTAAGGCTGTTTCTAGGATGATATATGGCTAAAAGTGGTTAAATGAATAAATTAAGCCACAATGATACATGAAAAGTGAGTCTTTCTTAGCTGGACATTAAATGTGCAAAGGCTACAGGCAACCCATTCCACATCATAATTTATTTGAAACACTTTTTACTCAGCTAAAAATAACATGAGCTTATTTATATTAACATCGTAATCTTGCTTATTTTTGCAGACAACTAGTGACCTATCTTTTAGAATTAAAAGATAGTTTTCTGAAAGGCAAAAATAGAAAATTAAGCTAATTACTTTCTGTTGTACAAATGCATAATTTTCAGAGAAATTATTAGTTTTAGCTGTTTCTTCAATGCTTGCATATCCTTATTATCACTTGTTTTAATATTTCACAAGAAAGTCTTCCCAATTAACTATTTCTTTAAAACAAAAGCATTTTTCTGTTATACCAATGAAGTAAAAACTGTTACTTACATGTATTTAGAGGTTCGCCTAAATAGAATTGAGTCTTACAAATTTGCAATATGTACCCAAATTCGGCAGACTAACAAATAGCTATAAACCTCAGGATATAATTTTCTTTCAATGAATTTGGATTTGACTAAGACTACTAGGAAGCCAGGAAGCAGTTCAGAATAGAAGAGGCATTGACCTTGATTTGCTAGGTTTTGGTATTCTTTTTGATATGAAAAGATGAAATAATGTACAATCCAGAGCAGACAAATCGGTGTCAGAACACTGAAGTCTTAGCTTCAGTGTCCCATCACCCCTTTTTCTCTTCCTTAGAGAAGCAGCAGCCTCCCCCATCTCCTCCCTGAGTTTCATGACCATCTTGGGTCTCAGCAGGGATGGGCAGAGTGCAGGTGATCCACTATATTTTAGGCCCAGCCATAATTTCTCTTTCAATCTAGATCTCATTTATGTAACTAATGACATGTGTTCCCAAGAGTGTATTAGACTCAGAAGAAGTATTTATATAACATGGCAAAAATGATAAATTATGCCTCTATGACTATAAGATGAATTAAAGCTTTATTTTAGGTGAGAACAGTGATCAGATTTGCAATCAAGTAAATCGGATTTAATGTGTGATGCACCTTAGTTTATTGACTTAAGTTATGTTACACATATCAGGCTGATTCTTCAATACTGCCTTAACACTACAGGATTGATTTCTTAGACAAAAACAGTATTTATTGTCTTCTTCAATTTTCTTTATTTTTATCAAGGTAATATGTGTATGTGGCAATCAATAAAATAATATTGCTGAACAATATTATATACTTTTGTTTTATTTCTTAATTTTTCCTTGATTTGTCAATTTCAGAAATATCTACAGACTCCTTGTAATGAATGATTTAACTCTTTCATTACCTTTCTAATATTTGCTTGTTATACACAAGTACTCAATAGAAAAATTAAAAATAATGAAAGAGGAAATCTGCTTTCTCAACCTAAGATATCAGTGTCCCTATCTTTACCTTCCACTGTTCTCACCTTCCTCCTTCTTACGTCATCTTAACTTCACAAGGTTGTCAGTATTTTCATTCTCTTTTGTGGCTGTAACTAAGTCTTTTCTGCTTTATCCTTAGGTTGACTCTAAACATTCAAAACCAATAACACCATTTATATTATTTTGACAGTGTAAGTATTGTTCATAGCTTTTAGTGTTCTAAGATTGAATTTCTTTCCATCCTGATAAATTTCATGATCTCTTAGTCACAAAAAAGAGAATGTTTCAAACAGTTGTGTGAATAAATGACTTAATCTATATAAAGAGCTTAGAGCAATTCCTGATACAGAGAGTAAGCCCTCGATAAGTATGTCTCAGTATTATTATTATCAATGTATTTCATTGCATCTGAAATGTCATTGATTGTTAAGATGTACCATTATTTTATGTTCCATAAAGAAAAAAAGCATGCTACCAATTAAACTATAATCCCCAGGAATTGTGAGACAAATTTCAGGAATGTTAATATGTGAAGTGCATCATACAATCAATGAAACAGGGTACTGTTCTAGTTTGGGATGGGGGCGGGGTGTGTGTGTGTGTCCCTAAAATAATAGCGCTTGTTAACAAAATAGCACTTGTTAACAAAATAGCAGTGTGCCCTTATCATGTCTCTGTGGTCCTCTCAAGATAACCATGTTGGGTCTTCAGTCTGCCTACTGCAATATGGACTATTGATTTAATGTGAGCCTGAGGTAACTCTCGTACCCTGAGGTTTCCCCTGGGTTGTATCCACTGTTCCCTAGATTTTGTTTCCCTCTATTTTTTCCTCATTTTGCTGGAGTCCATCAAATAATTTCATGAGAATGGATAAGTGGAAAATAAACTTTGAGTCTTTAAATTGCTAAAAGTTTCTTTTCTCTAATACGATTTTTAAAAGTTTTCCTTTAGCATTTGTTCCTTTTCTAAGGATTATACTTATGATAAACTCTCAAATCTCTTTGAGAATTTTAATTAGGAGGTTTTTAAAAATTTTTTTCTGTCCTTGAATTATCTTTTCCTTCAGTTCTCTTGTTCCTTTTTCTTTATCCTTCTCTTTAATGCTGCCAGGTTTCTCTTGATGCCTAGTCTAATTGTTCACATTTAAGAACACAAGACAGAAATCTGGTCTTGGTTTCTTCTGCATCTTTTACATTTATAATTACTGTGCTAAATTATTCTATGTAATAGTAATTGTTTTCCTAAAATTTTTTGGTAGCATTTCTGAACAAAGTAAAAGTGTGCTGTTATTCTATGTAATAATAATTTAACGGCATCTCATTGTTAAGAAAAAAGCTTTATTTTCCTGTTTTGCCTATACTTACAAATGAGTAATAGGAAGCTAACCAATCTAGAAAAATGATTATTGTATAGTGAACTTTTCAAAAATATGTTTTGTTATTCACTGAAAATAACATCCTCCTATCCATTAGGTTATTACTTCCTAGATGAAATTTAATGAATATTAATAGCGTAACTCAGAAAAGGAGGTAACTTATTAGAGTTTTATGCATTTCCCTTTTTATGTTGTTTTCCTTTGCTTTATGTGCCATACGTCTTTTGCTTCAAGTTGATTAATAATTCTTTTGTGTTTTTGAAAGTATTGTGCATTTCAGTAAGAGATGCCTTCACATTTTGATCTTTACTCATTAAGATATGCAGTCCTATAAATTGAATGCAAATTTAAAGGAAGAAATGGTTTCTAATCAAGTTTGTTATAACTATTTCTACTGTGGTATAGCATTTCATTTCAAATCTATCAGATGCTACATCATATATTGTGCTTGAGTTCTCAGTCATTGAAGCTGTAGAATTTTGGCAAACTTATGAAAAGTGCTCCTTAAATATTAAATACTCAGTTCTGACTGACATGCTGATGAACTGTTAACAAATGTTGATTATTTTACTTCTAAACTCTTCAGTGGGCAGGGTCATATGCTGAATGCCAAATAGCAATAAAAATATTGCTTATAGAGTGCTTATTATCTCACTAATTATTCATGGAACTCAGTTCTCACAACCGTCTGAAGTTAGGATTATAATTAACTCCATTTTACAGAAGAAGAAACTAAGGCTCAAATGATTGAACTTGCTGGAGGTCATGCAGTAAGAGGGTGATTCTGACCTGGGCAGTCTGGCTCCCAAGTTCATGCTCTTAACCACTGGGCTCACTTGTCATGGTGATGCTTCCTTTACACGTTTCAGCATCCTCCTTATTAGCACTTAAAAGTCTTGTTTTAGGACCTGGACCTCACTTTTCTTAATTTCTTCAAAAACTTCGTTGCCAAAAATTCTAGTTTTTACTCTTTCTTTTCTAGTCCCAATCTCCATCTGCTTTTATTTCTAATTGTCCCAAAAAGAGGTGATGAAAGCGTTTAACAGTTGAGGAAACAAGCAGACGTGCCTAAAACAATGCCTACCATGTGGTAGTGCTAAATATATTTTTATTGAATATTGAAGCAACTATGCAAATAAAATATGTAGAAAGAAAAAAGATAACTTTCATGTCCTCTGCTTTCTTTTGGGAAAACTCAGGCTGCTGTGTGGAGAACAGTTTGGGGACAATACTGGACATAGGGAATTCTCAGTACCTAAAAAAGGAATTTCTGTGTCACTAACAGATAATAAATCCAATGCCAAATTCTTATTCAAGCCTTAAAGTCTATCATTTCAGGTGATCAATAGAAATATGTCAGAAATAGTAACTTATCTAGGCATTACTGTGTTAACAGTTTTCTTTTTGAACATAAAACTAAAACAAAGCAAATTTCCAGAGAAAAATAAATCACAAAAGAAAATTGAAGTGTATAGTTAAGATGCAATGGACTAGACTCTTGGTGATTATAGAATAATATTATAATTAAAATTTCAAATCAGGTATATACCAAAATGTATCCAATGGCTATTTTTGGACCATAAATTATAGGCAGCTTTGCTTCATTATCTGGGGAAAATTTTATATTAAACATGTATTTTATGGAAAATGAGAAATTTTATTAGGAAATAATCTTTTCCTCTTGTGAATAGTCACCCTTTAACTATCTTTTTAAAACTTCAGACATTTCTAAATAAGAAGATATTTATTCAAAGTATATTTAAGGATGTGTAAACTCACTGAGGTGAAATGCAGCCATGGCTAAATTCCTGAACTGTGTAAGGACTAATTTTTACTTCTGAAAATGATTTAACATTCAGTAAAATTTTAAGAGTCAGACGTTGAAAACAATGCAAGAACACATCTAGGTTGATGAAACAATGCCCCTTTAATAGTATTCTGTGCTACATAGTAATGGAGTCATTAGAGAATAAACTAAAAAGGAGAGCCATGTGTGCAAAACTGTCTTTATGACCGAAACTAGAATATATAAATGTCACATCTGGAAAACCTAATGGCAGCAGCTCACTATGTATTTTATGTATTACACCAGCAGCAGATACTTCATATCAGAAGGTACTCTTGATTCAGTATCTCTGGCAGAATAACAAAAAAGTGGAGGAGAAATCTCTACAGTCTCTAATAAGCAATATATCAATGAGTACTGTCACATTCTGTAGAAAATTCCACAGCATGATTTATTACATTAATTACAGTCATGTGGGTTTCATGCTGCTAAGCCTGAAAACGCAGCCACATTCTAAAGTTGATTTAAAATATATTTTGGCCAAGATGAAAGTGCTTCTTATTGTGATTAATGTAGTACAATATTTACTTTCTCGTTCTATTCTTTTGCCTTCTGAATGCTTAATTTCTTTTCTGTGACTTGAAATTAAGTTTGAGATTTGAGAAGCTTCATCTAGTTTTCATTCATTCCTGTCATCTGGTCTCATTTTTGCCTTTTTGTGTCTTATTTGTGTTGCATCTCCTTTATATGAGAAACGTGTTTGAATTTTTTTCCTTCTAAGCAAATGTGGCTAGCCTCGAGCTGTCCCTAGCTAGCAGAACTGACTGCAAGGCTTGTTAAATTACACCTGGGCTCTTTTTAAGTGGGGAAGCAATTGAGAAACCCTCAATTTCTTAATTTAATTTTAAAACAGTCTTAGAAGAATTCTATGATTATACCCTTGTTTAGCACTATACTGAATTCACACAGTCACTGTAAGGTTTCTTCTTACAGTGACACAATAAGCTTGTCAAATCATAGGATTCTAGGTCATGTGGAATGGAAGGTCTCCTAAGAGCTATTTTAGGTGTAGATATTAATTCCAGTTGTTTACTTATTTTTGCAACAGGATATGTTCAGTTATGCACAAATGCCTAACAAACATCGGTTACGTTTGTAGATCTGGCTTAGGAGAATTAGCGAGTATTTGCTACAGATCAAGGCATCCATAGAGGAAGAACTCAGGTGAAATAGACTGATTTCATTGGTGGGAACACATTTCTAAGCAGTGATATATTTAAAGAGTTGAACTAGATGATTTATGTGCCCAATACTGAGCTAAGTGGTTTGCTTTCCTATCGTAATCAATACTCATACAACGCTTAAGAGATAGATACAGTTATTATTTTGTATGCCCATTTTACAATTGAAGAAACTGAGGCCTAAGTTTAAAAAGCTCGCATAGATTCACATAGCTGGTTCAAGTGGCGGAGCTGGGATTTGGACTGTATTCCTGCTGGCAAAGCTGGAGCCATTAACCATTTGCTATACTACCTATGTCAAGTGTCCTAAAAGGGACCAAATGAAATTAGCTTTAAGAAATTATTTTTGGCAATTAGGGAAACTGTTGAAGGTCTGAACTCAGTGGGTTTCAGAGGGAAATAATAATTTAACTCATCAATTGTTCATTCTTTTGTCAAATAATAATACTAGTTAGTCTAATATGATTTTTTTTAACATTTTATATTTTCCTCCTCCACCTCCCCCTCTCCCCTCTGATAACCACTAGTCCATTGTCCATGAGTCTGATTTTTGATAGTATTTTTCACTGAAGCAGAAATCATTTAAACATTTACTATTTATTTATTTATTTATTTATTTACTTACTTATTTACTTATTTATGTATTTATGAAGCAACGGTTCTGCCTGGGAAGTAAAAATTTTCAGATCAGAAAATCCACTATTCCAGCAGGGCAGCCAATACTGTAACTGAGGCTGGGCTTGAGTTGAGGCTTCTTTGAAAGAGTCATTTTCTAGGCGTTGCAGGGGCAGGGAGAGAGAAGGCACAGTTTCTCAAAGCATGACCACACTTATATTAGAATTATCTGAGAACTTGATAAACATGCAGATTCCATAAATTCCTTGTTGTGAGGCTCTGCAAAGTCCGTGTCTCCTCTTCCTTACACTCGTTTTATCTTACCCTACAATCCAACACACACAGCTCCTTGGCCTGATTTAATTCACTGATAGATATAACAGTGAATATGCGTGACAAAGGTTTTTTGCCTGTACTTTGTTTGTTTAATAATACTGGTATTTTTTATGCTCTGTTTATTTCTAAATTTTTGTTAAGGAGAAAAATCTTCAGTCACTCTAGAGTCACATAACATACAACCAGGAAAAATGAGCAGATGGCTAATGTTTATTTAACTGATTCCCACTTCAGTGAAAAATATTAGCAAAACTCATACTGGACTAATTGGTACTATTCTAAATTTTCATGCTCCTGAATGTGTGTGTAAGAAATGTGTTTTACTCTCACTATTGGAAAAGATTAACTGAGCATAAAAATAATTTGCTGGTCAGATAGCTATAATAGCATATAGGTCTAGCTTCAATTAGTGATGTTAACAATCCTAGAAAATAGCCTGCATTTTAAAGTTCTCAGAGAAAACATAAAAATGTGCAAAAAGTTCAGTGTTTAAAGGAGAGAGAAGACACTAACTTTTTAATACATTTTATGGTGGTTATAAGGTTATCTCAATTTGTTTTCCACTTCTAAAGTAAATATAGCTCACCATTTTTTCCCCAATAAATAGCAGGGGTTAGGAACTATTGCCATTTTCAAAAAATGAAACATGAATATAGGCAAATACGATTTTTGAAACCCACAACAAAATTGAAGTTGGCCTATTTCCTAAGAGGACTAACCAGGGCATTTTTTTTTTAAAAATACCAAGATTATTTTCCTTGAACATAGAAGGAGTCATAAGAAAAGTTCTTTGAAATAAAGACATGTATGGATGAAGTAAGTACCTAATGGGCAACACCATAATGACAATATAATCTCTTTTTAAAGTAGAAGTCAAGATTGGGGGTGGGCAGGAGCTATCCTTTGATTTTGTGGATATATCTATTATGAGCCTTTGTTAAAGTATTATTTTTTTTCCTTATCCTAAGAGTAAGATAAAGATATTGTCTTGTAGCAATTTCTGTCATGGTTGATAGGTCCTTATTTCTTAAGTAATTAGCCCTGACAAAAGCTTCCAGTGGCCTCATAAGTCAGTTCATACCATTATTATACATGTCTACATCCCCTGCCCTGACCACAACTAACACTCTGAAGAGCCTTAACAAAGGATAGGTGTCTATGAGAGTCTGATTGTGAGCCCTCAAATTTAATTTTATGTCCCTGCTTTGTAGTTCTTTCTAAATGCAGTCAGTATGGTTGGTCTAAAGTGGATTGTGTAATTACATACACAAAGTTATCTCAGTAACTCCTTTCAGCTTTTGTGTTAATTCAGTCGACAGATTTTTAATGACTGCTACATTCTCAAGTGTTTTTTTAAATCCTGGGACTAAAGCAGTGACGTCCTGGCTCTTATGGAGCTCACAGCCCACCACGAAGAGACAGATGCTAAGCAAGTTATCAAGCAAATATGCAGTATGTCAGATGGTGATAGGTGTATGGAAAAAAATAACAACATAAGGAGAATAAATGTCAGGTGGAGAATTGGAGTGTTGAAATTTTTTTTTTTTAAAGCAGCTTCAAATGTCTGGCATTTAGAGGTTCTTTGCACTTAGAATATTCAGTCTCCTCTCTTTGGTGTATATATTTATAATTATATAAGACTCTCTGTGTGGTCATCCCACTGGCCTAGCTTTATTCTCTACTCCAACCCTTCTCGCAATCTCAAACCAAGACCGGTGTTTTACAGTCCTCATGAGCACAAGCCAGATTCCTTCCCATCTCTTTCCCTTTGTTCATGCATTTTTTTTTTTTCTAGAATACCTGACCCTCCTATTCTGATTAACCAAATGGTAGCCATCCTTTAATACCTAACCGAAGTCCTTGCTCTCCCAAGGAATAAAGCTCCAACACAGCTCAAGCTCTATTTGACTTTTCTCTCTTTTGTTTCTGAATTCCTATAGGACCTAAAGCCACAAACCCAATTCCTAATTACACAGCTGTGTATGGTCTTTTTAATTAGTTTTGTATATAATAGTCATCTTATCTAGTGATGATGGAATCTATATAACCATTAGGGGTTTACCTTTGACTGTACTCTACAGGCCTTCTTGAAATGCTAGGGGGCATAGTGGCTACTCACAAATGTGAATTAAATATTAATTCCAACTGCAGCCTCATAAATATAAATCTACTCACCAGATTTCTTTTTATTTTTTTTTTTTTTACTTTTCAAATTTAAAATACATTTTTATTTAATAAGCTCATGGATTTCTCATTTACTGATTTATAAAGAGACTTTGAACAACATTTATCAAGTGAAAGGACAAAATACTCTCCTTATATGAAAATAATAAAGAAATTAAACATCAAGAAATGTTTCTTATTGCTTCAGATGTATTACTTTAACAAAATCATAAAAGGGACATGATAGTTAAGTTTATTTTTTGTTAAATCGAGTGCTATAACAATAGAAGTAAATGAGTCTTAATTTAAAACTAACATAAATCACGAATTAAGTGAGAACACAAGATACTGCACTAATTATGAGTTTTTCCATGCCATCTCCTAACAAGGAGGGAAATAATTGGATTAATGGGCCATGAAGACTATGTAAATAAGTACAGAAAAGCTGTCTGTGTAAAAACTTTACTCAAGAGTCTCGGTAAGAGTTCCTGAGCCAGTGCTGAGGCTCTGCCTGGGGCTTCTCTTCAGGTCACAGACCTCTTGGAAATCAGTAACCTAAAACCTTTCTATTTTTCAGGTTCATTTATTGAAGGCTCATTTCACAGTGTACATTTCCCTCTGCTATCAGAAAGTAGAGCATTCCTATGAAACTTTTCATAAGATGAAATAGTATAAAGAAGCAGTTACCATTAACTTACACGTCTTTATTTCGTTCACCGTGATTGAAACGCTTAATTATGTCCAGTTTTACGCTAATCATAACACTCTTATAAGCTCTCTTATGAGTACACATCTCGCTAACGAATGCACAAAATAAATCTAGATAAAGCACAGGTGTTCATAGGCACAGTCCAAACCTGTGGCAGCTTGATGCTGAGATGCTATGCTGAGTGTGGTTCCTGAAGGAGCTTGAGGGCCACTCTGGCTGTTTGGGCTTTGTGCTGCTTCTGTAATGGCTCACTACAAAACGAACACTGAATGCTCTTTTCGCCTTTTTTTGTACAAGAATCTTCAGATTTCTTTCGGTTGGTGAAAACAGGCAGTACTAATGTAGGTATTTTGTAAAAGCAAACTGGCGTAAACTTTCGAAAAAGGATATCTGTACTAGGTTTTATGGGATGGCTTCTCCTTTTGAGAAGCTTGGAGTAAGTTTAAGTAATAAATATTATGGCTCTTGTGGATGGTACAGGCAAGAAATAAGTGACCATTCATTCAAAGAACCAAAGTCACTCATACCTTTTACTTACTGTATACTGACTAATGCTGTATGTTTAAGTCCAACAGACTTAAACTCTTACATACCCTTTAAAAGATCTTCAAAAAATTGTATACCACTCACTCGTTTTTAAATTGGCACCCAAAGGTTTTTCAATGTAAGTTTCAGTTTGTTTGTTTTTGTAAGAAGGAGGTAGAAAATATTGAATATTATATAAAATGAAGATGAGGATCGACTGCAACTAGAATCAGTATTTCGTACGATTTGAAAATAGTTGTTCAGCATCTTGTGAACCAAAAGCACACCAAATCTGAAAGACTTGAATACAGTTTTAACATTTTGGTAGTCCTGCCAAATATTCCAGTTAAAAGACTCCACCTCGCGAACCCTATAACCCTTTCAGAAGTCCTGAATTCAGAACACCCCAACTCAGGCCCAATCGCCCTGTTTCTCATGGCAACTTTAGAGTATGTATGAGACCGAAGGACAAGAAGCATACGGATTTAATCACTGATTTGTGAATTTTGCTTGGTTCCTTCGAAGTGTTTTACCCCCCAGAGGAAGTATATTTGGAATGGCAACATGTGCAAACTCAGTCCTCATGTCAGACAAATAAGTTTTAGAAAAGATCTCATGAGAAAGTTAAGGAACTAGAAATTTCCCCCCTAAAGTTGTCTATGACTGTTTATTTCTTAGAAAGTCTTTGTTTGAAGCTTGAAGACCGCTGTGATAGTTGAACAAGTAGCCAAAATAAACAGATGTGCTGGCCCCTTTAGCTTTTCATGAAAGCAGTCAAGGAATCCAGCGTGGTACAGGTTACGTGTAACCTGTGGCTTCTGTCTTTTTGTTGGAAAGATACACATCTTTATTGTTGATATATAAGCATTTCGAACTGGAAGAAAAAAGCATAACTGAAAGTTAAGTCTAATGAAGCATAAAATATATTTTATTTGAATTTTGGAAATATCTCAGAAATGTGCCTGTAAAATAATTTGCTAGTTTCATGAATTTTAGTTGATTTCATTTTATAAAGCTATGAGGATTTTGGCAATTATACCTTAGAACTGTCATTTTAAAATAATACGATCATTCACAATGTGTACAATAATTCAAAAAGTAGTGTGTTTTGTGAATAAAATTCAGTTTATTAGAAATTTTATTTTTATTGTTGTATGTGGTTATTACAAAGACTTACTTCCACTGAGCAACCTTGCAAATTAAAGTTTTTTTAAGAGAGATAATCCAGATAAACAAAATATTTTACCTCATACTTTAGAATCAGAAATTACATTTTTATGTTGCTTTAAATTAGCATCAGTGTTTGCCTCTCAGTAATCAATAGGATAGCCTGGTTTTCTATTGTGTAATTTTATTTTTAGGATTTCTCTTTTGAGTTTTTTCCAGACCATGTCTGACATAATAGTGGTGATTTTGACAAAATGTTAATGTTAAAATTCCAAATTTAAATTACATATTATTGAAAGGAAACTAAATAATTTAAATGATCATTGATTTTAATCATTGTAAAAAATTTTTGAGTTAAATAGAGTTTTTTTCATAAGACATAAACACTAGAACTCTATTTCTCAAAATGTGTGTTTTTCGAACCTTGTCCTGACCAGCTAGGTAGTTAAGATACAGATTCCTAGACCTGCCACCAGGGAATCTGATTTTGGTCAAGCATCCTGAGTGACACTGAGGCACACTAAAGTGTGAGAGCTCTTACTCCAGAATAACACTACGTAGTCATGAATGATCCATAATGGAAAGAGGTACCTCCAGCCCTTGGTGGCAGAGTATAAATAATAAATTAATAAAATAATTTTTCCAGGAGACAGACCCCCCCCTTGCTTACATCTTGATTAAAATAGCCTAATTCAAATTCCAGTTTCTTATCTTTATAGCTATGAAGTTTTATCCTCATTACTTTCCAAAATACCAAGTATTTTTATCGCTCATTACAAACTACCCTGCAGTTACATACAGAATATTTGTAAACTCTGCTTACCTGAATTGCTGTAGAATAAATGTTGAATTAATTGCTGTAAATGACCTGCTTAGTAATTTTTAAATATAGATCTCTAGTGATAATGCTAAATAACACATTCAGATATTTTAGTTTAATTCATTAAAATGGAACCAGTACAACCTCTGGTTTCACAAATGAAGTGTCAGCTCTCATGGGGCCCTTGCACTCTGCAGTAGGATAAATAGCGCATTTCTGTCTCACTTTTTTCCTAAAACTAAGGCTGCCTCTAATCTCGCTCTTTCTACAAACCTTCATGCACTAAACTATGTGCCAGTGACTCGAGAAGCTCATTTTGATTGCAATGGGCCATACTCTTGTCTAGTACATCATTTGTGAAACTGAAGTTGGCTATTATAATGCAACAGGTATGTAAATAACATTTATTAGTGATCTCTGTAAAACTGATTCCTTCTTTCCCTTTTCATTATAAAAGGAAACTTTATTTCAGAGTAGAAAGTGCATTGTCTGAACTCATCAACACCCTCTCTATCCCTCCCCTCCCCAATTTGTTGCAGACCAGGATGAAAGAGCAGCTGAGCTCAGCAGGGAGCAGAATGAGAAAACCATCCGGAGCACGCAGACTGCGCTCCGCAATTTCCGCGAGTTCCTTATCTCCAAGTATCCTTCTGAAACAAGAGAGATTTATGTCATCCCTTGTAAGGAGTTGGATGCCTACCTCGCCTCTTTCTTTGTGGATGCCAGGCAGAAGGATGGGTCCGAATATGAACCCAACAGCTTGGCCAATTACCAGTGTGGACTGGAACGGTACCTGAAAGAACACAGGTATGGCTACAGCATCACCAGGGATAAGGAGTTCAAGCGTTCCCAGGAGGCCCTGAAACAGAAGCAAATTGAACTCCGCTGCAAAGGGAAAGGAAATAAGCCACACAAGTCCATGAAGCTCACCTTCGCCGATGAGCTCATTCTGCGGAAGAGGGGACTGCTCAGCCGATATAACCCTGAGGGTCTGCTCAACCTTGTCTGGCTCAACAACACAAAAGCTTTTGGGCACTGCACAGGCTTCCATGGATCTACCTTAAAGTGGGGTGATATCCGGCTCCGGGTAACAGAAACGGGGCTGGAGTACTTAGAATGGATGGGTCAAGACACCGGTGACCTGAATGCCAAAACCAAGAGAGGGGGGACAGACTCCCGGGTGTATGCCACCCAGCACGCCCCGCAGACGTGCCCCGTACAGGACTATAAGGAGTATGCCCAGCGGCGGCCTCCTGCCATGCGCTACGAAGATGCCCCTTTCTACTTGTCCATCAAACCAGTTGTGAACTTGGCAGCTCTGCATTGGTACAACTGCCAGGCCCTTGGCAAGAACAAGCTGGCCAAGATGGTGAAGACCATGTGTGAGAAGGGCAACATCCCTGGCAGGAAAACCAACTTCAGTGTGTATCAGAGCTGCAGCACCTTGTCAGAGGCCCAGAGCAACCAGCTGGTGCTTATCTGTAACAATCTGAGCCAGCAGGCGGCCCAGTCCGTGGCCGGGCACTCCAACAGTGGCAATTTTATCGTCTCCGCCTCCTATGACTCTTCCTCAGATACTGCTTGACCAGGTGGCTTGAACAAGACCCCAGTGTGGTTACTGTGTCCAGAGAAACTGTGATTATACACTGCTTCTCGATCCCTTTCCTCTACCCTCAGTGTTAACTTTATAAAAATATATATAATATATTTTTCTTTTTACAAATAAGCCAATGGAGATAGTTTAGTATTACTAACATAGTATTTATAGGCTTAAAACAAATGTACTTGTGGGTGATTAAATGTAATTACTGTTACAGACTTTACAAAACCATAGTGGTTCTCAGGCAACACAAAGTAGAAAAGAAATTCCGTTTGTTTGTTTTTTTTTTCAAAAACTCAAAAAGGAAACAGTCATCCTAGACACTTGTGTCTTCAACTCCTGCCTTTCTTTCCCACCTCACCTCTCATTTTTAGTCTACTTAAATGGCTTTATTTTTTTAATTTTTAAAATTCTCTACAAATCAGAAGATAACACTAACTTTACTGCTTATACAAAATCGTATTCAGTCAGATCCAGAATATGAAAGTTTGATAAAAGCTCGACATCAAATTATTTATATACTCTCTTTCTTCTTAATATGAAAACCTAGAGGTTTAGCTAACATTTTGTGTCCTGAGTGGAAAAGGGGTACAAGGAGAGAAAAAAGGTGCCATTCTTTTTGGAACATATATAATTTTTTAAATAATATGCAAAGTCCAATATTGTGGCAAAAGAAAAAAAAAAGACTGTTATATAGCTCATTTTTTACTGTTGTGCTTGAACCTGGGTATAATTTTTTCTTCCTTAAAAAAAAATTAAATGAAATTTGATTACCAGATTCACAAGAAATTTAAAATGACCAAAGCTTTGAAAATGTTCCCAAGCATTAGATTGTATATCAAGCATAAAGAGAAGGCAGAGAATGGAAAAGTTCTTACTTAAAGATCTAGAAGCACTAGTTAAGACAACAACAACAAAAAATCTCATCTTCTTCAAAGCTCAAATCCCCCTTGAATTATTTATTTATAAGCATTAAACTTCAGTATCTTTCCCCTAGGGGATTACTTGACTCTGTAGTTGAGATGAAAGGAATATTGACACTCATTTTAGGTAACATTTTGTTACCAGATTTAGCTGAATTCAGAGCATTCTTGAAAATGTGCAGAGTTTCTTCTACAGTAAATATAAATGCATTTTTCTGTAATATCTTGGAATTATAACACTTTGGGTTATACAGCTCTTTACAGTGATTTTCCCAAGGTCTTTATTTTCAAGTCTTGAAGCCTGTGATGAATTATTAGTTAAGATACTTTAAAAATAAAATAAATTTAGACAGGACCACAGTGAAGCTGAACTAGTTTCCTATCTTTTATAATCATTAATATAAAAAAATCCAGATCTTAATTGCTTTGTTGGATCTGGGCATTCTATTGGAAAGTATTTGTTCTTCAAGGCAACCTCGCAATTCTCATTAGCTGGGAAGGTAGGTGGTGTTTTATGTATTAGTTTATTGTACAACCAGGATAAATTTCATTTTGATTTCCTTTGCTAAATCATCACATTAACTGAGCTTTCCCATGGCTATGCAGCTCTTTGCAACACTATCACAGCACATAAAGACCCGTTCCTCTAAGCTGTGGCCTTTGGCTCAGGAGTAGGAAGTCTGTCGTGGACTTTGTGGAATCAACTTCATTTCATGACTTTTCCTCCATAGATACCCATCCAGAAACAAGAAAGGGCAGAAGATATCTCGCTTTGTTTTTTGTAGTGATAATGATAATAGGCACCATTTTTGAGCCAGCATGTGTGCCACCACTGTGCTAAGTGACTTACATGCATCACTTATATAAGAAATAGTTACTAATTGTATGAAAATTAGAAAATACAGATAAGCATAAAGAAAACAAAATATATATTTGTAAATCTGCTAGCCAAAAATAACCACTGTTAACATTTTGGTAAATATGTCTTCAGACATTTGATAAATACATATTTATTTCTATATACACCTTTAATCCTTTCAACAACTTTGAAAGGAAGATGCGTTATCTCCATTTTATGTTGAGATCAAGACAAATCAGTTAGGTTGTAGCTAAGGAAATGGTACTGTCATCCGACTCCAGAGTTTTTTCTATTTACCTTTCTTAGTTCCAACTCATAATTAGTTTCCAGAGATTTGAGCGAGATATGGGGACACAGTGTCTTCCCATCTGTCTAGGCTGTCTAATGAAAAGAAATGCTGAGTTATCTTTCATGGGGGCATCCCGTTCATTTTGAACCACAGGGTCTCTTTCTCCCAATTCTCTTTATTCTGTTCTCGTTATTCTATAACTGGTCTCTGAGTGCACAGGACAGCCTACTGTCAAGAAACTTTAAACATAAGGCTATTTTTACATAGGTTACCTTTCATGTTTTAAAAAAGATTTCTGTAAAACACTTTAAAATGTTGTTATGCATTTTATTTTTGCATTGATATATTTTTTTTTAATTCTTGGTATGTTTTTGGTAGGAAAGTAAGTTTGTCATAAGGACGAAGGGCAGTCAGTATGCACTGAGAAAATGGAACTAGGAAATTTCAGATTTCTATTTGTGTTTACCATTCAAATCTCTTCTGTTTAATTCTGTTGCATTTTCATTTAGAAGAACACAGATTGAGAATGTGAATTTTTTATTTATTTATATTCTGCTTTGATAAACCAAATAGGAACATTGTGACAGATTTAGAAAACTGTTTCCTGAAGAATGGCTTGGTAGAAATATAGCCAAATTATAGTATCAATTTGAGTTAGTCAAATTATGAAAAATTATCTCTAACTACCTCTAAATTTTGTGTTTTTATATAAACAATACTGAGGACATGCTACTGCCAGATGCCATTTTTATTATTTGTTATCATAACTTAAATTACTTTCATACTGTGGCAGTGGTAAATGCAAAAATCATACGTGTGTTTTAGCCGAAATTCAGCAGGTATTCACTACAACAGAATGTGCTGCCTTTCCAAGCAATTTCACAGTTCATCCAAAAACAAAACTTTATTTGCAATGTTTACAGTTTAAGGTCTGGGTGATGTCAGGTAAGAAATTTCCCAGTGCCCCTCACATGACTCTGGAAGTTTTGCACTAACTAAACCAAAAATGCCAGACGCATCCATCAGTTCGGATGACAAAGGTATATAATCAGTCTTTTATATTCATGCGAATAACTGGCTATTGAAAACCACAGATGTTTGAAAAGGTTAGCAATATTCAAGATGTTTATTCTTGAGATTCTCTTTGTTATCTTGGTTAGTAGGGCTGGTCTGAATAGGATTCATTAATATACATCAGCTATTTAAAACATTTGTTATTTTATAATTGTTTTTCCCAGTGTTAAATTTTTCGTGTTTCACATTCCCTATGTTAAATCACATCCTCATCTACAAAAGAATAATCAGAAAATTGTCTAGTATAAGTTGAGTCTCTTTGGTTTTTTCAATTAGATCATTGTTAGCTGAAACTTTCATCATATTAACCTGTCTATGTCCTGTGACTTAGCTTCCAGACGCCATGAAATCAAATGACTTCACTGAGATGAAAATTAATAGTCATATAACAAGTAATCGAGCACCTAGCGTACAAAGGGAGGGTACAAAGATGGGAAAATAGTCCCTGCTCTTAGAATTTATAAAGGATACTATAATGTTTCATTTCATTTTTGAGAGCCCAGCAGAAAAACTATGCCACTACTATTTTTCATAGTTTTCCAGACTTTGTACTCATGTTATTTAGCCATTGACTATGTTTATTTGCTATAGAATACGTAATACTGGTTTGAGTATTTTGTGGAGAATCTTCCTTAGAGCCTGTTTTAAAATCAGTAAGGCAAAGCCATTTCTACAGCCATTTTGTTCACACAAGTGTATGCATGCATAGGAATCAATGACCATCATTAGTTGAATTCTTACCATGTACCATAGTACTAAGTGTTTTTGTAAGCTGTTTCACTTAGTTCTCACAATAGTCTTCTGAAGGTGGGTGTCATTATTTCTCTTTTCTAAATGAGGAATCCAGAGACATCAAATGGGTTGCCCATGTCACAATTGATACTTAAGAACATCAGGATCTGAAACTAGATCCAGACACCATTAAGCACCATCCTTTTCTGCTGTAGCTACTTGTTCACAGAGTGATTTGCTGTGCTTCCGTAGACTCTCTGAAATGACAAATTATAAATGAAACCCCTGGTGTGATAAAATCATCAATATTCTTTCAGCTCTGAGTTGATTGAGAGCAGTGCCATCACCTGGTGTGTTTGTTAGCACATCGTTTAGGCCCTGTTATTGCAATTATTTTGAGATAGGACATTCAGCAGAGTTTGTTTCCCCCTGGCCATGAGAGCAAAAATTTGTGACACTCTTTAAAGAACACTTAACTTTGTTGTAGAGGTGAGTGTGTATGTGCACAAGGAATTCTATATTTAAAAGTGATTGCCATTTGTTTTTACCCCAAAGAAACCGATTTCAAGTGAGTTCCTTTAATTCAGACAGGGAAGCGGGGAGGTTCTAGGCAGAAAGCACACCTCTCTTGAGCCCAAAAGTAATAACTGCCATCCACCAAATACTAAATACTGGTTGCCGGTCTGCCAGGGACTTTGGTCTTGCCTTCATATTTGGTACCAGTAAATTAGCTATTTAATAAAGTGTTTTATTATTTTTTAATTAATCATGGTTGTTTATAACAGAGCTTTTGGGGAAAATACTGTCCTTATGATTCTCAGAATTAGATTGATTATGAAACCATTCAGATTTTTTTCTAGTTTGACTATCTCCACAGTTTAATATATGAGACAAACAGTCCTGATTTTAACCAGGCTTTTTCTGACTGGTTTTCTTTAGTTATAGGAAAGATGTATTTTGATCTTTATTTCTCTAAGCAAAATAAAGCTGTAATACTTAGCATCTATAAATAAAAACTCCCTACCATATAATGAAATAAATTTCTAAGCTTAGGGGGAAAATCAAGGAGAGTATACAATAATTTATTGCAGTAAGATATTTTTTTAAATGTTTATTCATGAAAAAAATAGTTATAAATACTGAAGAGTTAACAAGTTCTCAATCATTTTAATATATTTTTCTTAAATATGCAAGATATATCTCTGCACCTCCACCATACGATATGGTGCAGATAGTTACTTATTAAGAAACACACCATAGCAAGGGCACCCTCAATTGTTTTTTATATGTTTTTTTCTTAATGCGTGGTAGTCAGACATTGCTTCTCTTCTCCTCTTGGAGTTACCTGAGATGATGGGAATACATAGCTTTTTATATGGCCAAGTAATACAACTAGGATGATTTTAAGAGATCCTTGCCATAGAATATAACTGGGATAAAGAAATACACTGCATGTCGTCCTGTTGATGGGTGGTATATTTCCAATTATATAAAAGAAAAGGCAGGGGGTGATATTGGTAAACTGCCAACAACTTTGATTTTACTTTTTTAAACAAAGATGATCAAAGTTTCTTATTGACCAATTTATAAATTTGGGCCTGCCAAAGCTATGGGAAGGACCTGATATGGTATTGAAGATTGCATTATTTTTAAACTGAGTTTTTATGTAAACCATGACCTAATTCAATTACAGTATTAAGTTAGAATACTAATTTGGTTTAGAATATTAATTAAACCATCATCTTTATTGAATTATAATCATAGAGACTGGACCTGGAAAGGACCAAAGAGATCATCTAGCCCAGTGATTTTCAGTACTACGAAGAGTGAGAGTCACCATTCTCTTGAGGGAAGGGAGCATGAGGTCAGGGAGATGGAAATTGCAAAGGGAATGCATCATGAAACATAGGTTTCCCAGGAATTCTCACCTTCCCTATCCTCCTTACCTTCCCTGCTTTGAGACTCACTAGACCGAATGAGCTATTACGTCTTTTACACATCTTCAGGTATACTGGGCTAGAATATAGGACTGGAAACATCTAATCTAACCCACCCTCTTCTTTTAAAAAAGAGGAAAGCAGCCCCAGACAGATTAGATGAATGCCCAGGTGCATGCACCTTGTCAGAACCAAGACTAAAGCCCAGGCATCCTGACTTTCAGTCCATAAACAGTGTATAGGGAGGAAAAACAACGCTATATTCCTCCTGAGTTAGGAAGAATATCCTTGTTTTCAAAATGGTAAAAATGTTAAACCCTCAATCAAGTTTCTATTAGGAGTACATTCAAGCCGCCAGTGTTCAAATAGGCTTTTTATTGAATGTGAATTTTCACTATTCATTGCATCTGAATTTTCACTTTTCATTGTGTAGTATTATATCTTGATTTTAGCAACTTCTTTTGAAATTTGATGGGATAATCTCCAAATGTCATCTTCCACCTTTTTATTTTAATGAACATCTCTTAGCCTACCCCATCTATATTTAGTTTTCATTTATGGAGAGGAAACGAACTATAGTTTTCAGGTATAAGAATTCCAGTTATACGTTATAAACTAAAAAGTAACTAAAAATTTTTCATATTCATTTGAATATCCAGCTACATAGCATCTATGTTACTGGTTTTAAATGTAGTCTGTCATATCCTTTTTTAGTATATGGAGAGTTTAAAAAGTCATCTTGAAGGTTTCGGACATATCTTCAATCAAAATGATCAAATTTCTATCAACGTAATTAGAATTTTTCTGACGTGAATTTATTTAGAGATAGGAAGGGGACAGAAAATGGGAGCTATGAAAGTGACCTACAGCAGGAAGATGTAGAAATACAAAGTATTTGTAAATTCTCATATTATCTTGCTTTCTCTTCTAAAAAGGAATTCAAGCATAAAGATAAAAACATTTTACAATTTTGTAATTTACAGGTTATACTTAATCATAGTTGAAGAAAAAAGGTGAAACTTCGTCTTTTGAATGAAATGTTGAATTTTGCTAGGTTTCTAATGTTTTTTTGTTTTTTTGTTTTTTGTATTACACTGGAATTAGCATTTTCACCATGATACATTCATTTCAAAGAGCTTTGAAAATGGCTAATTTATTTATTTGTGGTAGGCAGAATTAGGAAGGCATCAGCAATATAGACTCCTAACAGTAATTGTGCATACTGTATTTAAGTGATTTTTATGCCTGTTTACTTTCTGTAATTCTTACATTTTATAAATCAAATACCTTAGTATACTTCCACTAGAAAATAATTTATAATTGATTATTTGTACTGGATGAAGTAGCAGGTTCATTTTAGTATTAATCCACTGAGATTAACTTTATCCGACTGAACTTTTATATCTATAATCCATTATATTACAACTTTTTAAATAGCATTTATAACAAAGAACTTTTGTTTTATAAAGTATTTGTTACAAAAATAATCTTGCCAAAAACCATTACAATTTCTATGCATTGTGTAATATTCAGTGATGTCATTGTTGAAATTTTGCATGTTATTGTAGGGTGCTCTTTCATATGTGTGTTTGTGGTGTTTACGTGGAATTGTTATCCATTGCTGCTATCCATTATCGTAGTTGAACTGACAAACTGTGCTAAGAGGCTGTGCCAGTCAACATTTTATGTGTGATTTGTGGAATTATGTACTTAGTTGTTGAATATTTCGAGCCAGCACTTAGTGTCCTCTACAGGAGGAAATACTGCTTTTGTCAAGTAGTGCCAACTTCACAATCTTGTTTCATAGATATGATTCCAGGTAGCTTTTCTCCTCGCTGTCTCCAGCTCTTTGAAAGGGAAGCATTTGCAAAAAGAGAAAGCAAGAATTCTGAACTTTTCCAGTATACCTCCCCCACCTTAAATCTTTTTTTTTTCTAATAATTGAGCACCTTTCAGAGAAATCCAATAGAATAACAATGTAGCAGCATAATTTCCTTTGATCAGCATATTTTTAGGTTGAACAATGTAATAACAGAGGACTAGGAGGTACATACATTATTTTTGTTGGTTATCATGGCTTATTTAAATTGTATTTAATAAGAATATTTAGTTTTTAAATTACATATATAAGGGGCCATAGAAACCTCAGAGTTCCCAAATATTAATTTTATATTCAGCATTCGCATGAATTTATTTAACACATTTGGTTGCCTTATGACCATCAGATTTTTTTCATGCCCATGTGTCTTTAGCTTGGTTTCTAGTATTTCCGTTTTATCTCAGCAATTCTAAACTCTGCAAGTAAAGAGAAAATTATTTCAATGAATTAATTCTACCATTCTACTTGTTAAAATTCAACATGAGAGAAAAATCAATATACATTTATGCTCTTAAAATAGAAGAGTAACTGTCATAAATTTAAGAAAAGAAGGCTACTTCCTTAAGAGCCTTTTTACACCAACATGCCAAAATTCCTCAGTCAGTGCAGGGTTTCATTCTGTCTGTTCAATGGGTTTATAATTATAAGATTCCTTTAATAAAGGGATGATCTCCTGGTTTATATAGAGGCTTTTTGTGTGACTGTCAGATACACGGCAACAGCCAATGCTGTATTTGGAAACATTGCTGCTGAAATTGCTGATTTAATTCTAAGAATATTAAAACTAATTCATCAAGGCCCCTGCTTCTTCTTTTCTTAAAGGAAAAGAAAGGCAGATCTTAACTGTGAGCTTTTCTCCAGAATACGTTTTAAACATTTGCCCTTCAAGGAAGGTAATAAAGCAATAAAAGGAAATTCAATTATGCATATTCTAAAGAAGTTCTGCCCTTGTCCCGTGGCCTCCACAGTAACACTGAAGTATTTCTTGATTCCTGCGTCAGGAGTTTGCAGACAAGGCCTTTTTACTTAGAATTCCTTTTATATTTTGGACACCAAAGATGATGGCATGATATATTCTGACGATTAATTAACAGTTTCGGTTAGATAAGCAGTGGGCACATTTATTTGAATCCTGCTCTTGGATTTATTTACCCCCTTTGGGTCTTCTGTACATTTTGTATGTCTTTCCTGAGGCCTTTTTTGCCTAGGGAGACTTTTTAATCAAATAATGCATATATATTTATTAGGTTTCTAATTTATAGAGTCTGTTTCCACCGTGACTTTAAACTTTTTTTCACTGCTAATGTTAGACATGGATTTTCCAGATTAGCCCCGTGGTGAGCAATAATAGCTTGTACCTTTTTCATTGTGATCTGAAAATGTCACTGTAACCCTGTAGGCTGAAACCTGGTGAGGGAATGACTGGAAGCGTTTTGGATTCAAGGGAATCACTGTATATGACTCATTCATCCGTTTAAATGAAGGACTCTGGTGGTTTAGTAGAATAATGCCGTGTCCAACTTAAGGTCTTCCATCTTTCTTACAGATTGTGAGAATGATTGTAAGGTTCCTTGTACTCTACCACTGGGAAGTTAATTGGGAATAAAAAGGTAGATTTATCAGTTTAGTCAGTATAATTTAATACCAGGCATCTTTTTAGAAA
Source organism: Pteropus medius (assembly GCF_902729225.1). NCBI lineage: Eukaryota > Metazoa > Chordata > Mammalia > Chiroptera > Pteropodidae > Pteropus > Pteropus medius. The sequence goes on from NW_024344374.1 coordinate 6,501,506, forward strand.
TATAACCACTAAAAATAACACTTAGAAAAATTTTATGAAAAAATAGAACTGTCCTTTAAAGATGCATTTACTTTGCCCACTACTTGATAGATTGTCACTTTTGATGCATTTTCTGGCCACTTGGCTTTTAACTGATTGACATGAAAAAAGCACATGTGTGCCTGTTCACGCTAATCATATTTAAAAATTCTCAAGCTGCTACAGTTATAATTTGTGAAAGAGGAGAAAAGGTGAATTGAAATGGAGAGAAATTTCTGTTAAGATGTTAAAATATGTGATTGTGATACTCTTGGTTAATATTCTGCCAGGTGATATTTGTAATATGATAGAACTTTTTTGTTAATAAGAATATTCTCTTGGTTTCATTTTTATTTTGCTGCTCACTGATCTTTTACACTGAGATGTTTTCATCTTTATCAGCTCACTGTTTCTGCTTCATATTTGTCTATGTACTTGTGCTCTAAATAAAATACTAGTACTGTGTCCCAATGGTCTATTCCATTGTGTGTATAATGTTTGCCTCTAATGTAAGTGTAATTTTCTCTTGTTTTTAATATTTGTTGGTACAGCCTAAAACTTATGGAAATAAGAAAAACAATCCAATAAAATCAGCTAATGAGTGTCAGTTACGTCTGTATAATGAGAGCATGTTTTAATCACAGTATTTTGTCTGTTTTGGGGTATGAGCAGTCATCATTCATTTAATAAGTGGTTTTCTGCAAAGGTGGTTGATTTTTGTAGCCACAACAAACAATTTAAAAACAAGTTAAACCGTATTATGAAAAACAGAATTGTCCCAGTCACTAAGCCTTAGCCCCTTATAGCCAACGCATATTGAGCAAAGCATTCCCTGTCACATGTTTCTTACCACTGAGGAGGGGGAAATTGTGGAAGGAGAAGCATCCTCTACCTGTGAGTGCTCAGAAACAGCCCATGGGGTAGGGAACACGTTTCAAGAAGGCATCAACAGCTGAATTAATCATGTTTCCGGGAGCCCCAGTCTCCAAAATCCTGTTAATGAAGCAGAAGGCTTCACTGCAAACTCACCATCTCTCTGTCTGTCTGTGGACCTCTGTCAGACAACTGTGTTATACCAAGCTAAGTAGAAGTCAGATTCTAGACCGCCTCATTTTTAAGAAAATCTTTTTGGTCAGATACAGGTCTCCATGTGACGTTCATTACCTTTAGTATATTTGACAGAAAGTCTCTTTTGAACAGAATAAGAGTGGTCGTTCAAAATGAGTGTTAACCAGACATCTTTGTGTCACTAAAATTATTGAATAAAGCATATTAAAACACCAGAGAATATAATGTTCTCTCTCACTGTTAATTATTTTAGAGAAATACAAATGTAGTTCTTTCATATGTATGAATAATCCACCAAAGTCTTTACTCATGTAAAGCTGAACATTACAAATAGAAACAATGATTGTATTTTTGTATGATAGTATTTTAAATATTTAAATTACTTTATAAATAGTTGTAACTTAGTTTATGTTTTCCTAGTACTTTAAGAAACAAGTTACATATTTAAAACATGACAAATTTTACTCACTGATAGGGGAAGGATATTAGAACTCAGATTGAGTAATATTTAGCCTACAAGTCAGAAAATGTTTTTTAAAAAGTTAATTTATTTATTCATAATCTTTCCCAAGACGATTTCAAGTGACTAAAGTAGCTAATATGTATAACATACTTAATGTTGGTGATATGTCATCTGAAGAGATAAAAGCAAACATTGAATTTGGTGGCAAACATTTTTAGACTGAACTATCATTTTTTAAAAACATTTTCTTTATTAAAATGTATGTTTTTTAAATGTTGAGGCAAAGGTTCATTGTGAATAATTTGGCAAAAACTAATAAGTATAATAAAATAAGAAATAAAAATCACAGGAATCTTACCCATAAATAACAACTTATAACATTTTGATGTTTTCTTTTGGAATTTTTTTAAGCATACAGGTACACGGGACCCTTGAACAAAGTGGAGGGTTAGGTGCACTGATCCCATGCAGCCAGAAATCTGCATATAACTTTTAACTCTCAAAAAATTTACCAGTAGACTACCATTGACTGAAACCTTACATCAGTCAACACATATTTTGTATGTTATATACTATATTCTTACAATAAAGAATCTGTTACTTAAAAAATCAAGAGGAAATATATTTACAGTACTGTACAGATTTATTGGGAGAAAATCCATGTATAAGTAGACCTGTGCAGTTCAAGCCCATGTTATTCAAGGGTCAACTGTATTTTCAAAAATTGTAGTCAAACTGTATTTACTGTTTTGTACATTTGTAAAAGATCTTTAGCCTTTGAAAGTGTGATTATTATTTAGCTACATAGTTTTCTGTTGCACAGTAGTACCAAAAGCTATTCTGTTGTACTATAATGTTTTTGCTGGATTGGATTTATTTTCAGTTTTTCACTTTTATAAAATATGAACACCTCCGAGCATACCTTTTTATACATCTCTCTGATTATACCCTTAAAATAAATTTCTAAAATAGGAATTCTTGGGTCAAATAAAAAGTATATTTTATTTATTTTTCCCACATATGCATTTCCAAAGTCCTAGTGATTTTTGTAACTTGCAAAAATAATACATTCATGTTGTAAAGTTTAGAAGTCCCACAGAGGTAATGACTAACCAATGTGGTATATCTCCTCCTAAATTTTTTTTCTATGCTTGTGCAAGTTCCTCTGCATCCTAACCAAGAAATGGACCTTTTTGTACTTTTGCCAGTCTGATAAATGAAATACATCTTAGTTTGATTATAATACCCAATTATTACTAATGTTTTTTGTCATTTGTATTTCTTCTATGAATAGTTGCTTGTATGTCTTGGGCCAATTTTCTTGAGTTAGCTTTTTCCAGCTGATTTATAGTAGCTTTTTAATATGTAGTTTGTCACTTTATAACTATTTTTTCTAGATCTGTTTATTGCATTTTAAGATATATCAAATGCAGGACGTTGAATTTTTTTTGTCATCTGATTTGTTAATCTATTTTTTTAATGCCTCTGGGTTGTGTCATACTGAGAAGGCTTTCCTTACTCCTGAAATCATGAAAATTGTCTTCTTTATGGAAATAGCTTTTTGAAATGATCAATTTGGAAATGTGTTACTTGTGTGTGGAATGAAATAGGAATCTAAATATGCTTTTGTTTTTGTTTTTCTAACTCGGTAGCTTGTTATCTCAAAGCATCTATTGAAAAGTCCATCCTTTCCCCAGCAATGTGAATTGGAGCCTTTATTATATACTCAGTTTGCATATTTACACAGATCTTTTCTGCACTCTCTTCTGTAGTATTGATCTATTTGCCTATTTCTTTACCAGAACTTAAACTTTAAATTATTGCAGTGTTATAGTACCTGTTTACATCTTTCAGGGCAAGGCCTCCCAATCATTATTTTCTAAACTGTATTCCTTTTCTTATGTATTTACTCTCCTAGGCAAACTTTAGAATACCAGTCAAGTAACAACAAACTGGATGATTTTAATTAGAATTACATTGCATTAAAGATTACTTGAAGAAATTAAACATCTTCATAATATTGAGCCTTACTGTTTAGGTACAGTGTATTTTTTTTTTTTTTTTGGTGTAACTCTTCATTAGGTTTGTACATACATTTTTAATTTTAAGGATTTTTGGAAAGTTTTCTTATTGAATTATACAGACAGAAAAGTGCACAAATCATTAGTGTATAGCTTAATTTTTATGAAGCAAACATATTGCTATAACCAGCACCTAGAGGTAGACATAAAGCATTACCTGAAGCCTAGAAGCTTCCCTCATGTGCCCTCTCTTTGATACCTCCCTGATGTAACCATTATATTACTTTACCATAGAGTCATTTTATCTGTTTTTGAAGTATATAAATGGACCCTTTCAATATACTCTATTATGTCTGGCTTCTTTTGCTTAACATTGTGTTTTGGGGATTCATCTGTGTTTATGCATATTGTTCATTCCAGTAGTCCGTTCCTTGTTATCGTATAATTATTGTATAACTATTTTATAATTCCATATGCATTCTCTTGTTTATGGGCATGGAGTTGTTTCCAGTATTTATTATTAATTATGCTTTTATCAACACTCACACATACATACCTTTTAATACACAAATACACATTTCTGTCGAGTGTAGGATCGCTGGGTCATAGAATACATGTATATTCAACTTTAGTAGATATTGCCAATTAGTTTCCAAAGTGGTCATACAAATTGTCACTCTTACCAGCCCAGTAAGAGTGTTCCTGTTGTTTCACATCCTCATCAACACTTGATGTTTATAGATTTGTTCTTCATTGTAGATATTTTGGTGAGTGCATTTTACTTTTTATTTCCTGAAATAGGAATGATATTTCCTATTTTATGCAGAGCCCACTTAAGTTTGTCCATATCTAATGGGACTGTGTGCCCTCTAATCGATCTGTCAGACATATGCCCTTCACAAATCTTCTCCCACTATGTCGCTTGTCTTTTCACTCTCTTAATGGTGCATTTTGAGAAAAGTCTTTTTAATTTTAATGAAATTCAATTTACCAAACTTTTACTTTTGGGGTAGTAATATTGATGTCCTGTTTAAAAATATGTAGCTACTCCAAGGTCACAAAAATGGTCTCCTATGTTTTCTTCTAGAAACTTTTTCATTTTACCATTGACATTTAGGGCAAGATACATTTGGAATTTTTTGTTGTTCATGGTGTGAGGTCGTCATCCAGTTTGCTCCTAGTGTGTTAAGGATTTTTATATCTGTGTTTATAAGCTCCGTTGACTTGTAATTTTATTTTACTATATTATTCTCATCTTATTTTTATAGAAAACTTAGGCTGTTCTAGAAAAGACACTGGTTAATATTCCTTCTTTTTCTGTTTACCAGTAGAGTCTTTAGATCTGACAGTATATTAGTTCCTTAAGTGTTAAAAGAGTTTACTGGTGAAATCCATCTGAACATGAATGGATTTTTTTTGTATATTTTAAATTATAGATTCAGTTTCTTTAGTGGGTATAGAACTGTTTAAACTGTATCTTTCTTATTTAGTTTTGGTAAGTCATGGCTTTTCTAGATATTTGTCCACCTTGCAGTGTGACTCTTCTAGGCTTACACTGTATTTAAGTGATGGGGACTAGGCTCTGGTACAAATAATCCTTTTGTTGTTTTAAATAAAAACAGTGAAATTATAGTGGTTGTTGAAATACATCAGATTTAGTTCTCGCAGAGTTAATCCAAGTAAATTTGGGGGGCCAGGATATACTTTTTGTAAGTGGCTAATATTTAAATTGCATTCTTTACTGAGAACTTTATCCCTGTAGTACCAGATTCCTTTGTGTAGTGGCCAGACATAGAGTCGGTGGGACCCAGGTTCAAACCCTGGCTTGACCACTTGCTAACGCTATGATGTGGAACAGCACAGTGCCTGGCACTAAGTACATATTGGATGAGTGATGTTTGAAGTTACTAAATGTATGAGGTTCTGTTTCCTTATTTGTGAAATAGTTACAGCAATAGGGTTGCTTGTAGCTTACAGGTAATTTATATAACTCTTGGCATATAGTAAGCTTTCAGTTAGTGCTAGATGTAATCATAAGTTTTATACTAGAATCCTTTCTTTAATACCAAGCGAGTCCCCAAAATAATGTAAGTTATCTTGGTTTATGCAAGTGTTAAGAGAATATACCTACATGACTAAGTTGCTTCTGATAGCATTTCTAGCATTAAAGCCGATTGTGTGTTCAGCAATTCAACAGAAGACTTAAAGGGTGAAGACAGAGTCTTAAGGAGCATACAATCCAATCAAAATGATATTCTGGATACAATTAGATCATAGTTCCATGAAATAATAAAGCAAATGTGAGACAGTGAAGGAGAAAATGAGGGAGCTGGGTAGTGTGGGGAAGGATTATGTAGAATGGGCTTGGAATTGGAATTGGAAAAAAAAAGACACTTTTGATGGGCACACAGACTGTGGGGAGATTTCTTAGGCTAAGTGTGGGGAAGGTGTGGGGTGGGTGTCCTGGCTGGGCACAACAGGAGGCTGGTGGTTCCTCAGTAGGAGCGGTGAAAGATGAGTGAGTTAGAGAACGGGAAGCCAGTTTGCAGATCACCCTTGTATAATTGCCTTCACTTTCATTTTGCTATTTCTTAGCCCTTTGTTGTGTTGTTTGAGGACAGAAACATTCAAGAGTGAGTAAGAACCACTAAAGTACAGGTTGACATTGTTTTTACTTTGCGGTGGTCTACCTTGATTTTTTTTTTTTTTTATCTGAACACCTCAATTTGAATAGTTTAATTCTGGTTTTAGTAGATCAGAATATGAAGAAGGGCCAGCTAAGGTTATGGATTTGATTATCTTTCTGGCAACCAACACTAAAAGTGGATACATTGAGGAAAAACAGTTTTTATTTGAAGTAATTTGGCAATTGCAATTTGAAATCTATTCCCTCTCCTCTGAGACCATGTGCGCCTCTCTGGAACATTCTCCCTCCTTTCCCTGGATATTTCTCCCCGTCGCCTTTCCATTCTTATTCTAAGCTAGCTAATGGGTTATGTGTCAGGGTTTAAATATCTTTCTCTTTATTTGTGAAAAGAATTAAGGAAATATGCTAACACCATTTAATACAAGGCTGTCCAGGATGGCACATAAGACATTTGAGACTATAAATCGCAGAGAAATAATAGCTCTTCACGTGCTATGGGTAAAGAGAAAGGATGTGTTAACTTGTCTTCCCTTCTTTCATTTTGTTGTTGTCGTTAATAGAAATGCTATTTTTTCCAGTGAACATTTTAGATAGAACATTCTTTGTTTTTCTGCATTCGTTCTCCCCACTCCCCTTTCATTATGTGAATGCCTGCATTAGTGCATCAGTTAGTTTATATGGCAAAATTGTTGGGATTAAATGCAAGGTTAGTGCATTGATTCGGGAACTTATGCTAGAAATATTGTTCCCTAGTTTATTTATTCTAACATATACATACTTGGTAGAAATTTCATTTTTTCAAAAGTGTTATCTCTGAGGAGTTTCCTGTGATTTAACATGATCCCAAGATGTAATTCTCTCAAGAAAGGAATGGCAAATTATTTTAATGCCTTTTATTTTTTCTGTTTCTAGCCTATTCTACTAAGCTCAACAAATTTCCTGTATTTAATATTAACGATGACTTGAATGATCTGTGTACCAGTGCAGTAAGCCCAAATACTACCAAAGCCACGCGCTATGCCCTGAATGTGTGGCGATATTGGTGTATGACCAACGGGCTCAAAGATCATACGGACATCACCAAGGTAAGAAACTCTTGAGTTTACTTCTTTCAGCCAACTTCACTGAGCTTCCCAGTGCCAAGCACTGTGCTAAGCATTGTGGGAAGCACAGAACAGCTGCTTTCTGCCTGGAAAAACTTTGAAAGAACATGAAATGGAAATATATCCACAGTACAAAGTGGAATTTAATAAGTGTTCTATGAATTTTCAGATCAGAAATGCCAAAAAAAAATTCAATTGGATAAACTGATTTCAATTTGGTGACACTAGCAAAGGCATTGATATTTAAGCGGTGTTTTCAGAGAGAGAGACAGGATTTCAGTAGAAGCAGATGGAGACAAGAGTCTTCTAGGCTGAGTGACATGAGGAAGAGATTTGGAAGGATAGACTCGCTTGCCTGTAGCAGGGGCTTCGTATATGGGATTCGTGGGCATAAAACTAGATTGGATACCTATTAAGTGCTAAGCTAAAATCTTGTGAATATTGGGAAACCATTGAAGTTTTGTTTCGTTTTTTTGTTTTTGTTTGTAAGGAGAGATTTTATTTGAAGGATTATTCCAGGGGCAGTGGGGAAGAGACTGTTGCAATAGAGAGAACACCCTGACCATAAGATCTACAAGTGTCTTAGGCAAAAGGGAAACCACTGAAGCTTTTTGAATGTGAAGAAACAAAATGAAAGTGATATTCTAGAGAAATTAAGTGGAAGTATTGAGCAAAAATTTATTTAATATCCTTGGTCCCATTTTCCTCATTAGAAAATGAATTCTGCAAAACTAACTTGAAATGTTTAAGGTTTACGAACGGAAGGAAAAATTCGTGGACACATAGAGACAGAAAAGAAAGATGTTGTATTTTGGTCTGGATGTATTGAATCTACATCAGATGGCTATCCAGATGGACATGTCCAAAGAGCAGTTGGGAATGTGGAATTTAAGACATGAGAAAATGTTAAACCTGAAGTATAGGTTTAAAGGTCTTGTGAATGGAGGTTGTAATTGAAGCCCAGGGCAGGTGGCATCTCCAAGTTTAAGTGGTAACCTTTAGGGCATTAACAAGAAATGAAATAGGAAATGCGGTTTACTACTTCTGGCAGCATGGTGTACTAGATACTATATGGGGAGGGCCCTTCTGCTGTTCTTGCAGAAAGAGGGGTAACCATTCACAGGGCCCCCCAAAAAGGACAGCTGAAACTGGAGCAGCAAGCAGTAAGCACATATGAAAGGCAAGGCTCTACTGAAAGGCTTTTTTTTTTTTTTTTTTTATGGTGACATTAGTTAACAAAATCCAGTAAGTTTCAAGTGTACAATTCAACAGTAAGTCATATATATTACATTATATGTTCACTGCCCATAGTTGGATTGCTTTCTGTCACCACATATTTGACCCCTTTTACTCCATCTATCTCCCTGGGAGGCATATTTTTGACAACATTATTAAGGAAGAGAAGAGACAGGTAGATGAACTGGAGAATCCTTGATTTAGGGGAGGACTCTGTAAGGGGCCTGAAGGAGTACTAGGTCAGTAGCATACCCTGGCTTCTCACAGAGTCATATGCTAGTGATCTTTGAAGGGAAACATCCAAAATGTAGGTGCTCAGGGAGAACTCAGGCAGGGCCCAGTGGGCTTGCTGAGTCAAGAGACCGAAGTAGTTAGAATTGTCATGACAGAGTATTTGAAAGTAGAGAGCTACAAAAAGAGAACCTAAGAGAAATGAAGATGGTTCCCCTCAAATATTTAGGTGAGTGCTGATCAACATATGCACGTGAGGAAACTACTTGAGGCTGGCAAAAACCCACCTGAAAGGTTCAGAGGCAATGGTACCTGGAGCTCGCACAGAACTGGAAATAGCACCTGTTCCCACCAGCCAGATTTGAAAAACCTCAAGATTCATGGGGTAGAGTATTCAGAAAGGTCTTGCATCAGATGTGGAGAATAATTAACTCTAGACTGAGCTCTGCTTTAATGCCACACAAACAAATCTTAAAAGCAAGACTCGGGTACGTGAACAGGTGGTAAATATCACTAGTCGTCAGGGAAATGCCATTTAAAACCACAATGAGGTGTCACCTCACACCTGTTAGAATGGCTATTATCAAAAAGATGAGAAACACCAAGTGTAAGCGAGGATGTGGAGAAAACAGAACCCTTGTGCTGTGTAAACTGGTACAGCCTCTATGGAAAACAGTATGGAGGTTGCTCAAAAAATTAAAACTAGAGCTACCATGCAACCCAGCAATTCTACTTCTGGACATTTATCTGAAGGAAATGGAAATGCTAACTTGAGAAGATATATGCACCTTCATGTTCATTGCAGCATTCCTTACAATAGCCAAGACATGGAAGCAACGTAAGTGTCCATAGATGGATGAATGGATAAAGAAATTGTGGTGTCTATAAACAATGGAATATTATTCAGCCATAAAAAAGAACGAAATCTTGCCATTTGCAACTACATGGATGGACCTTGAAGGCATTATGCTAAGTAAAATAAGTCAGACAGAGAAAGACAAATACCATATGATCTCACTTATCTGGGAAATCTTTTTTTTAAAAAAACCAAACTTGTAGATACAGAAAACAAATTGGTAGCTGCTAGAGCGGGGAGGGGAGTGGTACAAAATGTGTGAAGATAGTCAAAAGGACTGAGGATGTAATGTGACTGTGGCGACTTAGTGACTATGGTTAATAATACTGGATTACATATTTGAAAGTTGCTTAGAGAGTAAATCTTAATTCTCATGACAAGAAAAAAAATTTTTAAGTATATGTGATGATGGATGTTAACTAGACCCATGGCGATCATTTTGTAATATATACAAATATCAAATCATTATCTTATATAACTGAAACTAATATAAAACACATGTCAATTATATCTCATTTTTTAAAAGTAAGTGGAAAAAAGCAAGACCTAACAGGATGAAATGATTTTCAAGTAATTTAACTGTGTCCCAGAACAAAGCTTAAGAATATTTATACAAATATAAAATTATCCAGAACCCAAGAAATAAAATTCACAATGTCTGGTAACTAAACAAAAATTATCAGACATGCAAAGAAGTGAGAAAAGGATGAATCAATCAAAACCAACCCAGAACTGACATGAATTTTAGAATTAGCAGACAAGGACATTGAACTGTTATTATAAAGAAGATAAACAAATGGTCAATAAACACATTAAAAGGTGCATAGCTTTATTAGACACCAGGGATATGCAAATTAAAACCACATGAGATTCCACTTCACATCCAGTAGGAAGTGTTGATGAGGATGTAGAGAAATTGGACCTGTCATACACTTCTGGTAAGAATGTGAAATGATGCAGTTGCTTTGGAAACAGTCTGTCAGTTCCCCAAGAGTTAAACATAGAGTTACTCTATCACCCAGCAATTCTACTCCTAGGCATATACCCAAGAAAATTAAAAATATACATCTATACAAAAACTTGTACACAAATACTCACGATAGCATTATTTACAATAGCTAAAATATAGAAACAACCCAAAGGTCCATCAACAGACAGATGGATAAACACATTTTGGCCTATCCATACAATGGAATATTAGTTCGGCAATGAAAAGAAATGAAGTATTGATACATGCTTACAGCATGGATGAACCTCAAAAATGTTATGCTAAGTGAAATAAGTCAGACACCAAAGGACAAACGTATGATTTCATTTATGTAAGGTACCTAGAATAGGCAAGTTCATAGAGACAGAAAATAGAATAGAGGTTACCAAGGGCTGGAGGGAGGAAGAAATGTGGAGTTGTTTAATGAGTACATTTTCTGTTTGGAATAATGAAGAAGTTCTGGACATGAATACTGATGAAGATTGCACAACATTATGAATGTAGTTAATGCCACTGAATTGTACATTTATAAATAGTTAAGATGGTAAATTTTATGATATATATAAAAAAAACCCCACAAATCAATAAAATGTAACTATTTCACCTTCATCAATAATAATTTTAAAATTCACCTATTCTCACAGGTCCCCAACACTGCTTCTTCATCCTCACTAACCTTAACCGTGTCTAGGCCAGGGGATCTTATTTTCCAAACTTGGTGAAGTCATTGTGAAGACAGCTGTCTGTTACTGGAAACCTTTACATTTCTGTGTAGGAATCCATGAAAAAAGGCTCATTTCTCCACAACCCCCATGGCTTAAATAACTTATACATCCCAGGGGATGAAAATGTCTCAACTGTCCAGTGGAGTGCTAATATTTCTTAGGTACTAGTATTTCTTAGTTTCCCCTGTGTTATCTAGAACAGGGGTCCCCAACCCCCAGGCCATGGACCAGTACTGGTCCTCGGCCTCTTAGGAACCGGGCTGCACAGCAGGAGGTGAGTGGCGAGCCAGTGAAGCTTCATCTGTATCTGCAGCCACTGAAGCTTCATCTGTATCTGCAAATCATCAGGCATTAGATTCGCATAGGAGCACCGGTCTCTGGTACTAAAAAGGTTGGGGACCGCTGATCTAGAGGAATAATGGGAGAAGAAGAAGATATATTTTGATCCTCTGTAATCCAGTCATATGGGCCACTCAAATATTTTTAATAATAAATTCTTTTAAAAAGAGGCCAATATTTTAGAGAATGAGTGAATATTTAGTTAAAAGAAGGAATCGTGGTGTCAAGGCCCATACTCTTTCATCTTAATTTCTTGGTCTCAATGCAAGATATTTTTAGTCTAGATGTATCTTTAAAGATGGATGTAGCTGGCAGCATACAAGGTAGGTAACAGCTCTTCATCATGGTTTGGTAGCAGGTGAGCCTCAAATTTAGTTGTTTGTTTAAGGAAGAAAACCAGGAGTTAAATTAGACTTTAAAATGTCATCTAAATAAACAGAGTATACACTGCCATTCTCACTCTACAATTACTCTATGACCTACTGTGTATATTCAGCTCAGTATTTTTTCTTTACAAACGTGACTTAATCCTCACTGATTCATCTCCCTCAAGGTAGCTGTCATTGACTTCTATCTTCATTAGATTCACACAGAAAATAGAGCATCTTGAAGTTCAGTACCTATCTTTCTGAATGAAGTAAAATTTGGTAACTGCAAAAATGAAGTCATTTTTATTGTCATTTTTATTTTAGTGGTTTCTTCAAGATTCGTTTTTGTTTTCCGATTAGAATACTTATAGTTCATAAGCGTTTTCTCTACTTTCTTCAACCCTCTGGACAAGATTATCACAAAGGGAAGTTTGAGGCATTCCCAAAAGTAACTCTTGGTTTTACTTGTTTTATAACGTTTTCAAGTTTCAAGGATTACTGTGTAGTTCCAGATTCTGGAATTTGCCTCATAAGTCAATTTTTTCTTATTTTGTTCTTTCCCACCTAGACTCATCTGCCCCATGACCAAGCTCTTTCTACCTCTTTGGTCATTTTTATGTTAGGGAAGCCAAGTGTCTAACCCATAGTGAATTTTGAGATGTAATATCTATTCAGAGTACCTAAGGAAGGAATATAGTTTCTTGCAATGTCTTTATAACAAATTGAAGACCTTGGTGACCTGGAAGAGTAATCTCCAACCAAAACTCAGTCTGAGAAAACTAAGGAGGCAGCCAACATGGGCCATAATGAACAGTTTCTTATGTGCCAGCAATATAAACTTTGTGACTTGACATTTCTCCAGCCATTGCTTTAACTGTGGTTTCATGTTGAAATTTGTGGTAGCCTTTGTAAATCAGAAAAATGTTCTGCATCATAAGTCAGCTTGGTTCTTTTGACTGCAAGTTGAATTCATTGATTTAACCCATGCTGATCAGTTCATTGGGTGTCAGTGATATAGTTCAGGCCTTCTGGTATGTGACGAAGACCCAGTCATGTATAAGATGTAGTTCTTGCCTTCAAGGAGCTTTTAGTCCACTTTGAGAGACAGACATATAAATAGGTAAAATAGGATCCCAGGTGAGAGAGTAACTTTGCTTAGGGAAGCTGGAGAAGCCTTTATATAGACAGCAGAATTTGAGCTAGATCTGAAATAATGAATAGAGATTTTCCAAATAGATATTAGAAGAAAAAGCATTCTAGGCAGAGGAAGCAGCACGTACAAAGATTTAGAAGCATGAAAGAGCCTTATGGTTTCTGTGAATGACACAAAGTTCAGTGAGGCTGGAAATAGAATATAAAAAGAACAGATGATCAGGCTAGAGAAATAGGGTTTGTACCAATTATCTATCGCTGCATTACAAACCATCCCGAAACTTAGTGGCCCAAAGCAACATTCATTTTATTTGCTCTTGCTTCTATGGATTGTGCTCAGCTGGGTGGTTCTTCTGGTCTCATTTAGTGTACTCGCGGGTGCAGTCATCCGGATATTAGATGAGAGACAGCTTGTCTCTGTTTCATGTTCCCATGGTCTAATGGGGCTTCCTCACATGGCAACATTACATCCTACGACAGTGAAAGCAGAACTTATAAGTCTAAAGCAGATGAAAGCAGACTTTCTTGAGGTATAGGCTTGGAATTCACACTGTCACTTATGCCACGTTTTATTGGTTTGAATAACTCATGGCCAGCCCAGATGCCAAGGGTGGAAAATAGATTCTGCCTCTAGGTGGGAGGAGCTGCAAAGTCACATTGCAAAGGAGTGTGGAAATACAAAGGGGAGGAATTGTGGCTGTTTTTGGAAACAATCTACCACAGAGTGGAGCCAGATTGTGAAGTTTTACAAACAGGTCAGGCGCCTTTATCCTAAGGGCAACAGGAAACTTATCAGAGGTTTGTTTTTTGTTTTGTTTTTAAGTATTAAGGTAATAAGTAAGGTTTCCTGCTCAGAACCTCTTATTTAGGAACCATCCCTCTCCTGCAATCCTCATGGTTGTTGTAGAAGCCATCATGTTAACACAATGGCCCATGTTTGGGTCAGTTGTTTGGATCAGGAGTGGGCCAATCAGAATCTTTTCTTTTAATTTGTTTCTGGTGATAATGAGAGTTGGTCTCTTGCCAATATCTGAAACCATCAAATGTAAACCTTGGTGGGGTGGGGGATGCTTGGTGGCTGTTTTGAGCTGTATGAAGAAAGGTGCTCCGCACGGAGAAGCAGAGATGAGAGAGAGAGGCCTGATGGCCATGGAGTACACTGATTCTGATGTCCCTTTCGCCTAGGTTTATTCAAGTTTGGTCTATCTCTGGCAACCAAACAAGTCCTAAGTGATACAAAGAGAAGTTAACAACTGCAGGTAGAGAGTTGGAAGTGACAACATAAAAATTTGAAACCAGCTGAGTTTGGGTCTCATGATTATTGGGAAGTTATTTTAATGGATTTTTACTGGTATGTAAGAAAGCTATTGCTTTTTGTATTTTTTGTATAGCTACCCTACTCTTCCTGATGGCATTTCTGCTGAATCTCTTGGATTTTCCTAGACCAACAATCAGATTAGCAGAAAACAATTATATTTTGTCTTTTTTCTTTCCTATATACGTACGTGTGTGTGTGTGTGTGTGTGTGTGTGTGTGTGTGTGTGTGTGTGTGTGTGTGTGTGTGTAATTTTTCTTTTTGTTATCTGGTTGGCTAGAACAGTGTTAGATAATAGCAATGATATTCAGCATGTTCATTCTATCTGGCTTTATAAGAAAGATCCTCATGTTTTCATTTGGGGTGTAATTTTTTATAGTTTTTGTCTATAAAATACTCTTCATGATAGTAAAAGGATTATTTTTTAAATCTAAATTTAATTTGAATTTTTAAAAATTTGAAATGGATATCGCATTTTTTCAAAGAATTTTTAGTATTTATCAAATTCATATTATTTCCACTTGATATGTGAATACGTCAATTATATTAAAATATTTTTTAAGATCGAATCATCCTTACACTCTGCAATAATCCTCTGGGTATATTGCTTTCCTGCCATCCTGAGTGTGATGTGATCGTAGAGGCAGTCCTTACTTTGCACGGTGCCATGCTGATCGCTGCTTGCGCATAACAGAGCCATGTCCTTGCTTCGTGCGGTTCTGATGTACACACATTTTATGTCTGTGCAAGATGGAAATTGCCTCTATTTTACTTAAGGAAGTTTACATTTATATTCACATACTTTATCTTTTGGTATAATACTCGTCAGATTTGGGTTAGAAAAAAAGGAAGCCCATTTCTTCTTCCTATGTTCCAAAACTGTTTAAATACAAAAGAAAAGGTGGAAGGACTCCACACGTGGTCTCGTTAAGAGTGACATACATCTTTGACAGTCATTTCGCTCTTGCTTGGGGCTCCTCAGATCTTTTCCTCTTATTGAACCAATTTTGGCAATTTATATTTTGCTAGAAAATTGTTCAGGTTATCTAGATTTTGAAATGAATATGCATATTTTTTCATATTCTTTATTCATTTTCCGTAGTTATACTTTCTCATTCCTAATATTATTTAAGTGTATTTCCTTTCTTCTTTTTTCTTTCTTTCTCTCTGTCAGACCTGCTACAAGTTTGTCAACTTCACGGGTCTTTTCAAAGATTATGTATTTTCATGTTTTATTTATCCCAATTTATATCTTTTCTAGTTCATTAATTTGTGTTTCATTTTTATTGATTCACTCTACTATTTTTGAGTTTGGCTTATGTCTAGCTTTTTGAATTAAATAATGCTTGCTTATTTTCAATAAAGTGTTCTTACACAATCATTCAAGACTATGATGTTATTGGACTATTAAATGCAACATCTCATACATTTCGATATGTCATGTTTTCAGTTTGGTTCATTTTAAATCTGTATAATTTTGTTTGTGTTTTCTCTTTGACCCAAGGACTATTAGAAGAAAAGACAATGTTACCTTACAGTTTCTACTTTTAAAACAATTTTTACTGAATCATTTTTTTTTTTTGGTCCTAGAATATATATTCTGCCTGAATTTACTATGAGCAAGATCTGGTTTTCTCTTTACAGCTAGCTCCCTCTTGAAATATAAAGCTTTCCTACCAGCCAAGCTTCCTTCTCCTTCTACTATACCTAAATAGGGAGCTCTCTCTAATTGTTAGTCTAGTCATTTAGTTTTTTGTATCTTTTGAACAAATATTAATATCCAAGCCCTATGGATCATTAAGCCAGAGATACAAATTCAAGCAAAAATTCAAGGATCATTAACTTGCTATGAAAAGTGGACAAATCAGTCATCTTTCCTTACAGCTCTATATTTAGTGCCAGCAGTATACACAGTATGTGTAGATATCAAGGAAATTAAGGTTGGAGTGATTTCGAGTTTGATAAGTTTAGTTCAGGAATTCTTCAGAGAGGATGGTTGAGTCTTATGGAAGGGGAGAGAGCGAAATGATTTGCTAGAAAAGAGAAGAAAGGGCTTTCCAGAGAGGAGTAGTGAACGTTATAAAGGCCAATAATAATTACTATTATAACTATTATTATTATAAATGTGTGTGTGTATATATATGTATATGTGTGTGTTCATTACTATTTACAAACCCTTTCACGTCCACTACCTTATTTATTACAATAATCCTTTGAGAAGGTATTGATTATTATGTCCCATTTTGCAGCTTGGAACACTGAGGTTTAAAGAGATTAAGTGGAGCCAAGTATGGAACCTAGATCTTCCAGCTTGAAGTTCACTGTTCTTTCCACTATATCATGCTAAGGAGTCAACCCTCTAGAGGCCACAAAATGTCTTGTCTACAATACCGCCCCTGGTGAGGATTAGGAGAAGGAAGGAGGGGTCTGGCTATTCGCGTGTCCTCAGATGTGTAACCTGAGTGTTTGTCTCATTTGAGATCCCTGCAGTGAAGTTGAACGAGCTCCTCGAGAACTTTTATGTCACCGTTAAGAAGAGTGACGGCTCAGACTTCCTGGCCACCTCGCTCCATGCCATTCGCCGAGGCCTGGACCGCATCCTGAAGAATGCAGGTGTGGGCTTCTCCATCACCAGCAGCACCTTCAGTTCTTCCACCAAGAAACTCAAGGAGAAGCTGTGGGTGCTGAGTAAGGCAGGGATGTCAGGTGCCCGTTCTCGCAATATCATCTACTTCTCCCTTTCTGATGAGGAGGAGATGTGGCAGGCAGGGTGTCTAGGGGATGACAGCCCTGTTACCCTCCTGTCCACTGTGGTCAAATACAATAGCCAATACCTGAATATGCGGACACTGCAGGAGCACGCAGATCTGATGTATGGTGACATCGAGCTGCTCAAAGACCCACAAAACCAGCCCTATTTTGCCCGGACAGACAGTGTCAAGAGGGAGAGTCGGAGTGGTTCCACTAGGATATGTCATGGGAAAATCTACCATGAGCATTCCAGGGGACACAAACAGTGCCCCTACTGCCTCCTCTACAAGTACATGTACATCCACCGGCCACCCACCCAAATGGAGGCCAAGTCCCCGTTCTACCTTACTGCCAGGAAGGAGGCCATAGACATAGGCAGCGTGTGGTATGAGGAGCAGAGGATGGGACTGCGGTCGCTTCGGGGAATTGTCCCAAACTTAGCCAAGAAGGTCAAGCTGGAAAACTGTGAGAACTTCACCTTCGTCTCATTTACTCAGGTCTCTAGGAGGCTCGGCTCCCACAGCTGCTGCCAGTGAGTCTTCTCTGGGTCCAGGCCACTGTCCTGCTCCCCTGATAGGTGAGAGCTTCCTCAGGCACCCGAGGCCAGAGCTCTGAGGTGGCAGGGGACAACTGTGACTTCATGGCCAGGCTGGTCTGTGTCAGTGCGACCTGCTATTTCTTTGACTTTGGATTTTCTAACTGAAAGTAGATGAGTCTGAATAATTAGGATGTTTTATCCAAATATATGTCACCTTTGTTAAATTATAGAATCTAATACACTGTATAATTGCTACATACACAGGAGCAAGAAAGTTCATTTTATCTAGTGCCTTTTTAGCACAGATTTTTCTCAAAAAAAAAGAAAGGAAAAAGAAAAAAAAAAAACCTGTTTAATTAGTCATTTTTTAAAATCTCAGTAGCCTAGTAGCTTTAGAATGTTCTGAAGACTATATACATTTTGTTGAATTACACAGTAAGAACTAGAAAGGGAGAGGCAGACACGTTCACTATTTCCAGGAGAAAAATTGCACTTGACACTCTTCTTTTATCGTGTTGATAAGTAACTTGGTTCTGCAGGGCAAGCAGCCTTGCTTGGTGGAAGATCGTGCATTCAGTCAGGCTTTCAGCACTGGGAGGAACTTGGTCTCTGCGTCGGTGGAGACAATTTTATGAAAAAAGGTTAATGTGTCAAAAGGTGTCTGTGAGAACAAGGTTTCCAGTGAACTAGATGGTTTGTACCACGAGGGAGTCTCTAGTAGTAAAAGTAAGTGGCTTGGAAAAGCGACCTGTGTTCAAAATGTGAAAAGCTCCTGAAGCAGAAGTGCCTACGTTTTATTTATCAGCACCATACAAAAGCTTTTTTCATTTGAACATTTTTTAGAGTTTTGTTTTGCTTTGTTTTGTTCTTTGTGTCCTACAGCTGTTCTGTCAACATATGGCACTGGATCTGTAAAAAACCTATAGGTAATTTTCGGGCTGAGCCAAGAAAACCCAACAAAACAAGCCACAAAGGAAACAAATCTAAAAATGTGTTTATTAAAAGCTTTGAACTTTTTTTGTCAAAGTATGACTTTTTCAGCCGTAGTAGATGTCATCATTTTAGGTTGGCGCCAATGTTTGGGACACGATGATGTAGGCAGCCTACCAGGTAAGCGAACCCAGCATTAAGGACGTAGTTGTCAAACTCATGGCGATAAGTTATTAATGCAATTTGAAACCATTTCACTCAGGTAAAACTCAACCTGATCACATGCTATTGAAACATCAGCAGACTTTTCTAATAACTACTATGAATGAGAAGTGAAAAAGGAGCCCAAAGAGTGCTAATTAATAATAATAATTTCTAGGGATCTTTATTTTGTATTTGAGAAAAGACTGCTGTAACTTTATACCATTGTGTTCCTTGTGTGTGCTTTCAAATTCAAAATTAAAATTCCAGTATAAATTGGAATTGCAGGAGTCCCGAAATCAGTTCTTTTTTCTTTTTCAAAACATTATTTTCGTATTTATTTTAATTGGTTTTAAAAACCATTCACTAGTCATTGAAATATGTAATACCAGAGAAGACTCAACCAATGCTGCCTTAAGGGTTAATGTTCCTTTTTTAGTTACTGCACATTTGTAATTTTGTTCACTAGTTGATCTTTCCTGAATAGAGATTAATTCTGTTGTGTCTCTATTTGTATGTAAATAACAGGTAATAATTAAAAATCGATGTCCTGACTTGATATTGCATACTATTCTATTATGGTTTCCTATAATGATTTTAGGGTTTTGAATTTAAAAAAACCACAAAACATTAGGTACAGTTTCCTTTAGTTTGCTAAACACCCAAAGGATATTTTGTTTGTGGAAAGCAGATAGTCTTTTTTTTATTTTGGTCAGTTCTGCACTTAAACAGAAATAGAACCTATGTGAACTATTGTGCAGAGCCTGCAGCCTCATTAAATAAAATCTCCACTTTGATTTTACATAGATTCAAGAAGAAATTGCCATTAGGAATCAGTGGGATTTTTTCAGATTTAACCTTTCCAGAAGTAGCGATAACTGATCCAGAGGTTATAATCTTTCTGTTGATAGTGGCTTTCCATCAGCCGAATAACCATCTCCGCTTCACATTTGTTGCTTATTACCTATTTGATGTAATGTAAAACTTCAGAATTTTGAAGTGAATGATTATAATAAAAAATCAGGAGGTGGAATCTTCAGTGACACCTGATGGAATGAAAGAATTGTATCTCAGCATCCTAACTGCTATTTATTACGTGCCTCCTTGGGGAATAGGAGTGAGAAAGAAAATACATTTATCAAGTGTGATTCTGTGCCACCCATTGTACTGGGCACTTAGTCTGTTATGTATTTGTATGTAGATGTCTATATTTGGATACACACACTTTACATGTGGTAACACCTAGTAAACCTGCTAAAATGGCATGGCACCTATCCATCTATACAGCTTTGTCCATCCTCAGAGGAGCTGAAGTGGGCAGGGTCGCTAGTTCTAGTTGACTTACAGCTAAGGTAGTTGTCCTTCCTGCCAGCTTTAAACCATACCTCCTGCTGACTCCACGTTTTCCTATTCTTGGCCTAAGCCAGGGGGAGGGAGAATCTCAAGGGAAGGAAAGGAGGAAATTAAGAATGTTTTCTCCCTTACCTTGAGGTTTTGTTTTTGTTTTTGATTTTGTTTTTTTAACTCAAAAGTCAGAATGAATACCAGGAATTTACAAGTTTACCCGGGCATATGTTGCTTCTGGCTTTGTGTCAGGAATGGTGGTGTATAGGTGTTGTGACAGGACCTCTGGGGTCCTTTGGGCGAGCTCTTGCCCGTAGCACCTTCTGCATCTGCTCTAAAGTGAGCCCTGCTTGTGTGGTACCTCCTCCCCGAATCTAGCAGGTCTCCCCTTAGAAGTGTATTCTGGCAGAGATGTTAGGGTGTCAGCTTGAGGGTATGGTTCAATGAAATAAAAAGGGTTTAGGACAGGCACATGATAAGTATGCAATAAATGTTAGCTATTTTATTTACAACTTTTGGCAATAGGAATAACTAATATCATTCAACTGATCTGCATTACACCACTTATTTCTTCCATTATGGAGATTCTCTCTCCTTTGAACTGTAAAACTTGAAGAGGAAACCAAAACTGATAATCTGGTCACACTTATGCCCATAAATTCTACCTCTAACAGCCAAGCCCTGATACCTCAGATATAAGCAAAAACAAGTGAAGAATGGGGAAACCTTTAGAAGCTTTATGAGAAAGGTTCTCTATTGTTTAGTATGTTTGTAAAGGGGAATAGCATGGAAGAACCTAACCAAAGTCGTGAAAGAGATGGCCCCCTTGGCCACGTCGCATTTCCCGGTTTTCCTTGGATTAGACATATGCTGGATTAATCTTCCCTGATAAATAACATTTGGAATTCTGTTACTTTGATTCTGATTTTAATTCAGCGTTTTTTAAAGCATTCAGCACGCTACCGTTCTCACAGTCATTGGGAGAATATGAACAAAATAACGCTCATGAAACAGCTGAAGCCTCTTGCTGTGGTAAAGAGATTGCTAGACTGGGAGCCGCTTCACTACTCGGCAAATTTGGTCTCACTTTCCTGAGTTGTAAAGTGGGATCATTGGAGTGGATCGTCTCTAAAGCGAATAATGTTACACTTCTGCAGTTCCTCAAGGCCATGTAGTTCGGAAGGGGCAAAACTAGGAAGCAAAATCCCCAGTTCCTCAAGGTCATATAATGAATCTCCTAAATTAGTGCCTCTCACTAGACTGGAACGTTTTCCTTAAGAATAACAGTTTTCTGGAATTTTCAAGTTTCACAACTTCTAAAAATATTTTGCTGCCTCTGGGCAGCAGAGTGTTGTTATTTTTCTTTTTAGGCTAACACTGACCACGTTGTTACTACTTAAATAAAGTAAACAATGTTTGTTATGCTTATGAACATGCATCACTTGGTTGCTTTTGTTGAAATCTAGTTTGCTAAACAGTTTTGAATTAGTAACCAGTTACTTGTAGGCATCAATAAATGCAAATTATGAACACCTCCAAGAAGAGTTACCTCATTTTCTCCACATAAGCTGCAAGTTAGTCTAAGTTAAGGCTCATACATATTAAGAAGCTGTAAACAAATAGCCCTTAACAGAAGACTGCATTAAAAGTTTTGAATTTATATATATCTTTAAATGATTTTGCTTTTGGGGTGAATTTTTAATGCCCTGTATTGGAAGGGCATTAAAGGACATTGTTTAGGCAATGTCGTTAGGTAAAAATCTTCATTGTACTTTCCTATATAAAGTTAACCACTTGGCAAAAACATGAGTGGAGGGAGAGATTGGTGGTGACCTAGGGTCACCTTTCTGAGAGAAGAGGTCCCTTTCTGAGAGAAGAGCAGGCCATGTGTGATGATAACTAACTTATCTCTGGAAGCTCTGTGTTCTGTATCTACATATTCTGATACCACAGGATTTCCCAAAACTCCTTTGGGGGAGGCTGCCCATCCTTCTGGCAAAGTTTGCATATTATTATGATTTTGAATACCTCTCGTTCTTTACAGTCCAAAAAATCCAGACTAGTTCCCCATGATTAGTTGTTGATCAGAATCAGATTTTTATGCTCAACTAATATGCTTTATTTTTTATCTAATGAAGCTCATATAGAAGTTAACAATTTCAGGAAATATTTATTAAGACCAAAAAATAATTACTGGATTATATGAAGGTACATATTGCTTCCATTACCACTAATAGCAATTAGATAGACCCTCTCCCCAACTGAGATGAGAATGGGCACTTAAGAATTTTGTGGTCAGTATAAATGGTTTGATTACTTTGTATTTAATTGTAGTTATTGTTACTGATTTGTTCAAATAAGACTCTAGAAGGTGTAGATTTGACTAACGCTATGGTAAGTGCTTTCTCTAGCTGCCTCATATTCTCATTTAATTCTCACAACAGCTATGCAAAGTCGGTCTAATTATTCCCATTTTATTTATTGAGAAGCCAAGTCTCAAAGAAGTAATTTCCCAAAGTCTCACAGAGCTAATAAGCTGGAGAGCATAAGTTTCATCCCAGATCTGCTGACTCCAAATCCAGTGCTCAGTCCATTAGACGAAACTGCTTTCTTAAGGCCAATAGAAGTCCACTTACCATTACCAAATGTTTGGGAAATATTTTCTTAACCCATACTGTGTCACACCTTATATGTACTCTTACTAATCAGTTGGTCACGTGGTATAATTTAGTCATTCTTGGTAATGCTTGATGGTTTTCTGTGAGTAAGCATACAATTTTCTGCCTTGTCTTTACCCAATAAATAACTCGTATTACATAATCAACCTAAAAGGGCCGATGGTCATGCCAATTTATTCTAATAAAAGTCAAGTAATTTTCAAACTGCAGCTGTTTTGACATTGGTATCGCAACTTAAAATGTAAAGGGCTTCCTAACCTATGTCACAAGTACATGCTCAGTTTTTTTACTTTCTCTTTTTAATTTTGGTGTCAGAGGATTTTTATAAATTTTAGGCTAAAGTACCCATAGCAAAATACTTACATAGTCATTTGTTTTTTATTCTTCTTTCCTTATCGAAGCATATTTATTTTCTGCTTTGAGACTTAAGAAAACAATAGAATATAGGTAACTCTGAGGTTGGATAGTCATATTCTCTCATTTTACCAATAAAGACATTGAAGCCCAGAGATAGTAAAGGGCCCGTCCAAGGTCAGCAAGACCATAAGCGGTAGATTCAGAACTGGAAAATTAATCCAGAACTCTTTTCTCCATTCCATGGCTGGGAAGTTTGAATTTTTAAGAATTCATTAATGGATTCGCTTCTATCAGAATCCCCCAGTGAGCCCCTGTCTTTTGAGACAAACACTCATAAAGACCCAGAAGAAGGCCAAATCTCAATTCAGGAATCAGAAGGAAGGAATCAGAAAGGTTCTCTGTCTCACCTTCTCTTCTTTCTCCCAGGCCCATCTCCTCTTCGTGCACCCCAAGACTCCAAGTCCTAGGGCTGAAATGTAAGCACAAAGCAAAGAGGATCTGGTAGAGGTATAGCGCATTCTAAGATAAACGCCCTTTAGCTGAGAGCAGAAACGATAAGTAACAAAGGAGCGGAACATGTAAATATTGTGATTTTTCATGTATGATGTAGGTTCAGAGAGCCAGAAAACTTGGTAATAGGAAGGAAAAGAATGCCACTTCAGTAGAAAAGTGCTGAACTAAAAATGAACTTGGAAATCTGCACATCTTCTTACCATCAATCTCAATATCCGAAAACAGGATTTGACAAACAACTCAAGTGGACAGTTAGCATAACCAAGGGCAGATACTGGGGTATGGGAAGTAAAGACCACATTTAAGGATGAATATTGAGAAAAAAGTGAAACGGGGCATATTTTTAAAATGTGACTGAACTAAGGAAAATAGTTTGCAGAACATTTGAAAATGAAAGTGGTCTACTGCAAGAAACACATTTTTAGGGTTCTTTTTGTTGTAATTGAAAGAACAGCATTGCTTGCATGCAGCAATACTTATCTTAAAATAGGAGTGGGCTGAGGGAAGAAGGCAATAGAATAAAATGAAAAAAGATAAATTAGAAAGAAAGATTTCAAAAAAGCTAAAAACATCAGATTAAAATCCACATCGGAAACAGAAAAGATCAACTGATACTTTAAAAAAATCAATAATGTGAAGGACAAACGAGATTTTCTTCCTAATGTTCTTTAAATAAAACAACAGGTAAAAATAATGGGGAAAGATGATATGGAAGACCAAACATTAGCTAACATTACTGATATTCGCTTTCCTGATAGAAAGGCTATGTTGAGAAAAAAATATCGAACTATAAAAATGAAATCTTTCCTGAACAGAACGAAAATCTGTGTTTGTAGAGTGAAAGGAGTTACCTGCATTCTAGGCAAAAAAAAAAAAAAAAAAAAAAGAAGGAGGGAAGAGACTCTTATCTAAGCACCTCATGGAAAAAATTTTAAACTACCAAGGAGAGAGAATGAAGACTCTTTTGGGCACTCAGTAAGAAAGTAACAAGTTGCTATCAGAAAACAAAAGAACATTCTGGCTTTAGATTTCTGGCTATAGATTTCTGGCTATAGATTTCTGGCTATAGCACCAAATGCCAGAAAACAATAGATAATTTTGAGGAGAAAGTTGTGACTTTGGAATTTGATATATTTTATGTGTTAAAATTCAGAAAATATTTTTAGTTATGATAAGCATTCAGGAGATAAACCGTCTATATACTATTCTAATAAAGATAAATTGTACTGCAACCTACTAAGCTTGGTTAAAAACCAGTTTTTGCTTAATATAATTTTAAGGGACTCAGGGGTATTAGATATCAGACCATCACCCACTAGAAGAAGGATATATATGCTTTTAAATAGATGAATAGATAATAATGCTTGAAGCTACATATCTAAAAGTTCCCAAAGTCCTCACATGAATGGGTTAAACTAATACAAGAAAATGTACCTAAAAATAATTGCCATATCACAGTATTATGTTTCTTTATTTTTAATTACTGAAATGATGTATGATCATTATGATATAAATAGAAAATTCAGATACATCTTTTACAAATAAAATTTAAATTGCTCTCAGTTTTCCTCACTGCTATTTAAAATACAATCCTGAAAGAGTCCCTTGTATCCAAGTGAGAAAAGGCAAGGGGTCAGAGGGTACCATGTGCTTCTCTACTCTCCTCAAGCTCAGAGATGAGAACAGGCGCAAAATTAGAAAATTACAGAATATATCTGTGCTTTAAAAAGAGATCAGACATGGGGGCGGGGAGAATGAAACTTGTTTTAGAATACGAATGCAAGAAAAGTTCAGTTTCAACTGCAGGAACCTGGCCTGGGGCAGTGAGGTGCTTTCCTTAACTGTACTTGAAGTTTTATGGAACTGTATTTAAATGAAGATACTAAAAGAATAAAAGCAGTAAACAACAATAACAATAAATAACGGTGTCTACGATGTCAGTGTTAGACTGGCAGCTGGGTTGTTTCATTCTGTTTTTCATCAGCTTGCACTGGAAGGACTTGAAAACACACGGAAATGTCCAGTATCGATGGCCTTAACTCTCAGTTCCTCCCTGACAGTATAATGGTTTCATCTGTGCCCAAGCTGTCTTGCCAATTTAAACTCTAAATTTTCAGCAACCCCAGCACGTTTGCTTTAAATTTAGCAATAGAATAGTTAATGGGTTGCTTTGAGTTTGCTTGGTTTGTCATTTTGAAGCACAGCAAACCTCTTCTAGGTAGAATCTTCTGGACAGGTTCCAAGTATCACCTTTCCCAGGGTCTCCGGAGCCCTGCTTGGCCGTGACTGTTTACTCTGAACTATTTAGATAAGAAACACAATGCTTGTATTTAAGTTTTTAATATTTTCTCTGTGGCTGTGTTCCAAATGTCAGCAACAAAAACGTCCTAATGTTGTCACTGTCCTGGCTGTGTTTTGGGGCTTTGTTTTAATGTAGAGGAAGATATCCACAATTTTTTAACATTAGAACATCATTCTGAATGATATCAAAAATAGACAGTAACATAAATGATTTTATTGTTCCATTTTCAACTTTTCCTGTTTTTCCCCAGTGATGCATGTGCGCCTGGGAGCACACAAGTGGGGAAGCACGTGTAACGTCTAGTTTCTGTCATGGTGTCAGAGTTGGAAGGCACTTTCTTGTTCATCAAGTCCAGCCTTCTGGCTGATAGCCTAGGAGAGTCTTTGACAGTTTACAAGGTTCTGTTTTTTTTAAAAAAAAAAGTTGTTGTTATTGTTGTTTGGTTTGGTTTATGTACATGCAGCTTGATGTTTAACCCAGATTTTTGAAAATAAAAACATTAAAGTATATTTTATGTCTGTTTTATTAAAACGACTTAGATATTTTAAATCAGCAGTACATATGGTTTCTGAATGTTTTTAGTATCACGTTCCTGGAAGTAATGTTTTCCTTTGTACTTTGCAAAATGTTAGGCCATCTTGAGCAGTTCTGGACCTGTATTCTATGCTTCTGAGTGAATGCTCTGGGTGAAATAGTTCTAAATGACTCTCCCTCTGCTTCTCTGACAGATTTTTTTCAGTGGGCAGGCTGAGAGTCTATCTGGAAAATTCTCATATTGATTGTATATTGACCATTGTATATATGCCTCTAATTTTTTTTTCTACTCTTTAAATTATTATTTATGGCTTTTGGAGAGTACGTTTAATCCTAAAACTTTTTAAGTAGAAATTTGCTGTTCTATATATACAACAGCTAAAACCATTTCTAACAAATAAATTTCTGAAAAATACTTCCAAATGAGTAGAATGGTGGTAATGGCGAAAAGATGAGATATTTCATTGACAATTACTGATCCTCAGGCAAATTGACTCTCTTTTCTGCTTAGAGCAACAATTTTTAAAATTGTAAACACTTGAACCGGTTTTAAAATTTGATGAAGCATCTACGGCCATACCACCCTGAATGTGCCCAATCTCGTCTGATCTCAGAAGCTAAGCAGGGTTGGAAGCTAAGCAGGGTCGGGCCTGGTTAGTACTTAGATGGGAGACCACCTAGGAAGACCAGGTGTGGTAGGTGTAAAAAATTTTAAAAAAATAAAGGATTGTAAGCCGACAAGGTCCTTGCAATCTGTGAAATCAACCAAGGGTTGCCTCGCCTAAAAAATAATAATAATAAAATAAAATAAAATTTGATGAAGCAGTAGACTATTTTTTCAGAAAAATGCTTATATGTATGCAACATTTTACATACATAAACAGATTTAAGAACATATACTAGTTCTTTAAAAGAGTTGTCTTTTTGAGATATATTTTAAAATATTTAAGGATTTACTTCAAAATAATCTAGAGGGGTAGAGTAGGTAGAGGTGGAGGTGGAGATGATGTACAAATTGGTACCGAGCAGGTAATTGTTAAAGCAAATAGATGTGTATGTGAGCATTTGTTACTCTCTTCTCTGTTCTTTTGTATAAGTTTGAAATTTTCTATAAGGCAGAATTGAAAAATAAACACACACAAAAAGCTCCGGTACTAGAGATTCCATGGCCCTCCTCACCAGTCTCATAGAATCACAGAATCTTCAAGCTGAAAGGAAAGACCTGAGGAGAGATGAGAGTGCTGACCCCGACACACACAGATAAGATCCTCCATATTACACCTGAGGTAGATTTTTCAGGTGAGAATGCTGAGTTGTAGCAGTAATGGCAAAAACTGCTGAAATTTGACGTCTTACAATGAAGATGATTTCATTTGTACCTACCAGGTGGGAACACTTTTTGTTCTGTCCCTTTAAGGCATAAAGTAGATCTGTGGAAGCCTTGAGGGTTGAGTCCAGAAGCCTTAAGAAAGCTGTCGTGACAACACACAGATTGAGGTGAGATCCAGTCGTGCTGAAAGGACTGTGAAGACTGACATTCCGAGCCAGGAGGTCCAGGGGCCCAACATGTGGCCTCGAGGACAGATCTCCCTGAGAAGTTGCTATGGAAACTATGAGCTACCAAAACCTTGAAAGAAGGAAAGGACCTCAAGGTGAGCACCGGCAAGGTATGCAGGGAGGGTAAATGCACCTGTGGCCTGGTGCGTGCCCACTTGCACATAGGGGACAAGACATCATTTCCCAGTGCTTGAGGGATGTCTCTTGTGACCAGTACATGTTGGCTTATTTCAATCTCCTTTTTCTTGCCTTCTCCCAGATTAAGACCTGGAGCCCTAGAAGGTGTGTGTCCCATCTTCTTTCCTAATACATTTTCTTTTCTTCCAGTTTCCTTGTTTTATTTCTTCCTCTGCTTAGGAGAATTTTCACTACCGTTTTTGCTGGTAACACACGAGAGACAGATATGAGAGACATTAAACAAGATATATTTCAGCAATAAACAAGATTCTTGTATTTCTCATGGGATCCCAAAGAAATAAGGATGAGAAATAAAAATTCCTGCTGGAGTATTTACAACGTACTCAGCTGTTGAAATGTTCAAAATGCAATCAAGGAAGTAATTTAGCACATTTCTAATGCACTTAACTATGGTAATAATGCTTAAGAATTTGGCCAAATTTAAAGAACCCAGTGAATCTTCTAGGACATCATTAAAGAATCTAACCCCCGCAATAACATGTACATTTTGACAGTTAATAGTTAATACCGTATTTGTGGTGTGTTGTTGTCTGTCCCTAAGATAATGGGCCAGAACGGAAAGGATGCAATGTGACCTCTCCCTAGGCAGGGAGCAGTAAGATCCCATTGTTCCCTTTTGTCTTGTATTCTCAGGACATGGGTAGACTGTGGATAATCTGCTATCAGGCATTGTATTGCTCTTGTTTCTTATGATTTCTTAATGTGACTCCAGCCAACGCACTATTTCCCGAGCGTCAGTCATTCATGTTATCTCCTCTGCAATCTTTGTGATAGCTGAGTCCACGTCTTCTGTTCTCTATCTGCTATTCTCTTTAAGTTGATTCTTTCTTTACTTTATTGAAGCAAAAAATAATAAATACTTTTTTTTAAAGCAGTTTTCCTAGAGTCAAACTATTTGGGTTCAAACTCCAGCTCTGCCTCTTACTAGTTCTATTACCTTGGGCAAGTTACTTGACCTCTCTGTGCTTCAACTGCTTCATCTTTAAAAGGACGATAACAATAATATCTACCATGTAGGGTTGTGGTGAGGATTAAGTAAACATATTAACACATATAAAGCACTAAGAACAATGGCTGGTAAATAGTAACTGTCAAAAAATAACTATTATCTATGTAATATAAATGCTGTATTGTAATAATAGATATAAATAAATAACTATTAAAAAGCGTTGCCCATATATCCCCCAAGAATATGTGCCAAGGTGTGGCATGATAACCACACCTTGGGAAACAGCTTTAGCCTCCTCTCCTTTTTAAAATTACCTTCTCCTTGGCTCCCATGAGAACACTGTCTCTTGGTTTTCTCACTGCATCTCTAGATTCTCTCTCTCAGGCTCCTCACCCTTTTATCCTGATTCAATTGTATACACTTCCTCAAGGCAATTCCATCTCCCATGTCCTTAGCATAAGTAAACCTGCATTATCTAAACCTTTCTCCA
This sequence comes from Pteropus medius, assembly GCF_902729225.1. Lineage (NCBI taxonomy): Eukaryota > Metazoa > Chordata > Mammalia > Chiroptera > Pteropodidae > Pteropus > Pteropus medius. The sequence continues at coordinate 6,531,378 of NW_024344374.1, forward strand.
CTGGGGTTCTTTATCTGAACCATCGGATGCAGAAAATGACACAAGTGCCTATTTTCTTCCGAAGTGAGGAACAGAACTACTGGTACCATGCTAGGTGCAGGGGAGAGATGTTCATTGATTCCAGACAGTGGAGGCCTTAGGGCATTAGGGTTTACTTCTCTAGTAAAACCACAGCTGGGAAAGGTTCCTCCACCCCATGTCCCTACCCTATATTTCTTCCTAAGGAAGTGGCCCCTGTGTCCACCTTGTTGCCCACGCCAGAAACCTGACAGTTATTCTAGGACACCCCCCCTCTCTCCCTGCTCCTTTTTCATCCTCCGTAATCAGTTTCTATTATTGGATAATTCTTCCTACTTTAATTACTTTTGAATCTCTTCCTTCTCATTCTCCTCACTGCCACCAGCTTGGTTAGCCCATACCGTTTTGCCCTATGATCGCTTAAAAGCAATTGGAGTGGTGTCCTTGCCTCTATCAGTTTATCCTCCACTGCTTCCTGGGAAAATCTCACTAAATACAAACCTTATTCTGTCATTTCCCCTTTAATGGCTCTCCAAAGCCTTTCTGATAAACTCTGAACCCTCCACACGGATTGCTCTCTCGTGCTGATATACCGTTCCCTCCCTCTCTACCATTGTGCCGGCTCCTCCCTCATCCTCTTCCCCGGGATGCCCTCTCCCTCCATCCCTGCCACTACCCCTTCCTTTTGTAAAAATCTTACTCGTTCTTCAGTTCTCATCTGGCATGCTGTGCATGAATTCCTCCTCTAAGGAGCAGCCAGTCCTCTTGGATTCTGCGATTTCAGAAGTTAGCAATGTTGAACAGAACCTACAGTCCGATCGCTGTCACCTTGCAGGCCATGTTCCACTCCCATTCAAAGGGAGCCGCTTTGCATCTGTGAACATTTGACTCACGAGGTGGCTAAACCGAGAGAATTCAGTTCTCTAATGAAGGTCTGTACCACCCAGGATGGAGGGCTCCGCTCCAGCTTGTGGCTGCTCAGAGCCTGTATTTTCACTGTTGGATGCTTTCCTAAGAGAACTTGAATTAATAGCTCAGTAATGAAGAATGAGGGGCTGGCACACACTCCTGTTTTCTTAACAGAAGCATGGCTGCCAGCTTCACTGTATTTGCTACAACATTGCAAGGCTCAAAATCTCCTGGAGACTCCCAATGGTAATAACATCTGTGGCATAAGAAGAGTTCCAAAAGGCCGCATTGGAGAAGCATCCAAAGGAGTAGAAGCTAAAATCCTTTTGATCAAAGGGTTTTAACATGGCACCATGGCTGGGCTTCAGGAATTCTAAGAACCCCCTAAGATTATAGGCATAGTTTTTCGTGCATGTGTATATGTGCATTTCACTTGGGAAGAGTGTCCACTGTTGAAGACCGAGATGCCAGTTTTCCCTTTGGAGTCAGACTTATTTCATTTATTCCTTAAAATGTCTGAACACTGGCTATGATGTGCCAGGAACTGTCCTAAGCACTGGGGATATATATTAGTGAAAATATAACCACATAAAAGTACCTACGTTCTAATGGGAGAAGTCAGATAATAAACAAAATAAGAAAGTAAATTACGTTCTATGTTAGAAGTTGCTAAGTGCCACAGGGAAAAATTAAACAAGGTTGTACAGGGGAAAGGTGATGGAATTTTGAATAAAGTGGTTAGAGAAGGCGTCATTGAAATGATGACACTTAAGTAAAGACTGGAGGATGTTGATGGAGTAAGCTCCATGGGTAACAGGAAGAAATGCATGCCAGTGCGTCAGAACAAGTGCAAAGGCCCTGAGGTCCCAGAGGGATCTGGGGGACTATGTCTTCAAAGTCACTTTTGCCTGGCATTAAAGTGGACTGCAGGTGCTAAAAAAACAAAAACAAAAACAAAAACAAAAACAAAAAAAAAACATCACTTCCTGGAATAGTGGAAGTATCTCAGGTCAAACCATTTTCTGTTTGATGGACCAGGCCGGTTTGCCTGACCAAAGCCACACAGAACAGGGATCTCGCTCTGGCCCAGGTACTGACATTCATTATTATTCAGACCTGCTGGTTTCACAAAACAGGATGGAAGCACATATACTTTTGGCTCAGATTCCAATTGTCATTTTGGTCATTGGTCATTTTCAGTAGATCAACAGCCTCTCAATAGAAGAGCTTAATAACTCTAAGGGGGAAAGAGAAAGAATACATTCAATTCAGAGGAGAAGAATACTTTACTTTGCCTATTTTCAGCTAAATTCTTTTTGTTCCAACAAAGAGACTCATTTGATAATATTTTCCATATTTGTAATCCATTGTAAAGATATTGGCTTTTACTCTTAATGAGCTGGAAACTCAGAGAAGAAAAATGACATGATCTTATTTATATTAAAAAATGTATTGAGGTAAAATATACATGACATGAAACTTAACTGTTTCGACTATTTTTAAACATTACAGTTCAGTAGCATTTAAACAATAGCTCCTCATTCCTTGCCCCCCAGCCCCTGCTAACCACCATTCTTTCTGTCTCTATGAATTTGACTGCTCTAAGTACCGCATATAGTAGAATCATACAATGCTTGAACTTTTGTGTCTGGCTTATTTCACTTAGCATAATGTCTTCAAGGTTCATCTATGCTGTAGCATATATCAGAATTTTATTCCTTTTTGAGGCGAAAAAGTATTCCATTGTGTGTATAGAACACATTGTTTATCCGTTCACATTTTATTCATCCATGGATACTGGGTTGTTTATACCATTGGTTATTGTGAATAATGCTGCTATAAATATGGATGTACAAATATCTGTTCAAGTCCCTGCTTTTCAGTTCTTTTGGGTATATGCCCAGAAGTGGAATTACTAGATCAAATGAGAATTCTATGTTTAATTTTTTGAGAAACCACTGTACTGTTTTCCACAGTAGCTGTACCATTTTACGATCCTACCAATAGTGCATGAGGGTTCCAACTTCTCCACATCCTCACCAGCACTTGTTTTCCTTTTTTTGATAATAGCCGCCTACTGGATGTGGTCTCATTGCGGTTTTTGATTTGAATTTCCCTAATGATTAGTAATGCTGAGCATCTTTTCCTGGGTCTTACATTTTTCAAGTATCACTCTGGCTGCCGTGTTGAATATTCTCAATTATGGAGGGCATGAGACAAATGCACAAGGAGGAAGACCAGTTAGGCTATTGCAGTAGGTAAATGATGGTAACTTGGAACAAAATGATAGCAACGGAAGTGGTAAGAATTCATGGGATTCTGGATATATTCTGAGGCTAGAACTGCTCGATTGGAAGAGGAGTGTGAGAAAAGAGTCTAAAATGACTCCTATGTTTACAGCTGTGCAGATGGCCTTGTAATGCTGTGGGGATGCCGGGGGAAGAGCATGCTGGGAAGGTGAGGTATCAAGAGTCTGATTTTGGATATGTTAGAAATGGATGCCTGTTAGACTTCCGAGTGGAGATGTCATGTTGATACAGGATATAGGAGTTTGGAGATCAAGGTTTTGTTTTATTTTTATTTTTTTATTTTTTCAGTTATCTTTTGCTGCACAATAAACTACCTCAAAACTTAGAGGTTTAAAACAATAATTTATTATTTCTTACAATTCTGTGGGAATTCCACTTACCTGGGCAGTTCTGCTCTATGTGGCATCAGGTGGGGTCACTCATTTGGCTGCATTTAGCGAAGGGCTGGGCTAAGCAGGAAAGGCCAAAGTGGCTTCACTCACATGTCTGGCCCCTCAGTGAGCCACCATATGGCCTCTCCATGTGGTTAGCTTGGGCTTCCTCGCAGCATGGTGGCCACAGGGAGTAAGGTGTCTTACCTAGTGGCTTGGCTTCGCCAGAAAGGACAAGAGCAGAAGCCTATTAAAGGATAGGTCCACACTGATGTAGCATCTCTTCTGCTGTATGCTATTTGTCACGTCACAAGGCCAGGACATATGCAGGGGGAGGGGAAACAGACTCCAGCTTTTGGTACAGTGTTATATGTCTACAAGGATGGGAAAAATTGATGGCAGCCATTTTTTGGAGACTAGGCACCACAAAGGGGTTGGTAATATAAGGTTGTAAGTAATCAGAAGATAATCGGTACATAAAGCCATGGTACTGGATAGAGATTACCCAGGAAATGACTGTAGGTAGAAAAAAAAAAAAATGGAAAAATCGATCTCTAGGGTATTCCGACATTTTGCATTTGAAAGGAGAAACCAGCAAATGAGACTGAGAAGAACTAACTACTAATAAGGTAGGAGGAAAACCAGGAGAGTGTGGTGTTGCTGAGACAAGTGCAGCTAGTATTTCAAGAAAGAGGAAGTGATCAGTTGTGGGACACACTGCTGAGAGCTCAGAGGAAGCAAGGGATGATGACATTGGATTTGACCACGTGGGGATGACTGGTGGTTTTACAAGTATAATTTCAGTAAATAGGTGGAGACATAAGTTTGACTAGGGTGAGTTCCAGAGACAACGGAAGGAGGAAAATTAAAGACATACAACTCTGGGGGAGTATGTGATACAGGGAAGCAGAGAAATGAAGCAGTAATGGAATGGGATATACATCATAGGAAGATAAATGTAGAAATCAGCTTTCAAAAGGAATGGGAACCATTCATCCATTACAGCAAGAAAGGCAGAGCATATGGTCACAAATGCAGGTACAGTGGTTAGATGTGGCAGTAGGAGGTGCTATAGAAACACGTACAGTCTGGTGGTGAAGGGACAGTTGGTCCAGGCTTGAACTAGATGTAAGATCATTGGAAGGTCTGTAAGCGGGTACACGCTGATAGGCAAAAACCACAATTCTGTGGAGAGATAGGAAAAGGAGGTAATTGACAACGTGAAATCTCAGAATATGTGGCTGCAGAATGAATGCAGAACAGAATGCAGAACTTGGGGAGGAGGAGGAAGGGCATATTCTAGGTTCAGAGAACGGCCAGAGCATGGTGACTAGAACGGAGAAGACAGCCTTTGGAGCAGAGGATGTGAAGGACCTGGGAGACTAGGACATTAGTTTATACGAAGGTGGCTGGTGATATCCCCAGGAAAACAGCAGAGGAGTAATGCAGAGGAGATGAAGACTGTGAAGTAGGAGTCAAGGTCCCTAAGGAATATGAAGGAATGACTGCAGAACTTGGCAATGATGGCACTGAGGTGGTGTGGCTTTTTTTTAAGGGAGGTGGGGACATGTGTTTTTAAGAAGTGAATTTTAAAATGAAGTTAAAACAATATTCTGGAGTGGCAGTGGTGAGCGTGCCGGAAACTAGCTGAACCTACAGCCAGGATATGACTCCTGAGCTGCTTCGCGAGGCACAAGGACCTGTAGACCTCAAGAGAAAGGAGGGACCAAGGAAGAGTTGGAGTGTATAGATATATTTTGGTGATTGAACCAAAGGATTCCAGCAATGACAATAGGGTGATCATCAGAAAAATACATGTCATGCGAGGGTTAAGGTCGACAGGGAATGGGAGTGAGGGAATAAAATACATAGGCAATTGACTTTGGTGACTTTGGTGCCGGTTAAGCGTGGCATAAGGTGGTGGTGGAGGCAGCAGTGTGGTCATGAGGGGAGGCTGATGTTCTTCAGTTCTTCTTTCCTCTTACCTAGCTGTGTGGCTAAGAGGTTAGTCAGCACATCTTGTATGAGGGTATTTAGGCGGCAGGTGACAGAAAACCTACTTTAATCTGGCTTAAGCAGTGAGGACTTATTGCCTCCCATAACTGGAAATTCCAGAGGAAGGGGAGCACTTTAGTGATTGACTCGGCGGCACAACGATGTCATCGAGAGCTCAGTTCTTTTTATTTCTCTGCTGCACCTTTGATGGGGGTAGTTTCATCCTAAGACTGGTCCCATCTCATAGTCACGTGATGGCTAGCAATACTACTCAGGATAAAATATATACAGATGGTCCCGACATGCAATGGTTCAACCTATGATTTTTCGACTTCATGATGGTACAAAAGCAATATGCATTCACTAAAAACTGTACTTTGATTTTGAATTTTGATCTTTTTCCGGGAGAGTGATAGGCGGTACGACACTCTCTCGTGAAGCTGGACGGCGGTGGCGAGCGCAGCACCCAGTCAGGCATGCCATCACAGGGGTAAAGAGCCAACACTCTACAGTGTACTGTGTTGCCACTGGATTTTGGATGTTGTGTTCCGGGCACATTTGAGGTAGGCGAGGCCAGGCTGTGATGTTTGGTAGGCTAGGTATATTAAATTCATCTTCTACTTAGGTTTTCAATTTATGATGAATTTATTGGAACATAACCCCAAGGAGCATCTGGATATAGATATACTTCCATTATACATCTAGAACGTCCCCCTTTTGGTAGCATTCTCAGAAAGGTGAGAATACTATCTTTTCTATAAGCCCAGCAACCCTCTCCTGGAGTCTCATTTGGGTTAAATTTTGGTAATATGTACAATGTTGAACCAGTTCCTGTGGTCTGCGAAATACCATGTGCTGAGTGGCTGTGGCAAACGGAATTCCCCCCGTCAGTGTGGGTGGGACATGGAAGACTCAGTGCTGCTGCTAGGCAGTCAGCTTCTCTCGAAGCACTTGCTGCACTGGGGAAGGAGCATGCCCCATAAAATCGTGAGTGTTGTTAGGAAGGGGGAAAGGAAGAATTAATGCAGAGTAGATTACTAAGGATATCCACTACCTCACTGAGCTGTTGTGAAGATCAAATAAAAACTGCGTGACAGTGCCTTGCTTTTTCTTTCTTAAAAGGTTCTTGAAAGTAGATATAAACAAAAGCTGGGGAGAGAAGAAAGGTAGATAAGGGAGGGAGGTGAGGAAAGAGGAATATGAGGGAAGGGTACAAGAACTAAATGAAAGAGATGGCAGAGGTAGATGGGGCCAGAGTTGACATGTCGATGCAAACAGAACATACCTGCCTGAATTCTCCATAAATTGAGTAATATTCTTCTTGTGCCTCCCAAGTTCCCCTTTCCCAAGAGCTGATGAGAGCCTAACTGGTTCATCTCTAAACCTGCCTATTCTCAACAATGTTCAGTAACTCCCAGCTGAGTGCCCAGCTGAAGATACTTACCTCACCCTGGAATTCAAGGCTCTTTAGGATATGAGTCCAGCCTACCTCTGGCCTCATTTCTAATGACTGTCCTATGTAAATCCACCCAAATCCATACAAGTCCAGACAAATTGGACTTGGGTGCTGCACAATGGTCCCTACACCTGCTCTCCTCCCTTTTGTGCAGGCTTTTCCTTTGCTTTTAGTGTCGCTCTCCTAACTTTCCTGGCCGAGATCCTCTCATCTTGAAAGCCAAGTTCAAATGCTTGTTCTCTGATGTGGCCTTTACTGGTCCTTCCAGGCTCATGTACTCAGTCTCTCCTAAGCTGCACCCAGTATTTGTTGTTAGTGTGCTTGTCTCGTCCACTCTAGACTGTCAGATTCTTGAGGACAGTTTTCTTCCTCCATCCATGTTCATTCCTCACTTGCTCATTAAAAAAAATAATAAAAAAAAGCATCTACAGTGTACTAGTCACCGTGCACACAGAGGTGAATAAGAAAAGCACTCAGTAAATATTGGCTGAGCTTAATGCTGTTGAAATGGGACTTGTGCTAGCTGACGGGATTCTGGTTGTGGGGTTGAATGCACTAATCGATCAGTGTTCTATCGATCTGTGTAAC